>NC_069380.1:24007000-24356000 GCF_027475565.1 Acinonyx jubatus | reverse complement strand
CCAGCCAAAGCCAATCTGGATCCCCTTTCCGCAGGGGCCCAGAAAGTGCCATCCTCAAAGCTCTTTGAAAACCTTCAAAGAGCCCCATATCGTAGCTCTACAGCAGTGCCTGCTGAGAAAGGTTGGTAAGCCCACACTTAACACGCAACTCCAGGAACAGGGCGCTCACCAGAATGTTCCCTCAAGAGAACACTAAGTTGGCCCAGAAGTATCCCATTAAAAATAACATGTGCAGTTTTCTTATGTCAAGGAAGTCCTCACCCTTTTTTATGACCATATGTCTGAATTAAATCAAGATCTCCAATTTACATAACTTTGAGACATCTGAAGAGATCTATTTCAAGAGCTAAATGGCAAGTGGGTGAGCCAAAGCTCTCTTCCTAGAATGGTTTTCAGGTGCGCTCAGGCACATGGTGCTATCCATGCCTGAAATCTCTATGCCATGATGCTGCAATAATTTTTATCTGGAAGGGCTCTTCCTTTTCCATCAATAACGATGCCTAACGATTGCTAAGCACACACTGTGGGCCAGATGTCCGCTATTCTTACATCACTAACGGTTTCTATTAATAGCTTGATTTTACAGGTGATGAAACTGAAGGGATGAGTTTGATTTTTTTTTTTTTTAGTTTACTTTTATGTATTTATTTATTTTGAGAGAGTGAGAGAGAACAAGCAGGGAGAACAAGCAGGGAAGGGGCAGAGAGAAGGGGAGAGAGACAATCCCAAGCGGGCTCCTCGCCCGGCAGGGTGGGGGGTGGCTTCATCTCCCAAACTGTGAGACCGTGACCTGAGCTGAAATCAAGAGCTGGATGAGTTTTACATTTTTTATAATGTTTTTATGTATTTTTGAGACAGAGAGAGAGCCAGCGTGAGTGGGGGGAGGGGCAGAACCTGAAGCAGGCTTCAGGCTCTGAGCTGTCAGCACAGAGCCTGACTCGGGGCTTGAACTCGTGAACCACAAGATCATGGCCTGAGCCAAAGTCAGACGCTTAACCAACTGAGTCACCCGGGCGCCCCAAGAGTTGGGTGAGTTTTAAAAGGAAGGATCTGAACAGTAAAATTTCAGGGTCACAAACATTAACATGTTTAGGGTTCCTGGTAGAGGAAGCCAATTTGCTTTCTGGAAAATCTGTACCTCCCGCTTGTGGTACATACCACACATTCACCAACACATTGAGGATTATCTTTTGAAATATTTAATCATTTGATGGAGGAAAACCATACTTTACTGTGGTTATTTCAATTGTGTTTATCTGGTTATTTCAATTGTGTTTATCTTAAATGTCCTATTTTCTTCTGAATTTTGTAGGGAGCAAACATGACAGAAATCCTAAAGAAATGGATGAAATGCTTCACTATTCTACTGGGAGCCAGCCTTTGCTATTTTATTTTATTTTATTTTATTTCATTAAAAAATTTTTTTAATGTTTATTTATTTTTGAGAGACAGACCGAGCATGAGCAGGGGAGGGGCAGAGAGAGGGAGACATAGAACCCGAAGCAGGCTCCAGGCTCTGAGCTGTCAGCACAGAACCCGACCTGGGGCTCGAACCCAGGAACCATGAGATCATGACCCCAGCCAAAGTCGGACGCTCAACCAACTGAGCCACCCAGGCGCCCCTTTTTCATTTCATTTTTTAGTTTATTTCTTTTGGGAGAGACAGAGAAGATGAGTGGGGGAGGGGCAAAGAGAGAGGGAGACAGAGAATCTCAAGCAGACTCTGCATGGTCAGCACGGAGCCCCATGCAGCACTGGATCTCATGAACTGTGAGATCATGACCTTAGCTGAAATCACCAGGCGGACCCTTAGCCGACTGAGCCACCCGGGTGCCCCTCGCTATTTTATTTTTAAAAGGAAAAGAAAAATTTAGAAAAGGGAGACGCTAAAAGTAACCCACACTTCCACAGCTTGCTCCAGAAGTAGGAACGGCTTGTCTCCTTGGAGGAACCAGAAAGAAGTTTGCTCCGCTCCCCTTCTCAACAGCCCACATCAGCGCCAACATCAGCTCCGCCAGAGAGGCTGAGAGCGGCGGACCCACAAGACTGGAAGCGTGTGGGCACGGATATACCAAAACCAGGTGGAGCTTCACACTGCGTTTTCTCCATTTCTTATATACACTCATCACTGGCAATGGTCATGTTACAGTGTCTCTGCAGGCAGAGAATTGTATGGAACTTAACCGGCACGTGGTCGGATTGTATGGAACTTAAGGAGCACGTGGTAGGATTGTATGGAATGGGCACGTGGTCGGATTGTATGGAACTTAACCGGCACGTGGTCGGATTGTATGGAACTTAACGAGCACGTGATAGAACTGTATGGAACTTAATGAGCACGTGGTTACCCAAGGCGCCAATCCCGATACCTGCCCTTGAGTATAAAAAAGTAGGTCAAACAGACACCCTCACTCCTGCTGCAGCGGCTTTCACGCTGCGTCCAAGGGTTGTGTCAAACAGGATGGTGGTTGTTGCAAGGGGCAGAGACCACAAACCGTCTGCCACCGCTGCCAGTCAGAGCAGAACCTCGCCGTTGCCTCTCTCTCAACCATTTCCTGGCGACTAGCATCTGACACCTTGCAAGAGGGCAGCACCTTCTGGAAAGACTGCAGCTCTGACTAAAAAAATGTATGACCGAGCAGGCGAAAAACATATCCGATTACCAGCTGTTTTCGAGTCCATTTGCATTCACGAGCGCGAGGCGTTCCAAATGCAAACCATTGCTTTCAGTTCAGCTGTAGCCAAACTAGCTAAAAGGACTTGAGAAGCACCAAGAGAGAAGTGACACCCCGCCAAGAAGCAGCCTTTATGCTTTGGTTGTCTCATGTTAGAGCAGGGGTTCTGCCCAAGAATACCACTACGAGTGTCCTCCAAAAAGCTGCATCTAACCAAACGACGATGCAAAGGCTGCTCTGGGGGAACAGGAACAACGTTCAGGTGAAGGGTCGATTCATTTCCTATAGCTGCTGGGACAAATTACCACGGACCAGTGGCTTAAAACAACATGCTTGTATTACCTTTATCGTTCTGGAGTTCTGAAGTCTAAAATGGGTTTTACTGGGTTGATGTCAAGGTGTAGGCAAAGGTGTGTTCCTTCTGGATGGTCTAGGGATAAGTCCATTTTCTTGACTTTTCCAGCTCTAAAGGCTGCCTATAGTCCTTGGCTCGTGACCCCACTCCTACATCTTGGAAACCAAGAGTGGCGGGCTCAATAATCCCACAGTCTCTCTGATTCTTTCTCTTCTACCTCCTTCTAAGGACCTTTGTGATTACACTGCTCATCTGGCGAATCCGGGATAAGCTCCTCGAGATCAGCTGATTAGCAGGCTTAATTCCACCTGAAACCTTAATTTCCCCATTGCCAGGAAATACCACATAAGGCTCCAGGAGTTAGAATGGAGACATCTTTGGGCGGGGGTGGGGGGTACAGCGGCCTTATTCTGCCTACCCCAAGAGGGAACACCAGAGAGTTCAGTTCTGCATCTCTAATCTTCAGAGCAACCTTGGAGGTGGAACGTTTACCAAGAAACTGAGGCTTTGAGAATCGAAGTACTTTGTTACTTTTTCCAAAGGTATTCTGCTAGTGGCAGATACAGCTGGAACATGACCCAGATCTGTTTTGGAAGCCCGCACCCATCCTCCACACTATGCTCCTACCCGGGAGACAACCTGGTCCTTCTGCTAGATCCCTACACCTCATGGAGCCTGAAGATCCTTCAGCAGGAGTCTCAGAGGAAATTCATCTTCCTTCAGGAATTTCAAGGAACCCTGGTAACGACCAACAGTCAGGACAATTGGCCTCCACTTCATATTGCTTTGTAACCACTGCAGAGCTGGGCAATGTGCTGAAACTTTCGGGTTCTCAGGATCCTCAACGGTAAAACCAGATATTGGACGGTATGGGGTCTAAGACACCTTCCAGCTCTAAAATTCCAAAATCGAGTAATCCTGTTGGTGAAGCCAGTGCGCTGCAGAATGGGTCCGCTAAGTGCATGGCTAAGTGTTCCAGATGTTCCTTACTATTGTCACGTGCTGCTCATCGGTCACAATTTCTAGGCACTCAAACAGATCGGCTGTTTTCAGCGTTTTTCCTTGGACAGCGAGCCCTGCCGCCGGGAACTCTGTCCTTCAGTTCTGAGAACTTTCTCTCATTGCATTGCTTTATTTGTTTTCATGACTTCCTTCTCCTGCTTTCTCTCTTCTGCTTTATGAAAGTCCTGTTCGTTCATATTGGACATTCGAGACAAATCTGATGCTTTTATTTTTTTTTCTCCCACATTTTCCACTGCTTTACTTCACTTCTGTTTTATGTGAGATTTCTTCGGCCCTCTAATTTTGCAGAAAGGTACCATTTGTAACCTCAAATGTTTATTCCTTTGCTTATTTTTTATAGTATTTCTTTTTTGTTTGGGATGTAATACCTTTTCTTAACTCATTGGGGATATTGGCTTTTGTGAAACTTTTTATTTTGAAATGATTATAGAATTGGCAGGAGATTGCAAAGTTGGTACAGGGAGGTGCCAAGCGCCCCTCACCCCTTTGCCTAGTTTCCCCATTGCATACTTATAATACAATATCAAAAACCAAGAAACTGACATTGGTCCAAGGCGTGTGCATAATTCTGTCATTTTATCACATAAAAAACATCACCACGAAGATCCCCCTTGTGCTACCCCTTTAGAGTCTCATCCTTCCTCCTTCACTATAGAATATTAATTTAAAGTTATTTGGGGAGGCACCTGGGTGGCTCAGTCGGATAAACAACTGACTTCGGTTCAGGTCATGATCTCACGGTTCATGGGTTCAAGCCCTGCATTGGGCTCTGTACTCCAGCTCAGAGCCTGGAGCCTGCTTCGGATTCCGTGTCTCCCTCTCTCTCTGTCCCTTCCCTGCTCATTCTTGGTCTCTCAAAAATAAATAAACGTTTAAAAAAATTTTTTAAAGATGAAGTTATTTTTTTCCTATTTTCAGCATAATGTTTCCTCAGTGCCCCTCCCCCCCTTTCTTATCTTTCATTTTGGAAACGACTCAAAATGTTTGGCAATGTTGCCTATTCATTCATAGTTAAGCATGAAGCTCAGCTGAGAGTATTTGTGGGACCTCACCACAGGAGATCATTGGCAAGTCTGCTTTTTCTTTCCTTTTTTTTAAATATTTATTTTTGAGAGAGAGAGGGAGGGAGAAAGCAGGGGAGGGGCAGAGAGAGAGAGAGGGAGACACAATTCCAAGCAGGCTCTGCGCTAACAGCACAGAGCCCAACACGGGGCTCGAACCCACAAACTGTGAGATCGTGACCTGAGCCGAAACCAAGAGTCGACGCTTAACCGACTGAGCCACCCAGGTGCCCCAAGCTCACTTTTTCATTGGAACACCCACCAATAACAGTACCTGGCCTGGGATCCTTTCTCTAGGTTCATTCACAGGCTCCACCATAGAATCCTCCAATCCTGTCCTCAGGGGTGGGGAAGACTGCAAGCCTGGCTGCCAACTAGAGTGTGGGGAGGGGGCTGAGAGCCTCCTATTTAAAGGGCAGATTTTCACTTAATTGTATCCCATCTCTCCCCACTCCTCTTCCCTGTGATGCTCCCAAGTTTCTTATGTTCAATTTCTTTAGAGAATAAGCCTCCAACTTCTGAGGATAAGTCTTCGGTTTCTCCAGGGGGAGGGCAGTTGCCTAAGTGCAGAGGACGGGGCGGTGTATTTCAGAAAAGCATCACATGCACAGGGCAACTGCAGTTGTCTGCTCCACAGACAGACTTCCAGGAAATTCCTTGTTCTCAGCCCTTGGCCTCACGGCCCCTCACACCTGTGCAGAGCCTTTCTGTGGCTCTAAAAAGGAATCCCTGACTTCCCCCATCATGCTCCCTCTCTATAGCCACCAACATTAGCTGTAAATGCTCCAGCACCCAAAACTCTGTTGAAATCTCTTTCATCTGATGCTGTTTCCTATCCGATTTACTTTGCCTTTGTGGACTTTTGTATTTTCTTACTTCCTTTATAGTATTTAAAAAAAATTTTTTTTAATGTTTATTTATTTTTGAGGGAGAGAGGGAGAGAAAGTGAGAACAGGGGAGGAGCAGAGAAAGAGGGAGACACAGAATCCAAAGCAGTCAGCATAGAGCGTGATGCGGGGCTGGAACTCATGAACCGTGAGATCTTGACCTGAGTCAAAGTCGGACGCCTAAAGTCATTTTAATAGGATTCTAGGAGGGAGGGGGAAAGGAGCATGTAGGTAACCTGCCATGCTTATGCAGCATTCAATAATCATTTTTAAGAACAATATTTGAAATATATGATGAAAGCTGAATTTGTGTCTTGGTGAATTTTCAGTAACACGGCAGGGGTGCCTGAGTGGCTCGGTTAGTGAAGCATCCGACTTCGGCTCAGGTCATGATCTCACGGTTCCTGACTCTGAGCCCTGTATAGGGCTCTCTTGCTGTCAGGGCAGAACCCACTTTGCATCCTCTGTCTCCCTCTCTCTCTGCCACTCCCCTACTTCCACTCTCTCTCTCTCTCTCTCTCTCTCTCTCAAAACTTAGTAAACTTTAAAAGGAGAAAAAAGTAGTAACATGGTAGTGTATTCCAGAAAAGTATCACACACACAAAAAATTAAAATTACTTCCAACAATCAGAAGACAAGGAATTTTTTTTTTCCTCATTTGTCTTTAAAACTTTTTTGGATGATATATGGCTCTATATTCCACGTATATCAACCCTCATTTCCTGCTGTTGCAATACCAATTTGCGAAATTCGACAGTATATGCGAAGGAAGGCTGAAGTCGAAATGAGCTCTAGACAGTATGTAGCTTTTGCCTCTAGAGTTACTCACCTCTAACAAAAGACGTGGACCCACAGAGATCTTTGTCTGGGTTCTTTGTGGATGACTTGAATGAATGACGGTTTTGTTTGCTCTTTCCTTATCTTCTAGAATCCAGATGGCTTTTGACTGACCATTGCCCCAGTGGATGCCAGGCAGGGTGGAAGAGAGCTGGGTATAGGAGAAGTTGGTTTTGAAAGATATGAGTGTAGAAGCACTTGTGGCAAGTGCGGAAGCAAGAGGGAGAGCTTGCCAAGAAGAAAGAATTTAGCAACAAGGAGAACAAAGAGAAAAGTGGACAGAAATGGAAGGGAAGACCATGGAGAATGTACGAAAAGAAACTGAAAGCAATATGAAAGAGAGGCATGAGCCAAACAAGAAGGAAGCTGGCGCCATTAGCCAGCAAATACTGATCTGAACAGAATTGAAGCTAGCCCATTCATTCACTTAACAAACATTCAAGAAATCTATTAAGCAGCTACAGGGCACACACCCTGGATAAGAAGGAATACAAGAGACCAACAAACATTTTTTAAGAAGAGAGAAAAGAAAATATCAGATAGTAAGAATGAAGATAGGGCGACGGAGTTGAGTGGCCAAGGCATTTCAAGGTGGTGATTATTTGATCTCAAATTTGAATCATAAGTGGGAACCAGCCCGCAGAGATCAAGGCAAGTAATTGGCAAAATGAAAATCAGAAGCATAATGAGCTATCCCTTTCTACCAGACTGGCAACAATTTTAAAGCCACCAGATAGTAGCAAGAATCTAGAGCAACGGGAATTCTTAGTCACTGCTGAAGAGAGTACAAGTTGGTACAGCCACTTTGAAAACAATTTTGTGTTACCTAGAAAGTGCTGACATACTTCCATCCTAGAAATCACTAGTCCACACCTAGGCATATACCCTGGAGAAACTTGTACGTGCATATTAGGAGATATGTCTGCGAAAGTCTACAGTTTTGTTGTAATAGCAAAGAGTGGGGTAGGCTCAAATGTCCACCAATGGTAGGATATAAAACAGATAATTGCATCTTGATGTTTTAATGCAATAAAATACTATATAACAGGGAAAAGGAATGCATTACAGCCTCACTCAGTATCATGATGAACCTCAGGAACATAAAGCAGAGTGAAACAGCAGTTTTCATGGAAATGCAATGTAAACACTGTGTTGTTTAAAGATACAAGCAAGCAAACCATAAAGAAAAGCAAGAGAATGCTCAATACAAAATTCAGCCATTTTATCTTGGGGTGGGGAGAAGAAGGGCTGGAATCAGAGGAGCTCACAGAGTTGACGGTAAATGGCTAATGACAGATGGGTACATGAATATAAGGTATGTTTTTTTTCTTTAAACATGCTACGTATTTTACAAATATTGCATGTATCCAACAAAATTGCTTTGAATCAAAACCAAAAAACAAACAAAAGCAGAGAGAATATTGCAGACAGAGGAAATAGCAGGCACAAAATCTTTAAAAAATTTTTTAACATTTATTTATCTTTGAGACAGAGAGAGACAGAGCATGAATGGGGGAGGGTCAGAGAGAGGGAGACACAGAATCTGAAGCAGGCTCCAGGCTCTGAGCTGTCAACACAGAGCCCGACGCGGGGCTCGAACTCATGGACCGCAAGATCGTGACCTGAGCCGAAGTCGGATGCTTAACTGACTGAGCCACCCAGGTGCCCCACAAAGGCTTTAAAGTGGAAAAAGCTAGATGTTTTCCAGGATATGAGAGGAGGTCAATGTGGCTGAAGCACAGCCAATGGGGACAAGATAGAGAAAGATGAGGTCAAGATTAGACTACATGGGGTGATTGATGACGAGAAAGTATGAGGGCTAAGATAGTGAGGGACTCAATAACGTTGAAGACGTGCTGGAGTGAGAATAATAGAAGCATTAGTCAATGTTCTCCAGAGAGAAACAATAGGATGTAAAAGGAATTTATCATGAAAAAGTGGTTCACACGATTATGGAGGCTGAGAAACCCCACGGTCTGCCATCCACAAGCTGGAAACCAAGAAAACCAGTGGTACGATTCAGTCCAAGTCCGAAGACCTGAGAACCAGGGGCGCCTGTGATGTAAATTCCAGTCCAAGGGCAGGAGATGGGATGAGATGTCCCAGTTCAAACATCCAGGCAGAAAAGAAAAGAGAGGTGTGTGAATTCTTCCTTCCTCCGTCTTTTTGTTCTATTCAGCATTCAACTGATGGAATGATGCCCACCCACAATGAGGAAGGCAATTTAATTTACTTCACTGAGTCAACCAATTCAAATGCTAATCTTATCTGGAAACACCCTCACAGACATCCCCGAAAATGACGTTTAACCAGAGAGCTGGGCATCCCTGGATCCAGTCACACACAAAATTAAGCATCACAATGGAATAAGTGGTCAAAGGATGGCGCTCTGACAACGGGCAGCTTGAAGTCAAGATTTTGGAGGTGACACTATTATTAGTGATGACAACGTCATGGGATTTGAAGAGTGGGTAGTCAAGGGGGTTGAGAAAGTAGAAGGCAAGGTGGGGGGTGGGTCATCCACGGTGACACAGGGCCTGGACAAATCTTACAACCTGCTCTCCCAGCAGCCACATGGGCCGCCATGGGGCCATCTGTCCTGCCGTCCCCACAGGGCCACCTTGAGATCCAGCCCTTCCTCCTAATCTTCAGTTTCCATGGGAAGATGGAAGTTCGGTTAGATGAGTAAGCCAAAGTGGCAGCATGCCTGGGCTTCGGGAGGGGGCAGAGGTCAAGGGGGCCGGCACACTGGCCCCAGGGGGGCAGAAGGCCCCCAATGGGACACACGTTGTCTTCCCACAGCCCCCCCCCCCCCCCAATCTGCAGTGAGCTTACTAAACTCACAAGTGACGAGTATGTTGAATATCTTTTCGAGAATGGTGAAGGCCTTGAACCTCATGTCTGCACTCAGTGCAAGGCCAAATGGTGGCACACACAGGTGTGGAAATCTACAAGAGAAAAGCATGAGAATGAAGGCCCTGAAACTTTCAGAAATCATGGGACTTGACAGGCTGTAGCTCCCGGAAGTGAGGCACTTGTCCAGAGTAGCCAGGCCTGTGACAGGCAGTGGGGCATCAGCCACAACCTTTCATCTGTCCAAGAAGGAAACCGGGTCTCAGAGAGGTTAAATATTTGCTCAGGATTGTCCACTTGCTCAAGTGACAGAGGCAGGATTTGAACCCAGGCCCACCGGACTCCAAAGCTATGCTCTTCACGGCTCTCCGGCAGCCGGAGGGAAGTACCTCCACTGGGTTCTGAAGGCTGAGTGGGAATTTTCCAGGCAAGAGAGGAGAAGGAAAGGGGTGGGGAAGGAGTAACAGGTGGAGGAGAGCATGGGGTGAGCGGAGCCAGGAGGAGAGAGACGGTGATGCGCATAGGCTTCCGCAGAGGCCACACGGAATTACCAGCAGGTCCCTAGTGCGACACGCTTTCTCACCTTCAGCCAAACGCGCTGTTTCCTCCTCCAGAGTTACTTTCCCTCAATCTTTATCTCAAAGCTTTTTCTTATTCTTCAAAACTCCTTTCAGGGGCGCCTGGGTGGCACAGTCAGTTAATTAAGCGTCCGACTTCAGCCAGGTCACGATCTCGTGGTCCGTGAGTTCGAGCCCCGCGTCAGGCTCTGGGCTGATGGCTCAGAGCCTGGAGCCTGTTTCCGATTCTGTGTCTCCCTCTCTCTCTGCCCCTCCCACATTCATGCTCTGTCTCTCTCTGTCCCAAAAATAAACGTTGAGAAAAAAAATTAAAAAAAACCCCTCATTTCAAGGGCCCATTCTTCCAGGAAGCCCAGCTTTTCTCAAAGGGCGGGGCACTGTCTGGAAGCTCCTCACGCTCCAGCAGAGGGACAGGCTGCATGTTCCCTGCAGCAGAGAAAGGAGAGTACACACGTGTCTCCCTGCCTGAGAAGGACACCTCCTCACTTCTGTGATATTCCTGCACAGAACACATGACATCCCGGCAATCGTGAGAAGACAAGCCCAGATCGGGGAACATTCTACAAAATGAGTGGACTGTCAAGGTCAGAAAAGACAAAGAACGGAGGAACTGATCCAAATGAAAGGAAATTAAGGGACAGGACAAATAAATGCCATGTATGAGTCTGGATTAGAATACCAGTGGCAAATTTGGAATAAGGTTCAGAGATTTTTGATAAGACAACACCATTACATCAATATTCATTTTCTTTTAAAATTTTTCAATGTTTATTTATTTTGAGAGAGAGAGAGATTATGAGTGGGGGGAGGGCAGACAGAGAGAAAGAGGCACACAGAATCCGAAGCAGGCTCCAGGCTCTGAGCTGTCAGCACAGAGCCTGACGTGGGGCTCGAACTCATGAACTGCGAGATCATGACCTGAGCTGAAGTTGGACGCTTAACCGACTGAGCCACCCAGGCGCCCCTCGGTACTCATTTTCTGATTTTCATCACTGACCTCTGATTATGCAAGAGAATGTCCTTATATTTTTCTGAAAGTCCCCACTGAAATGTTTGGAGGTAAAAAGGCAGCATTTCGGCAATTACTCACAGATGTCTCAGAATCACGCATCTACACACACGGGGAGAAGTGTTGGTAAAATGCCAACATCTGGGGAATCTAGGCAAAGGAGAATGGGAATTCTCTGTACTATCTTTGCAACTTTCTGTAATTCTGGAACTTGCCAAATAAGAAGGGTTTTACTGTTAGAGCTAAGAAGGAGGAAGAGAAAGGGAAGAAAGAGAAAGAGGAAAAGGAGAGGGGGAGGGGGAGGAGAAGGAGGGGGAGGAGGAGGAGGAGAAGGAGAAGCATCTTCTGCTCTGTTCCCCCGAAACACCTCCTCACCCCTGCAGGCTCCCTTACAATGAGATTTTACTCTGCAAAACAGGAGGTCTCCAGTCTGATAGTGCCCTCAAAACTTTCTCTTTATCTTCATTAAGCAATTTCGTTGCAAAAAACTAGAGACCCAAACAAATTGCTTCAAAAAAAAAAAAAAAAAAGGTTCTGCACCAGCAGCCCTGTATGCATTTTCTTCAGGTGCTCCAAGGGGACATGGTGTCTTCTCCGCCTACGGACTTACCAGCGGCTAACTTCCCTCACAGCCTGGCATTGCCATTAACCCATTTGATGTCCTTCTTCCTCCCAGAACGATGGGAGTTTCTGTCCTACCATCCAACTCCACAGAGAACATACTTGGAATTGTTTTTCCTGCTGCTAAATTGCTTTCAGAAGTCACACTCGCCAGCCCCACCTTTAACCTCCTGTGCCTTAAACTTGCAAAATCTGATGGTTGGATTATATCATTGTCAGGGTCTCTTCCAGCTCTACAATCTGTGGTTCGGCAGCTCCTGAGAAATCAGACCGGGGATCCCACAAAGCTGCCCGGCCTTCCAGGGAGATTGGAAAACATGCTCAGTCGAGGCTGTGTCGCCAGTGCCCTCTTGTGGGCAGATCTGACACCAAACACGGCCAGGAAACTGGGTCTTCGGGAAATCACAAAATCAAAGTAACAACAGAACACTTAAATAACAATGATTGGCATCTGACTGACTGCGATATTGACCTGAAAACTGCAAGAGTATTACCTCCCACCACCCTTCTGGCGCCCTTGGGGAGTGAGTAGTGCTATTTCTACCACTTCAGAAGTCACTGAGGAGGGCACCTGTTGGGATGAGCACTGGGTGTTGTACGGAAACCAATTTGACAATAACTTATATTTACTGTAAAAAGAAAAGAAGTCACCTGTCCAAAGTCACAGAGCTCCCAGACCCCAGCACTGAACTCAAGCAGGGGGATTCCAAGCTTTATTCAGGACCCAACAGTATGCTGCCTCATCGGAGGGAAATATCTTTAAATGTCTTTTAAAATGGAAAACAACTTTAGGCATCATCTAGCCAGCATTCCGCCCCAAATGGCCCCCTATCTGGAGGCGGTTTTGCATGAGGATAATAAGGTGGTGGGTGTAATCGTGGAGGGGGTGGGGAGACAGACTGTTCCAAGATCAAACAAGTATGACAAACACTGGGTTGAAGGGAACGTACAGAGATACATCTCCCTGCCTTCGTTATGCCAATGCGAAAGAAAGAATGAGATAGAATACTGAGAAAGAAAGTGATAGAACATGCCGCATATATCCCCCAACTCACTCGTTTCTCCTTAGTTCCTCCACCTTGTACCACTTTGGGCCAGGCGGTTCTTTGCTGTGGGAACTCTCCTGTGCATTGCAGGTGTTTATTTAGCAGCACCCCGGCCTCTGCCCGCTAGATGCCCGTAGCCCCCCAACCCTTCCCCCCCAACATTGTGACAATCGAAAACGGCTCCAAACGTCGCCAAATGTCACTGAGGGGCAAAAATGTGCCTGTTGGAACATGGTTTAGACCACAGAATTTGTTTCTTCATGGAGCAGCTCTAAGGATTAACGTGGCAGGCAACTCACTTCTGGAAACACTGTGTTAGTTCCTTTACGCTCACCTTGCAGGCAAGGAAATGAAGACCCAGAGAGGTGAGGTGACTTGGTTACAACAGTTATGTAACCTGAGTGATGCAGGGACGAACTATGTTTCCAAATAAGCCCTAGCCTTTGGGCTTCAACCCTATCCTAGCATCTTTCATGTGACTCTGACAACGTGGGCCGGGGGTGGGATCCAGAGGCAAGCCTCGCTCGGCTCAGTGAAACCCTACCTTGGTCACTGCTGCTGCTTCACAGACCTTCCAATTCTCTAGCCGTGTTTCTTCCTGCTATTGATGCAGCCCCTGGACCCAGGACCCTTAGACACTTGTGAAAAGAAAGACCAGCTCATGGCTGACCCTGCGGTCAAGGTCCTACTGTAATGAATTTCTGTTTTCTCACCAAAAGCAAGGGGAGGCTAAGTTCAGAAAGAGTCCCTTTTCCCTAACGAATTTGCCAACAGTCCCCTTTCCTTAAGGATTTCCCAATGATGATAGCGTTGGGGGTCAAAGTTGACATCTTATATCTCTTTTCCCTGAAGAACCTTTGGAATGGGGGCAGATTTCCATTTACTGAGGCTGATGCGAATGTGCAGTTAGCATCGGGGGTGTAAATGATGGGGGGGGGGGTCAGATGGAATCTTAGCAAATGCTGTGCTTTCTAGAGTGTTCAAGCAGAGGCCAAATCCTGGAGTGGGGACCCACAAGCAGAAGACGTAGGACTAGGTACAAATTTAGGACCTACCCTACCTCTATATGGGCTTGCATATAGATCATTCTAGAAGCAGGGACACACCTTAAGCCTTTCTCAGTCCCTGCGACTTTGGGTTTCAACCACCTAGATGCTAACCTTGGAAGACTAAGGAGATAGTCTGTGGCCAGTCGTTTCTGGTCTGGGGCAGTGAGTGCCTGGTGCCCTGCAGAGCCGTTCTCACCAAAGGAGGGCACAAGGTGTGTCGGCATCGTTACCTGTCGCCCCTCCTGTGCTTGCCCCGGGGCTGGCACCACTCTGTATGCTCTACACTTATAACTCGTTTCGTTTCTACAACCACCTCACAGGGCAGGCACTGTCATTGTGCCCATTTACAGATGAGGACGCCGAGACGCAGGAGTTAAGTAACTCGCACAGCGTCACAGAACTAGTTAAGTATACGAGCCAGCTTTGAAATCCAAGTGGTCTGCATCCAGAGGCTCTCAAACTCTGTGCTACCCAGCACCTGCCCTCCCCCCTCCCCCCCAGCCCCCTCCCCCCCGCCCCCTTCCCCCCCCAACCAGGCCTGAAAACACAGCTCTGGGATCCCCACCGTTAAACTGCTAAAGACACTGTGGACTTGTCAGGAAACAGCCCAGGGCACCGTACGCGCTTTGTAATGACTACAAAGACGGAAAAAAGCAACTCTTCCTTTTATTTTATTTTTTTTAACGTTTTTATTTATTTTTGAGACAGAGAGAGACAGAGCATGAGCAGGGGAGGGTCAGAGAGAGAGGGAGACACAGAATCTGAAACAGGCTCCAGGCTCTGAGCTGTCAGCACAGAGCCCAACGCGGGGCTTGAACTCACGGACCGGGAGATCATGACTTGAGCCGAAGTCCGACGCTCAACTGACTGAGCCACCCAGGTGCCCCGCAACTCTTCCTTTTAAAAGGGCGATGTGTTGCCCTTATGGGAAAATGACACATTTGAAACAGAATCTGATGAACCACCTTCCTAACGGGTGATTCCCTGGACAACAATAAAGACTGATTAGCTGCTTCTCTTCCAGTGGGGACGCCCGGGTGAGCTGGAAACACTGGGTCTTGGTAGCCCCGATGGGCATGCATCTTCGCTTCAGGCCTGGGATATGTGGAACTCAAAGCGGTGCTGCCACCTGCTGTAGAAATGGATGACTTTCCCCCTCTTTCCTAAACGATGCGAACAGTTGTAGAAATCAAGGAGAGAGAGGGGGGAGATTTCGATCTCAGCCCATCTCCCCGTGTGCTGTGTCGGCGCCTCATGGTGATCATGGCCAAAGACATAATTTTGGTTCACCGCGCATCAGAGCAGAAGTACATTCCGAGCTCTTAATCACGCTGTTGATGGCTGAACGACAGATCATCAGCTCTTCTCCGACTCCACCGCCACCATGGCCATTCCGGGCACCATCATCTCTCACCTGGATCTGGAACCACCTCCAGCTGATCACCAGCCACGGTCTCCTCCCCTACACACGTCCTTCTCCAGGTGATAACTTTCAACGCAGAGCACAGACTCCCCTTCGCATAACCCCCCAGCGGATTCCTGTGGCACACAGAGTAAAATGCAGAGTCTCACCATGGCTTGGGCAGCCCTACATGATCAAGCTCCTGACTGCTCTCGGCTCCCTCCCTGAGTTCCTCCAGCCATGACCTTCCATCTGGTTTGGGCACATAGAAGCCTCCTTTGCACCTTGCGTCTTTTGTATTTGGCGTTCTATCTGCCAGAAGAATGCTGTGGCCCCAAATCTTTGCAGTCTGTCTCCTCCGCGTTGTTGAAAACTGAGAATCAACGCCATTTTCTGGCCACTCATTTTAAAATACAAAACCTCAGTCTCTACTACATAATAGATATGTGATAAATATTAATTTCCTTCTTTTTACCAGACAGCACAGGCTCCGATGCTGTTGACAGAAACAAAGCCATGAGCATAAAGAATTACGGTTTGAAGTCCTCGCGTGCCTCCAGCGCTGAAGTTGGCGCAGGACAAGGGAGAGAACACATTACTGGTCAGCATGGGTTCGTTCAGCTGGGAAGGCCGAGGGAATAGTTAGAAGCGAGTGAGTTTGGCTTGTGTCTCCCCCACACGCCCATACACACGTTCCTCTTTCCAGTTACCCACTCCCTGGGTCCCTCACAGCTAAAACCAGATTTCCTCTGCTTTCTCTTCTCTGGCTAAAAGTCAGAGAGGGGACTCGGGCATAAAAGCCACAGAAATATGGCACTTTGTCAATTGTAAATCACCTTCCTGCTGAACACCCCTGAACACGTGTGGGGTGTCTTGAGAGAAGATGACATTTGAGTGGCACTTCACAGGCTTCAAATGCTTTCACATACAGGGTCTCGATCATACTTCACCACAACCTCTACAGGGGAGATTGACGAAAGGCGCACAGGTCTAGCAAGCAACAAAACCTGAATTATATTCCCAAGGCAGGAGAAGTCTTTATTTTTTGTACATCTGGGTCCCGGGAAGAGGGTGCTCTGAGTGAAAATTTGTTGGAGACTAAACTGTATATGATGAGAGTGCCCACATTTAGAGTCTGGAATGTGATTACTACTCCACTTCTGTCAGGTACTAAAACACACCTGTTTCCCAGGACGAGGTATGCACACTGACCTTACGTTTGCCTCCGAGGCTACTTAATGACCTTTTCCATAACAACATATCTTCTCAGTGACTTGCTGACTTGAAGTCTAGGTGGAGAAAAGTGACATATTTGTAGGCACCCTCTTACCGGGAGCCAGGTGTTCAAAAAACAGATATCCAACACTTTGAACGTTGGCCAGTCCCGGCTTTGACAGTGAAGGAAGGTTGGCTGGGAAGTGACTCTCTGTGTTGACCATGGCCACCAAGAGTGGCCCCCTGGATAGAATGACTGGTCAAGAAGGTGGTGTGTACCCTGGAAGGCTGGCCAGGGCGTAGTCAAAGTGTCACGTTAGCTCACAGAAAGCCAATAGTCATTTCCATGGGCTTTGAGAGTAGAAACCACAAGTGTCAGTTTCTTACGAGCTTTGGCATCAGAAGAGAATAGTGTTCTAAGTTACGTCTCTATAGAGCTTTACGTTATAAAAGCTTTCACTTACATTCTCTTATTTGATGCCCAAACCAACCCCACAAGGTGGATGTGCTACCTCACTTTCTAGATAGAGAAGAAAAGACTCAGAGAAGTGAAAGGCCCTGGTCAATGTCGCACAACTTGAAAGCATCTGAGCCAGCCTTCAGATGTAGGTTTCCCACCTTAATCCTCCGCTTTGCATTCTCATCATGCCCATGGGCCAATCACCCTCACATTCCAAAGACAAGTTGTCCGATGTAAAGGAAATTCTTAGGGGGTGGCGGGGGGCAGAAACATGGTTGTAGTGCCGATGTGATTTTTTTTTAATGTTTATTTTTGAGAGAGAGAGAGAGAGAGAGAGGGCACAAGTGGAGGAGGGGCAGAGAGAGACACACAATCCGAAGCAGGCTCCAGGCTCCGAGCTGTCAGCACAGAGCCCAATGCGGGGCTCAAACTCACGAGCCATGAGATCATGACCTGAGCTGAAGTCAGATGCTTAACTGACTTAGGCGCCCCTAGACGTGATTTGCCAAATGATACATATTCTATATGGTAAAGTTTACAAAAGAAATTTTTTCTAATCTCACTCTACAGAGATATTCACCATTAAATAAATGTGGTGAATTTAATTCTAGTCTAGTGATTTCCCATTTTTACATATTGTTAAAATAAAGTTGTAAAAAAATATACACAGGGATGCTCCTGAGGGACAGACTAAGATGAAAACAATGAGATGATTATTGAATTCGGTAACAAAGATATTACTAGTGACCTTGACAGTTTGGGTGGAATTGTTGAAATAGAAACTCTATTGATTAAGTAGAGGAGAAAACAGGAGATGTGGAAATAAAGAAAAAAATTAAAGACTCTTCTTTCAAAAATGGGGCTGTGAAAAAGAACATGGAAGTGAAAATGGAGATGAATGTGAGGTCAAAAAATTTTTCCCTTCTGTTTATTCATTTATTTTTTGATATAAGGGATACTAGAGGCTAGTGGGTGCCTTAGAGGCAGTAGAATAGCTTTTGCCATCTGTGTGATGAAACTGTCCCCCACCTGCTGATCCACTTGGCAATAGGCATCAGGGCTTCTTGTATTAGTCAGGGAAGACTGGGTTATGCTGCCGTAACAAGCATCACCAAATCTCAGTAACTGAATAAAAGTTCAGTTTCAATCATGCCAAGTCTAATGCAGATGCCATGATTATGAGTAGATCTCCTTCAAACAACCACTCAGGGGGCTAGGCTTTTTCCATTGTGTGGCTCTTCCGTCATGCAGTCCTTTGCTTCCAGACAGCCAGAGAGGAACATGGGAGGGAAAAGCCAAGGAGGACGTTTAGGGCTAGACTGGAAGTACTGTACATCGCCTCCACTTGTACTTCAATCCGCATTGGCTCACCCAGGTGACACGTAGTTTAACTGCGTGCCCGTGAAGAGGAAAGCCAGATGTTGGTGGATACGCCACAAGCCGTAGACACACCTTCCTTCTTGTTTTCTTGCAGCCCCATGGTGGATGGAGACCATTATCTGTTAACTTGATGTAATAAAGATTGTCTACCAGCTACTAATAAGCCATTTCCTGTTGGATGGTGACAAAGAAGCTGTCCTGCAGGGACTTCCGCCTTCAGTGGGAAGGCAGTGTGCTCTTGTTGGACACTTGTGGAATCCATAGTAAGCAGAGGACAGGGGAAAGGGTTCCAATCTATAGTGAAGCCCTTCACCAAAGGCATCTTTATGTGTCTGGCAATAGTACTTGCTCAATAAATGACCTATGGAAGGTCTTCATTCGTTTGTTTTTTAAGGTTGAAGTGTGCTCAAGTGGATGGGACAGAGGATGAGATCAATGTCGGAGGGGTAGGGAGGTGGCAGAAGGGGACGTGTCCCAAGTGGGCAATTAGAAGCTTCTCTACCTTTGCCTGGGGAGGTGATGGGACAGCTCTGTGAGTGGAAAGACAGTGCACGGGCCCCTGACTCTGGACACCAGGTCTGCTGATCTAATGCCTCCACGCAGCACCTCCACACCCCAGGTTCCTCTTCTTACTGAAAGAACCTTGCAGACATGTCGGGGAGGAGCTGGGCCTTCAGTCCTGCACCAGGTCTCAGCTGGTTTCACATCAGCAAACACCACGCACGGAAAGCCTCGGTCACAAACCTTCTCGGTTGTCTCCAAAAAGGGATGAAGTCGAGAATTACACTGTTTCATTTGCCAACATCCTTTAGGAGCACGCTTCCTTAAAACGAACATTGAAGGATCTCTATCTCTGAATAAACAATTCCCCAACTGGTGTGAAAAGGGGAATGGGGGTTTCCCTTCCACTTCACTGGAAACTAAAACAGTGCTTTCATGAGTGAGGCTGCGGTGGGTAGAATGCGCACACAATTGGAAAACCTCAGCACAAAACAGAAAAACCGCCTCTTACACTTCCTCTCGACTAGGGGCAGCTCTCCTCGTCAAGAGGACTAAGAATCCCAGAGATTGACCATAGAGCTTAGACAAATTCTGTACCTTCCTCTGCACTTCACCTCTCGTGCCGGGGCTGCCCCTCACCCTCTTCTTGCTGTGTTCCTGCCTCCACGCTGCTGCCCTTCCCGCACCCCCCTGCCTGGGGTCACTGGGCCCTTAGATCTGGGAGCCCGAGGCCCCGCTGTGGCCTTCCTCTGGCTCTGTCCCTCCCCACAGGTGATGGAACAAAGACCCAGGGGACATGTCCTTCCAAGGCCCGCCCCTCCTTTCAGATGGTGCTCTGGGCACCCCAGAATTTCCTGCCTTGTGGCCCCAGACCACCTACAGAGGACAGTCAGGACCTTTCCCTTGGACCAGTCTCCTGAAGGTGAACTATGCTGTCCCCACCAGGAGCTCGGAGCAGCAGCTTGCGGGATGAAGCCAGAGACAGGATGAGAAAAAGGGCAGGTCGCAGCTAGCTCTGAGCCATCATGCTCCAGAGCACCAAGAGTCTCAGGCTTGTTTGTTTGTTTTATTTATAGAGTATGAGCAGGGGAGTGGCAGAGAGAGAGGGAGAGAGACAGAATCCCAAGCAGGCTCTGCACTGACAGCTCAGAGCCTGATGCAGGGCTCGAACCCGCCAACTGTGAGATCATGACCTGAGCTGAAACCAAGAGTCAAACGCTCAACGGACTGTGCCACCCAGGCGCCCCATGGAGTCTCAAGTTTGAATCCAACCCTGCCTTCCTGGGTCCTGATGAAGGCATATTCATCACAGTAGGAGGATAAAATGAATCTTGTGTAATTTTTACGTAGTTAGCGATCTGGTATGTGGGCCTGAGGTTTGCTTTCTGGCACGGGCTCTGTAAATGAGAGGCCTTCCTCTCGTACCTCCCGCCCAGACTCCTCAGTTTCCAACACACTGCCCGTGGCCTCAGTGTCTCCTGTGTTCTTCCCATGGCTGGGGTTCGCGGGAGATGCGTGAGGCCCATTTGGGCCAGGGCAGGGCAGGATCCCGTCTTTATCTGAAATGTTGAATTTCGTTCATCGTGAATTTTTTTACATTAAGTTTTTAAACCATTGATGATCTTTCTTGAATCCTGAGTTTTCGGGTTCCTTCGGATTTTATGCTGAGATGAATTCCTTGTTCTCCTCACCCCAGTTCTTCCCCACGTCTTCAAGCATCTTCCCCTTCCCATTTATTCCATGGAAGCCCTTGTTCAGAATGTCATCACGACAGCTGGTCAGTGGACAATTCCTGGGCTCCCATCCATCCTCAACCCGGACCCAGCATTATCTTCCTATGTGGAGGTTCAGTGGTGAGCCTCTCTTTCTCAAAATCCTTCAGGGGCGCCCGAGGGGCTCAGTCGATTAAGCATCTGACCTCACCTCAGGTCGTGATCTCATGGTTCATGAGTTCAAGCCCCACATTATGCTCTGTGCTGACAGTGTGAAGCCTGCTTGGGATTCTCTCTCTCTCCCTCTCTCTCTCTCTCTGCGCCCCCCCCCCCCCACACTTGCACACACATGCTGTCTCTCAAAATAAATACATAAACTTTTTTTAAAAAAAGGGGGGTGCCTAGGTCACTCTGTTGGGTCAGCGTCTGACTTCAGCTCCGGTCACGATCTCGCGGTCCGTGAGTTCGAGCCCCGCCTCAGGCTCTGTGCTGACAGCTCAGAGCCTGGAGCCTGCTTCAGATTCTGTGTCTCCCTCTCTCTCTGCCCCTTCCCCACTCGTGCTCTGCCTCCCCAAAATGAATAAATGTTTCAAAAATTCTTTCAAAGCTTCCCTGCCTCCTGTAGAATCCAAAGCCCATCATGCCCACTGGTCTCACGTTCTCTAGGCTCCACGTTCTGGGTCCTGCTAGCCTTTCTGGCTTCATCCTTAGGTAAATCCCTCAGTTTGGTGTTCGTGTACTCGCCCTTCCTCAGAGAAGTCTCTGGGCTGCTCTTCCTCTCCTGGGGCCTCTTCCCACCCTCCCGTTCACTGTGGAGTCTGCCTGAGCCTTCCGGATCAGTCTCCACGAGCGCTCGTGGTGTCCCAAGTGGATCCTGCCACTCCTGCAGTGTTTTGACTACACCTGCTCTCTGACTGCGATCTACCTGTCGCCCTGCCCCTGCTGGCCTCCCTAGGGGCGACTGTGGGCACCTTGACCGCTGAGTCTGCGCTGTGTTCCCCACCCCCAGGGCTGCGGACCGTGCTGCCAACTTCCTCTTCAGCGTGCACTCAGCCTGTAGCTACAGTTCACACTTTGACAAATAGTCTGCTTATCTCCTTCGCAGCCTTTGCAATGGATCTTTCTCCACAGCGACATGGATCTTCTCCTCTGCCTGATGGTTACCCCAGAGATGCCTCAGACTTGAGCTGAAGTTGGAGCCCTGTTCTAGATGGACACTCTTAGCATCTTCAGCAAAGGGCTACAAAAGTGACCTGTTTTGGCCACAGCCAAAGTTATTCCCTAGGACACCACAACGACCTTTTATGTCACAAGTCCCTCTCACCCTCTGAGGTCCCCCACAGGGGACTGGGATGGGGCAGGGCCACTAGAACCTGTCCCGTTAGACACAGACGCCCATGAGTGTGGCCAGCAATGAGCCCCAGTCCGCCTCTAGCCCCGGGAAGACAAGGGGGAGAGGAGGGGCTCATAATCAAAGCCTCACTCAAGATTTGTCTGAAGGTATATTCCAACGTATGTTAAATCTGAAAATCAAGACGGATTAATTTGCTTTTTAACCTTAGGTATCAGCCACTTCCCTCACCCACCCCACCATGATTCAGACTAGCACCTTCCAAACTCGTGGCACCTAAGGGTGGCCGTTCTCTCCAAAGCTCTAGAGCAGAAGTAGGAAAGGTGGAGGCAGTGCTCGGTCGTCATCGCTCTGTTTGGGGATCTCTGTCTGTCCAGGCACCCACCGACCTACAGATGGTATGGTTTCCATGCCATCGTTATCTTTCAGAGTCCATTCTCTGTGTCTTGATGCCTGAAGGTCAGAGGTCCAGACTGGATGACGCCTCTCTGGCACCAGGAAGCGTGCCACTTAATCACCATCTAGCCCTCCTAACAACGCCAAACGTTGGTGCGTCAGTTTCCTAGGGCTGCGCCGACAAATGACCACAAACCAAGTGGGTTAAAACAATGGGCGTTCATTTTCTCACGGTTCTGGATGCTAGACGTTCAGAGTCAAGGTGTGGGTAGGGCTGGTTCCTTCGTGAGGCCGCGAGGGAGGACCTTACAGACTTACAGACACGTGGCCCCATGTCTCCTTCACGTGACGTTCTCCCTGTGATTTCTGTGTGTCTATCTCTGTCCAAACTTCCCTTTTCTCATAAGAACACCCATCATTAGATTAGGGTCCCCTAACCCAGGAGGACCTCATCTTAACTACATCATCAAACACCCATTTCCAAAGAAGGTCACATCATAGGTACCTGGACTGAGAACTTCAACGTGGCTTTTTGCGGGGGGCGTGGGGGGGGGTGGGGGGGTGGGTATTGCTCTAATCCTCAGACTAAACTGAGATACAGAGTAACTTCCACAAAGGTACACAGAAAATAAGTGGTATAACTCAGTATTTAATCTGTCTAGATCTAATTATTACCACTTAATAATTGCTTGTACCAGGCCCTCTGCTGGGTGCTTCATTTTCATTTCTAATCCTCCTATCAACTGTATAGATTTATCATCCCCCATTTTACAAACAGAGGCACAGATCGTCGAAGTATCTCTCCCAGAGCCACATGAATACAAAGCGGCAGACCTGGGAATCAATCCAATAATTCTCACCCAAGCCAACCCACTAGTACATCTTTGAGATGACTCATCCCTCCTCGCTCCACATCCTCTGGTATAACTCCCTGCCTGCAGCTGAGAGCCACGACTATAAGTGACACGTTACTGGAATTCTTCGAGCAACGGCGTAAAGGCCAAAGTAATCACTGGGATCCCAGCACTGCCACTCGAGGCGGCACGGCGGATGATAGCCTGATGAGAAAGACCAAGTCCTCATCTTCCTTCTGGCGGCCAGGGAAGAGTTACGTGGAAAAACTAGGACAACGAGTAAATCCTATTAAAAAGCAACATATTTCACAGTGAATCGCTTTCCTGCAGACTGCTGCCCGTGCGTGGAGGTGGCTTCTTTGTTCTAACAGGCACCTTGTGGGGAAAACCCGTCTAATACCACGTGGGGAGGAACCACATCTCAGCCAAGCCCATAGAATGGTTATTTATATTGCCTCGATATGCCTCAAAATAAAAAGTCAAAAGCATCACTTCCTGGCAGCTGCCGTGCCCTCTTCCTCAACATCAAAGATGTGTCTCCCACACATACACATACCAGTGCCTTACAAACACAGCAGCCCGAACACAGAGCCCTTCAAGCAATGCATAAGCCACAGAAACTTCCTCAAATCAACGCAAGAGACTGAGAAGGCACTCAGCCCCGTGCCACGAACTGAGGCTTGGACCGCACTTACCAGTTAGAAATTGGTTTCTTTCGCTTGTATCGTCTCCAAAAGATACCACATAGGTAGGGGCTAGGATCACGGGCTTTGGAGGCAGGCAGACTCGAGAGCCAACTCCAGCTGTCCCGTGCACTACCTGTGGGTTGTTCCTCTTCTCTCAGCCTGTTTTCTTACTTGTGAAATGAAGATACTGACATGAATCTCACAGACAGGTGATATTAACATACCATGCCGATCCTTGATTCCCAAGAGGGAATATAAACTATGGGCAGGAATAAAACACTGCTTTAAATTTGACCTTGTTTATCTCATCCCATGGACCTAAGTTTCTATTTAAAAGAGACCTAGCTTAAATAATGAGTGGGCGCACAGCTCTGGATGCATCTGGGATGGGAAAACAAGTGACAGAAGGAGAAGATACCAGATTGGTGGGAGACACTCATTTCTTTCATGTGCTCGATATTATCCCACTGAATACCACACACACACACACGCACGCACGCACGCACTGGATGGGATTAGGGGAGGACCAGTACCACTCTACTGCCTGCCTGTACTGTTTGAGAAGTTCATCTGAATACGTTTAGTTAGGGCACATGAACCCCAGGGGATATGACACTTGTGCTCCAGGCTGAAGATGTTCCAGGAAGGAATCCAGGCCCAGGGCCCTTCTCAAGTAGGAGAAAGAATGTAGCAGGTAAAACAAAAAAACAGACTCCCATGTCTGAAGAAAGCAGAGTGATTCCTTTAACCTCTTAAGGTGATGTCTGTGATTTTAATGTTATTACTAATATTTTAGTAGTAATTACTAGTATTTTAATGTTATTACAGTATTTTCTGCAAACACTTTATGTTCAGTGTTATATGTATGAGACTACATCCTAAAGGGCAGGTGTGAAGTTCTACTCATCCATGCCTCCCTTGACTTGGTGTGGGGAAGAGAGATAACAAAGGTGTGCACTTCTGAGAGCACCACATAGAGGTGACTGTGTCAAGCACGGCCTCCGGGCACGGCTAAGCAACTCAAGCTCATCTCGAAATAGATGTAAATGCAGAAACAAAGTATACTCTCCATACGAACCCTGGAACGAGCCAAGTCTGTAGCACTGATACAATTACAAAATGGCATTTAAGGTGGAAAAAACTTCCGAGCAAATAGATTGTGGGTCGCGCTTTTGTTCATTGGAAGTACCAATCCATTTCACAAGACAAGCTTTACAGGAAGAGGAACGGAGTCATCTGTCTTGTCAGTGATAATTCATAAAAAAAAAAAATAGGATCTGGTATTAGGTATACACAACCACTCAAATACAATTTAGGAAGTATCCGAAAAACTCTTTAAAAAAAAACAGTAGCAGCAAAAACATTGAACGTGTGTAAACAAAACCACCAGTAACAAGTTAATGCTTAATAACAAACAATCTGCATTCTTTTGAAAACATTAAATATATGTAATATCGGCCCTTCTTAATATACAATACTCAAAATCTAAAACAACATTATCAATAATAGACACAAATTGGTGTTACGAGGCATATTGAAGAGTCTTTTTCACAATGCTCGGGGCATCATGATGCTGCAGGGGGTAAACTTTCCAAAAGTCTTCTCCTAGCTGTGATCCTCGCACACCGGGGGCACCCAGACGACTGGAAACACCGCTTGTGAAAGCAGGCTCTACACCCTATGAGCAGAGGGGACAGCTATCAGCAAAGGGGCTGTCTTGCTCGCTCACATATGTACAGATGGTCATCCCCATCCCGGGGAGAGAGGTGGTCTGAACCCAGAAACCAGAGTCATCCGACAAGAAATGAGGCAGGTTGAAACTAAGCGATTATGAAGCCCCCACTAAGTCATGGACCTGAGGCTGAGAGAGCCTGATGCTATAGTGCCCCCAGATCTGCCCAAGGACTGTTCCCTCAGCTGCTGACAGCTGAGGAGGTGGCCCTCACTGGAAATGGCCCTAACTGGAGAGAGCTGCCTCCCTCAAGGTCATCTCTGCATGCGGACACTGGCTCGCATCCAGTGAGTGACTGGTCAACCCTGGGTTTAAAGGCTTGGCTGGTCCTTGACCGACTATGTGACAACAGTGAAGGCCACCCTGCTCCAGAGTGCCCTGAGATGTGCTAAGCCTTCAAGGCCACCATATCCAGCTCAACTTGTCCCTCTGTCAAGCCCTGTGGACTTCACACTCCCACGGGTGCTGAGCCTGACATGCCCCAGTGAGCCTTCTGCTTGCAAACCTGTGGCTTGGAGTTTGTCTGCTGGGGAGCCTCTCCTGCGATACAGCCTAATGATTCTGCCTAACAGGTTAGTGGAGACAGCACTGGAGGGGGTCAAAGAGGAGGAGCAGCTCTTACCAATGGTAAAGGCAGAATGCATTGCCAGATTGCTCCCATGAAACGGTTTAGAGATCACGGGACTTCCTGGAGGGTTAACACATACAGTAAAACGGAGGTCTAAAAATCTCTTCTGTGAAGAGCCAGATAGCAAATGCATTAGGTCTTTTGGGCTACACGGTCTCCACAACAACTCCACAATCTGCCAGTGCAGCGCAAAAGAAGCCAGAGACAGCACCTCAGCCTTAGGCATGATTGTGATCCAATCCCATAACTGGGGCAGTGGCTGTGGAGTGCTTGCCCTGGTGTCAAAGAAGTGGGGCACGGGCCAAAGGGGAACCACTCTTCTCTCCAAATGCTGTACAGGAAGGCCTCACCCTTCATCCCTGCCCCACCCACACACTCCTCCCCATGCACCCCAAATTCCATTAGCTCCCATCCAACATACAAGCACACACCAGCACCATATACTTCAAACAACACTGGGCTTAAATTATTAAGTTGCCCTTAAGTTAATTTTCTGTTTCGGTTATTAAGCTGTTAGTAAGCTTACGTTATGAAGCTATGAAGATACCTGAACATCTTCTACACGTTTCGGTCTGAAATGGGAAGATGACCGTGGCACTCTGACAAAATTCACAAATGAAGCCCTTTCCTTGACACAGCTGTAAGAGAAGGAACCGGAGAGTTACCATCCTCATTGGCAATGTTCCTTTTGATGGAGAAGCCAGGTTCCTACTTTTGCAGAATTTTATACACGTCAGTTTTTAAGTGTCTGTAATTGCAGCCTCTAGAAGGAACAGGATGCTATCTCACGCTATAGTAAATGGATTCGAACGGAACATGCGCACGGGTGTGTTGCACGGAGAAATTTCGCATCGAGGTAGTTTGAGGCACCGGGAAAGGTCATGATTTTACATGTGTGCTTTTAAATGATCTGCTTTTGTTTCTGAGGGCTGCACTACAATTCTTGAATTCATGTGGACACAGAGCTCTTGTTGCACTGGATCCCGAGTCCACATGGCTGTTACTTGGCACGTCAGGGCAGACAGGAGTCAAGGAAGGCCCCAAGCAGGGCTTGGTTCCCTAGGAAGGCACTTGGCTCAGGCCTGCATCCCAGCCCTGCCACCTGCCAGGGCTGTCACCGAATCGCTCTGAACCTCATCTCTCATCTGGGAAGGGCGGTCCCAGCACTTTCCGCAGGATTTGTGGGGTTAAAGAGGTGACATGTAGAACACCCACCACAGGTCCTGATGTGGAAGGGACAGCTTGGGGACACACCAGTTCCAGGTGAACCCTTACCTCACAGCCGGCCACATGTGCGAGGGAAGCTTTTAGAATGTCCTTGAGCAAGGGCACCAGCAGCTTTTTCTTGACCCTGACCAGATCGTCCAGGGAGAACAGGTGGAGCTCATTAGTCAAGTGCCTCGGCACCTGCTCAAACTCCTTTAATGTGCTGCCAGAGAGGAAACAAAGAGTAATTCAGGCACCCACCCACACAGCGGTGGGGACACAAGGGGGGGGGGGGGGGCAGGCAGTTGTTGTTTCTGGCATTCACACTTCATTTTTTTGAGCTCAATTAAAAAAAAAAAAAAAGCCCAAGAGCAAGTTAGCCTTACTCACCACCTTACATTTGGCAAGTCTGTTTGGAAGCCAGGAACTTAAAATTCTACAAAAGCGCATTTCAGAAAGCTGAACCAGCAGAAAAACACGCGTCTCGCAGCCTGCCCATGGGCAGGGTTTCGCTGAGCAAAAGACAACTGCAAATCTATTTTTCGAGAGGTAAAAATGTGTACTGAGATAATAAGCGCTACCTTGTTCATTTCAGCTCAATTTCAACCATCAGCAGGTGGACCCTTGTCCCAGCCAGCAGGAGAATCACCACTCACAGGCAGGTGTGGGACTCCCCTCATCCACGAGTCCAGCACACAGCCTAAGGCTCGAGCATCCAACCGTGAGCCGATCACAGCCTCCTGTGTGTCCCAAGGACACTCAGAACTGAACGTAACTTTCTCCGACTCCTACTCATCTCCTTCTGAATTTCCTAAATCAGTCGGTGGCATCACCATGCACTGCATTCCCAGGCCAGGCGCTGCCTACCCTGGATTTGACATTCCAGTAACACCAGGCTGTGTTGAATTCTCCATGCAGCCGGGGGTGCTGGCCCCCACGGCTTCCTCTTCCCGGGGGATCCCTGACCCTTCTTCTTCAGTCCCACTAGCTCTTCAAGCTCAGGCTTAGGAAGCCTCGTGGTCCTCTTCCCCACCCCACCCCTTCAGACACCTTTTCTGCATCCTCAGGGCACCCTGCGTATGTGTTTAACACACAAGATCTGTTTGTGCTTTTTCCCTGGTCTTAGCATGAGACCTTATCTGAAGCAGAGAAAAGAAAATTTCAAGAAATTTTTGTAGACAGTAATAATTGTGAGTATTGTTACATATAACAATATGTTACAGACAAGAAAACTGAGAGCCTGAGAAGTAATTAACCTGTCACACCAAGGCCATGAGGTAGGTACAGGTTAGGCCCAATGACTACCGGAGACATGCTCCTCCCCAAGAAATTTAATTCAAAAGCAATACGTTATCATTAAATAAAGATCAGAAACTGAACGAAGCTTTAAAACAAAACAGTATTTTAGAGACTATGATCCCACCTACTATAACAAATCATCTTAACCCCTTGAATAACAACCTCTTTTTCCACTTAAAAAATTCTATCTCTGTCAATGAATTCATGCCCATACCTCTATGGCCATGGCTTCCAGAAATTCCAGCTCTAGAAATTAATCCTAAGGACATATTTATGGACGTGCACAGAGATTCAGCTAAAACCTAGTTTTTTAATAACACAAGACATTAAAAACCTATCTAAATATCTATTAGGTATTAAAATCTACTGGGTTTACTATCTATAAGGATATTAAAAATCTATTTTAACATTAAGATATTAAAATCTATTAGATAAAAAAATCTATGAATAAGAGAATAATACTTAAATCAATACCACGTCCTAGTATAGAATACTATACAACCAATGACAGTTCGACATGCTCCTCTATCGGGGGTTTTTAAAAGGCCGTTGATAACACCCATGCTCATAGCAACACTATTCACATCAGCTAGAAGGTGGATGGAAGCAACGTTTCTGGTGATGAATGCGTAAACAAAATGTGGCAGAAACATACAATGGAATCTTTTTCAGCCCTAAAAAAGGGAGTCCTGACACATGCTGCAACACAGGTGCTACCTCAAGGGCATTCTGCTGGGTGCGATAAGCCAGTCACAAAAGGAAAGATACTGTATGACTGTACTATTATGAGGTACCCGCGGTCATCAACTTCATAGAGACAGTAAGTAGGATGGTGGTTGCCAGGCGCTACAGGGGCGGAGTGGGAGGGGGGAAGAGAGAGTTACTGCTCAATGGATGTAGAATTTCAGTTTCGCAAGATACAAAAAGTTCTGTGCACGGATGGTGGTGATGGTTGCAGAAGAATGTGCATGTACTTAAGGGCACGGAATTGTGCCCTTAAAATGGTTAAGATGGTGTATTTGGTTACGTGTATTTTATCACAATTGAAAACTAGAGTTGTTTCATCCCTGTACTGGCCAATTCTTCTAACACATTGCATTCACTGCTAGTGAGCCAGAAGGTTTAGTGACTTTAACAATACGGTCTGCATCACCAAGGGGAGACCGAAGTAGGTGCTGTGCTAAGGGGCCCTGTGGACTGGGGGAGCTGGGACCAGCTGGCACACAGGGGACTGGCAGGTATGTGGGGGCGCCCAGCCCTCCTGGACCCAGGCCTGGCCTGTCCCAGCCAAACACTAGTACCTTTCAGCAAACCTGCAGGTCCTCAACAGCTTCTTAATATGAAAAAGTTGCTCCCGGGTTTCCTAAAGGAAGACACCAAACGGGGGGGAAAAGTTAATGTGATAAATGACACAGAAAATGTAGAAGTTAAGTCTAACTGTTATTTCTCACTTTGAAAGGCTACAACTCTATAAAATAAGTCTTTGAAGTAAACAGTCAATATAGCAGGGGTTCGTGGCTGAGTCCAGAGATCCGCAGAGGGCCCAGGATGGACCCAACTATTGTGGGGCCTGAAGCTTACATAACCGTTGGGGGCCCTCTTTGAGGAGAACACAAAACTATGCACAAAAGATGGAGATCCTGCCATTTGTGACAACATGGGTGAACCTGGGGGGCATTAGGCTAAGTGAAATAAGGCAGACACAGAAAGGAAAAAGCTGCATGGGCCTCACTTCTATGTGGAATCTTAAAAGGTCAAATACACAGAAGCAGAGAGTTGTTGAACAGAAGCTACCGGGGCGGGGTGGGGGGTGGGGAGGTGGGGCAAATGGGAAGACATCGGTCAAAGGGAACGAAGTTGGGGTTCTGTCGGATGAGTAAGTCTAGAGATCTAATAGATGGTATGATGACTAGAGTTAATCATAAGTGTATTGAATACTGGAAACTTCCTGAGAGAGTAAATTTCAGGTGCTCCCACCATACACACTCACACACAAAAGGTGGCTGCAAGGAGATAGGTTAATTAGCTTGGGCGGTAATTATTTCACTTGTATTTGTATATCAAATTATCATGCTGTATACCTGAAATATAAACAATTTTATTTTGAAAATAATAAACAAATTTTAAAAGCTACATGTACGTGCAGAACTATGCATAAATATAAAATGTGGTACGGGGTCTTGGAAAAGGCCCTGAAGCTGACGCTCCATCCACTGGGGGTAAACCCGCCCCTTAGAGGGTCTGTCTGGGTGCCCTGAGACGGTGGCATCTGCCATCGCAGGGCCCTCCAAGCCTCCGGCCCGGCCTCCCCCGCAGAGGCAGCTGCTCACCCTCACTCTGTCTAGTTCCTTGGCCTTGGCATACAGGCTGTGGCCAACGCTCAGCAAATTGAAAACCGGCTGGTGCCACAGGCCGTCCAGCAGCCGTTTGGAGAAATTGCTGACGTAGTACTTCCTGAAGTCCCACAAGGTGAGGATCCGGGCAGGGATGCAGGTCTCCGCGTAGGAGTGACAGCAGTCACAGAAGTACTTCCCCAGGTATTCGCAGTACCGCAGCCGCTTCACAAACTCTGCAAGGCACACGGGAGGGTGAGCACACGGGAGGGTGAGCACACGGGAGGGTGAGCACACGGGAGGGTGAGCACACGGGACGTGAGCACAGTTCGCCTGGGCTGGCAACGTACCCTCCTCCACCCCTACTTCCCCTTCCCACCCCACGTTCAAGAGTGCTGGGTTTGTGCCGTGAGCACCATACTCCACCTCACAGCGCCTGGGAAAGATCCGGTGGGGACTGAAGGCCGTGGGGACTGAAGGCCACGCATTACGGCCGCTCATGAGCTTTGCTTTGTGGAAACAGTTGTCAGAAAAACAGAAACCTCCCCGAACACTCCTGAATTTGGAAGATGGGCATTGTAAACTGCAGTGGAGCCAAAAGAACATGAGATTCGGAGTGCGGAAATCTGGTGGGAGTCCAGACTCTGTCTCCCTCTGGCAGGCGGACTGAGGGCTGGCCGGAATCCTTTCAAGCTAGCTGTCCTGAGGCCATAAGAAGCCAACTCAGAATCAGATGCCAGGATATCTCACATAATGAAAAGTGCTTTGTAAATTGTAAAGCACAATATGTACACAGTTAGGGAGTGACACCCCAAAAAACTTCCTGGATAAATCAGTGAGAAAAAAAAAACACAAAAATGCACAAAGGATGGGAATAGGCGATACAGGGAAACACGGAATGCAAATAGCCAGTAACAACGTTGAGAAACGACCTCGGTAACAAAGACATGTGTGTTAGCAGAGCGAGCTCCTTGGTTTTGCATCAGACTGTCACAAATTTAGAGCATCCAGAGCAGTGAGGTGCCGGGGCGGGCACTCACAGGGCTGACAGGAGGCTACTGTTTAGGAGGAAAGTTCCATGATACACTTTAATTCTTCAACATGCGGCAGGAATCCTACTTTTGTGACACCAGACAGAAATGCTAACATGCACACGTGGAGACATAGAAAAGTGTTCATTATAGCACATTTATAGTGGAGGGGGTAGCAATCTAAATACACATTAAGAAGCAACTAGTTAAGGAAGTATGATGCACTCCACAGTGAAATGCCAGAGAGCCTACAAAATACATTTTAGCCCATGGGCAGTGAGCGCCCAGTTACAAATATGTATAATGTGATCTTGATTTTGTTTTGAAAAATACACAGGCACCGTCCAAGAGGATCCCCACCAAAAAGCCGGTAGTGACTACTTCTGGGGGCGGTGGGGGAGAAGGGTTTTTGTTCTTCACATTTTTTGAATTTGGTAAAATGAACACACGTAGCTTTCAGAAATATAGCTAGCAAAATACACTGACAAGCAAAAAGCACAGAGACAAATGCAATACATACTTGGGTGCCTACCACCCAGTTAAAGAAGGCAACAATTCAGTTAAGTCTCCTGTGCGTCCCTCCCTCGATATCGAGTCTAAGATGAGCAAGGCTGATATTTACATGCGCCATTTAACTCATGGGTTTCTTTGTCATTTAAATACCATAAGGGATCATAGACATATTAGATGATACATCTTGTGAAGATTAAGTGAAACTGTGGATGGGAAAGCAGCCACCACAGAACCTGGCACACTGCAGATTCTACATCCAGCTTCCTTAAATACCAGCTTCAAAAACAAACAAGGCCACTTATGTCTTCATGAAATGTTGCCTGAAGGATACTTTATACACCATGTGCTTTCCACGAGTTAGGTACATGGTTATTCCTATTTGCTTCTGCACGTGTATTTCCAAAAAATAAAGAAAGAACGAAAAATAAATAAGGCCCGAGTGACGGCAGGAGCAAATGTTTATCGAACGCTTACTCCGTGTCTTACGCTGGTTAAATGTCTTACATACACTGTGTCGTTCTCTGCTCAAAACTTTAAGAGGCAGGGACTATTACTTTCCCTATTTCGCTGATGAGAGCACAGCCGGTGAAGTTAAGTCACATGCCAGAGAAACACAAACAGTAAGCAGGCGCGTGGGATTCCCCCTCACATCTGGCCTGATGCTCTAGCTTTTGGCCATTATATCCCACTCTTCCTCTGCTGCAGGGCAAAGGCGAAGAGCTAATAATGCCTTCGCGCCTGCCCAAATTATTCCTCCGACCCAGGTCACACCCAGTGTGATTCTTAATGATTCTTATTATTTACAATAGTTTATGTTCTACAAAGTTGCCTTGAATACCGAATTAGTGAGTACTGAAGGGAGTCCCGGAGTAAAATACAGGGCTAGATTCCTGTGAGCTTCTAGTAACAATATTTTTGCCAACTGATCAATATATAATCTTGGTTTTTGTGTGTTTTCTGATTAATGATACCTTATTTAATGTATTTTGTTAGGGCACCTGGGTGGCTCAGTCGACTAAGCGTCTGACTCCTGATTTTAGCTAAAGTCATGATCTCATGGTTCATGAAATCGAGCCCCCACGTCAGGCTCTGTGCTGACAGCGTGGAGCCTGCTTGGGATTCTCTCCCCCTCTCTCTTTGCCCTTTTCCCACTCATGTGCACGTGTGCTGTCTCTCTTAAATAAACAAACTTAAAAAATATACATATATATTTTTTTATTTATATCATTGAATTCAGGGCCAACAGCACTGTAACTCATGCCTGAATGAACCTTATCTGAAGCACGTACACTTTCCATAAAGCAAATCACAACCTTCTTGGGCTTAGTAACACTACACAGCACTTTAGCACTACACGTGGGGGGTGTTTAAAACAGCTAAGTCACCAACAAAAAAAGGCAAAAGTGTAAAAAAAGAAATGGGCGGGGGTTGCTAAATAAACCACAAGAAGACCTTGTTTACAGTACGAGAGATAAAAAAGAAGGCAGAGCATCACCTTCTTCAGCTTCGGCTGCAAACATGTGCTTCGGGGCAACTCAAATTTCAGGCGACTCAAAGTTTTGGTGTTTTGTGCATATCCGTGCTTGACTATGAAAACACCATGAGTCATGATTTTGTGGTCACAAATAAATTTTATCAAGTAGATGATTTTGCAAATATGGAATCACAAATACTCAGGTTCAACTATAAATATGTGTGTACAGACATCTCTCTGGGGTTGATGAATTATCATTAAGAACTTAAGAGCTTATGTTTATGTCTGACTTCTCAAATTTGAAATCTGGAGAAGTCTTTTGCATTGTGTCTACTTCCCGCCCTGGATTAAGATTTCTGATTTGGCAGATAATGAGTATTACTTTGCTTGTGACGGGGCCTTGGTACATTTTATATAAAATGGGCAAAATGAGGTATACTCTGACCCTTCCACTCACCATTTCTGATCAAACTTAGCAAAATGGGAAGAGGAGGGGGGCAGAAGGAGACAGTACATGTTCCTGATGTAATTCATCTTCCCCTAACATCTACTTTCCCAACATTTCAATACCTAGTCGCTCACTCATCAAATTTCATTGAACATATACTAAGCACTACTCTATCCATACAGAATCAATTATGTCTACCTCTCTTGGTTTCTTCAGTCCATTCATTCAATTCATTCAAACAGAGCAAAACAACGTATCCTAAACCATTGGTTCCCGGCCAGGAGTAATTTTTTTCTCCCTAAGAACATTCAGAGATATCTGGGGACAGTTTCACGGAGCCACTGGCGACCTCTCGTGATGCTACTGGATGCCCTACAGTGCACAGGACGGCCCTGGATGACAAAGTCAGTGGTCCTGAGGTTGAGAAATCCTGCTCTAAACCAGAAACGCTCTCAGCTGAGGAAAAGGCAAGGTCACAGAAAAATAAATAGGAAGGAAAAATTCCAGAATAGTGTTGTCCCACAGAACTTTCTGTGAGGATGGAAATGTTCTAAGCCCGTGCCCTCCAACAGACTAGTTACTAGCCCCATGACACTACTGAGCACTTGCAATGTAGCTAGCGTGCTTGAGGAACTGGATTTTTAACTATTTATTCACTCATTTCTAAATTTTTAAAATATATTTACTTATTGATTTTTATTTTCTTTTTGATGTTTATTTTTGAGAGAGAAAAAGAGACAGGGCACGAGCCTGGGGAGGGGCAGAGAGAGAGAGGGAGGGAGACACAGAATCTGAAGCAGGCTCCAGGCTCTGAGCTGTCAGCACAGAGCCTGACGTGGGACTCGAACCCATGAACAGCAACATCATGGCCTGAACCAAAATCGGATGCTTAACCAACTGAGCCACCCAGGTGTCCCTGGATTTTTAACTTTAATTAATCAGTTGAGCGACTGACTCTTGATTTCAGCTCAGTTCTTGATCTTGTGGTTTGTGAGTTCGAGCTCCACACTGGGCTCCGTGCTGACAGTGTGGAGCCTGCTTGGGATTTTCTCTCTCTCTCTCTCTCTCTCTCTCTCTCTCTCTCTCTCTCTCTCTCTCTCCCTGTCTCTCTCTCAAAATAAATAAACTTCCAAAAAAAACCATTTAATTAATTTAAATTAAATTTTAAATAGCCACATGAGCTAGTGACTACCATGTTGGATAGTGCGGTTCTAGAATAAAGTGGCTAAAGAGAAATGATAGCTAAACACAATGTATTAAACATGGTTAGAGTCTGGATGGAAAATTAGCTATAATGACATCTTGAGAATAGCAGGTGAATATGGATTGGTATGAGAGAATATTAGAGAGTTGTTATTAAGTTTCCTTGGTGTGCTGTTCATCATCCTTACTTTTAAAACATGCTGAAGCATTAAAGGGTAAAACGTCATGTTGTCCGTTCACTTTTCAAATGGTTCAGTGTGTGTGAGATTGGAGGAGACGAAGGAGACCTGACAACTAAATGCCATGTGCAATTCTAGGTCATTGGTGAAATCTGAATGAAGTCTGTGGTTGAGTTCATAGAAGTGTACCAATGCTAAGTTCTTAGTTTTAATGATCATATTCTCATTTTTATAAGATGTTAACATTAGGAAAAGCTGGGTGAAGGAAATACGGAATGCCCCTGTACCATTTTTGCAACTCTTCTGTAAGTCTAAATATATCTTAAAAGAAAGAGTCAAAATATATCCTAAGAACTATATAGGAAGCTCGTAGGAAAAGTCCAAAATTGCCTACATTGGCTGATAATGTATCTACTCTCTGTGCCCTGGGTACCTCTTCAGCATGTGTTCTCCTGTCCTCATTACTCTCCAGTCACACAGGACTTCTCTGCCATCGCTGCAGGCCCTTTGCTCATGGTGACCCCTAACCCTTCCCAACACACACACACACACACACACACACACACACACACACACACACGCTTCTGGGGCCCATCACTTCCCTGCAGAGCTTCTCACTCCCAGCCCCACGAGCCCAGATTCAGTTCCTGTGCTGTAAATCCCACAACACTCTTGACTTTCTATTTTGTTGCAAACATTGCTGATGTCTACGCCTTCCTGTAAGCAGGCTCCATGGGTGAAGGACCACGATCATGTCACCAGGGCAGGCATACATCTCCACAGTTGAACAAGCTTAGAAAATACTTAAAAAGTTGGTGGAATCATAGTCACATGTTCATAGTTTCTGACTTATGCTCTCAATCATGCAGATACCGAGGCACCAGGATATAGTGGTTAACCAAATAGACGTGGTCCCTACTAAACTAGCCGGGAGGCTGAGTCACTTAAAGAAAACTAGTTATAACTGTGAAGAACAGCGGGCCCAGAATCCCAGACAGATTTCTGTTTTCTATTTTTATTTCTTGAGGGGGAGGTCCCCAAAGTCTTTTTCTTTCCAACACTTTCCATCAAAGGCCAAGGGACCCTTTCCAGCAAAGCTTCTCTTCCCTGCCTTCCACAGGTCAGGCCTATGGCTACCCTCAGAAGCAGAACAAGAGATTCCTAGTCTGGAGTGGGCAATTTGCATTTCTGCCTGGAAGAAGCCTGATCTTCTAGGCTTTGGCTCACCCAGGAATGATCCCCTCAGGCCACCTCCTCAAACCCTCTCAGAGGAGTTTGGCTAGCTCCTTGACAGGCCGTTCAATCATTCAACAAGTTTCTTTTAAGGAACAACCATGCACCAGGTGCTCTTGTAGGAGCAGGGGATAAAGCAGTGAATGAAACAGACAACACGTCTGTCCTCAGGGAACTTAGAATCTAGACAGGGACACAGACGATGATAAGAAAAACCAGTAAAATCTGAAAGAATATTTTAGCAAGATAAGTACTGGAATAAAAATCGAAAGGAAGGGTAATGTAGAGTACACATGGATGTTGGTGGCCAGGAGTGTGGCAAGGCAGACAGTTTCAAAAGGGCAGCCAGAGAAAACCTCATTAATTTTTGAATGAAGATGTGAGGGAAGTAAGGGAACCAGCCACGCGGATGTCATTCTAAGGGGAAAAAACCACAGATGAAAATCCGTAAGTCAGCAGTGAGCCTGCCTCCTTGAAGGAAAAGCCGGGAGGCCATGTTGCTGGAGCTGAGTGCCCTAGGGGATGAGGCCGAGAGGTAATAGGCCCACCAATAGCCTTATAAGGCCCACTTATAGCCTTGTAAGTTACGATGGCTTCTTGGCAGAAGAGACGGCAACTCTCTTGAGTTAGATAAGAATTATGAAGTTCCTAGAACAACTCCTCATCAAAGGCATCTCTCATAAAAACAATGCGCTCTCCAACTTTGCTCCCCTTTGCCCCGTGACCGAACACTAAGCAGGTAATACATTGTCCATACTTACTAGGTTCTATTGGAGTTCCACAGCCAGCACATAAAAAATTCTGGGCTGCTACCACGAGATCCCTCCTGAGTACAGAAAATGATGACGGTTACATTTCAGAAATGGCCGACGGAGCATTTCTCAACTGATTAGAAAAGAAATTGACATCATGGTACTTGGCTTGGAGCCTTAATTTTGTCACTTTTCATCTGGAGAAAAAATAGGATTATTTGATAGAGTTTTTTATTCTAGAGTTGAGATTGGTGGGTCTTCTAAAAGCCCCAGCTACCACCAAAGCAGAAGTCAGTCTCGTGAATAACTCTTCCGCAATGGGATCTTTAGAGACTTCTCGCTGTGAGGGCACAGGTTCCTTATCAGACAGAACTTAAGACACATAATGCATTGGAGAAAGTTCAGGGAGACGAAACACCAAGAAGTAATGCACTTGGGAAATTGACAAATGGATCCAAAGAAATTCAGACGAGTAAGAGGTAATAGAAGACAGAAGTATCGGACGTTTCTGGTGAGAGACAGTCTACTGGAGGGTTTTCTATTGAACTATTGATTTCACAACTTCACGTGTGATTTGGAAATACGAAGAAAGTTACATAATTTTATTACAGTTTGGGGTCGGCAAAAAAGATCGAGGTAAAAATGTACAGAACCCTACCCATGTCCCTTAGAGAGGACATAGGGAAATGCTAGAGAGGAGTCACCCCTTGCTAAGGAAAGTGACCCCTTGCAAGTCCTGGAGAAGGAGCTCTTCTGCCCAAGCCGCCCCAGAGACCTTCCTGGCATTCTCTTAAAAGAAAACGTAACAGAGAGCCTAAAAGGCACTTCCATGGGATACGGGCAATCACCTTCACCATCCCTTCTTTACACTGTAGTTTGGGTGCCACATTAAATACAAGCCAAGAGGAATGGAAAGACTGTAACTGGTTAAAAAATGTCCCCCTGTCGGGGTGCCTGGGCGCCTCAGTTGGTTAAGCGTCCGACTCTTGGCTTCAGCTCAGGTCATGATCCCACAGGTCTGTGGGTTCCAGCCCTGCATCGAGCTCCATGCTGACAGCATGGAGCCTGCTTGGGATTCTCTCTCCCCACCTCTCTCTCTGTCCCTCTCCTGCTCACACTCTCTCTCTCTCGCTTAAAATAAAATAAATAAACTTTATAAATAAATAAATAAATTTGTTGTATATGGTTTTTAAGGTTCAATATTAGCTACTTAAAGAATATCCCCTTTAAACCTACTTGATTTTTAATTGCTATATAATGTACATAACTAAGGACATAGTTAAACTCTCAACTTGTCAAACTTACCCCCAAGCCCCCCAAAACCCATGATAAACAGGGTGCTAAGAAGCTAATTCAGAAAAATATACCCAACTTTTCCTATTCCTAAAACAAAACTTCCTTTGTCCCCTGGTGTGTTATTTTTTCCCCTTCCTTGACTTCCACAAAGAGGAAGCCATGGCTCCACGAGTGGGAGCCATCTTGGCTTGTGCTACCTGGATTGGAGGCCCAAGCAGCAACCTGGACTTACTTGAGTGGTGGGTGAACACTGAATATGATTTGAAATCTAGGGGGCGTCCAGTCTTCAGCCCCTCTGATCCTCGACTTAAGTTTAATTTCCTGAACTACATCCACGCTGGATTCAAAGTCTTTTCGGACACGCTCTTCATTCACAACCTGCACAACACAGAAGAGACTTTCAGAGCAACTTGAACAAGCACATTCCAGGAACTGAAATAGAAAGAACGTTCGCGTGTGTTTCCAGCATGAAAATTTGCCACGAAAAATTGAAACTGCTTTCAACTGAACTAAAGGAGCCCTCCCTGTATCTAAAGCCATCTGCAGACATGCTTGAAACACCACCCAGCTGAGATCACTTTTCCTCGTGTTTTCAGTAGTTCATCTGTTTCCAGACTTCAAATTACTGGAAGTAGGTCATTGCGAACTGGAATGCTTTTATGCACAGCAGAAGCCTTACCCCTCTTAGTCAAGAGGCTGAGACCAATTCCAACCAGAACCCCCAGCTGTTGTCAGACTTCCCCAGAAACAGCTCTTTTAAGACCATTTCCCTGCTTAAAAATGTCCAGTGGCTTCCCTCTGAACCACTCAAGTTTCTTACTAGCATTTAAAATTCAAACTTGTTGGGGCGCCTGGGTGTATCAGTCGGTTAAGCGTCAGACTTCGGCTCAGATCATGATCTCACAGTTCGTGAGTTCGAGCCCCGCGCTGGACTCTCCAGGCTCTCCAGCTCAGAGCCTGGAGCCCGCTTTGGATTCTGTGTCTCCCTCTCTGTCTGTCCCTCCCTGGCTTGCACGCGTACATGCACACACTCTCTCTCAAAATGAATCGATAAATTTTTTAAAAATTATTTAAAAAATAAGAAATAAAATGCAAGCTGGTTAACTTAGCATTCTATGTTCCCCCAAATTTGATCGCATCCTTCAAAACTAATTTTCCAGGAAGATCGACATCCCCGTCCCAGCACACACACAGATACATACAAACACAAGCTATCCAACCACACCAAGCCACCCTGCTCAACTAACCCACCATGCACTCCCGTCACCTTTGCTCCAGCTGCACTATACCAAGAATGCCTTTCCATGCGTTTCTACCTGCCACCCTTCTCAAGTTCTGAGCTCTCCAACTGGCCTTCCCAAGCCCCCTGATACATGTAAACACTGCCTCTTCCTCTGCGTGCCCAGAGTGCTTTTTTTCCTCCCCCTATTTTAGCTTTGCCAGAGTTCTCTTCCCGGTGGGCCGCATGCTGTCAGAGGGCAATGTGTTCCACAGGGGACCAGGCTGGCATGACTCCTGCTCTTCCAATGACCAGCCCTGTTGAGCGGCTGGAACGAACACTTTAAAATAAACATAACAGGGGTGCCTGGGTGGCTCAGTCGGTTGAGCGTCCGACTTCGGCTCAGGTCATGATCTCGCGGTCCGTGGGTTTGAGCCCCATGTCAGGCTCTGTGCTGACAGCTCAGAGCCGGGAGCCTGCTTCAGATTCTGTGTCTCCCTCACTCTCTGCCCCTTCCCTGCTTATGCTCTGTCTCTCTCTGTTTCAAAAATAAATAGAACATTAAAAAAATTAAAATAAAATAAAATAAAATAAAATAAACATAATAGCAGCATCTACCTAATAGGATAATTAGAAGGATGAAAAATGTGAAATGCTGAATCCCCTGGTGCATAATAAACACTCAATAAATGTCAGATTCATCCTTTGTTTCAAGTGTCCCGGCAACACCCGGCCACCATACAAGGAAACGCATAAATGTCTGAAGTGAACGGCAGCCAAAATGAGAATTAAGGAACTTCCAATTCAAGGCCAACTAATTTTGGTACTTACGATCGAGCCAGCTGCATTCAGAGAACCTGCCAGCTGATGATTAACTTCTGACAACACCCAGCACTTCCGGAATACTCGGTACAACTCTTTGGCTATTCCCTCAGCAGAATTGAAGTTTGGCTCATAAGTGACACTGAAAGGTACAAGATGCAAAAAGGGGAAAACTATACTCATGAGCAGTATGTTAAGCGTCTTTGTGTTTTCAACTATCCTTCCCACTCCAAAAACTCAGAAGATGTGTCACGCAGGAGACCAGGCATCTATACCCGTTGGATGTCTTATTCAATGCAGTTCCTCCGTGCTCAACAGAGCAGCTTTTATTTATTGAGGGTACCAAGACGAGGAAACGTGGTTAAAGAGCACTGGATTTGGAGTCCGAAGACCTGAGTTCAAGTCCTACCTCTGCTATTTAACAGCATTATGTCCTGAGGCACACTGGGTCTGAGCCTCAGTTTCCCATCTATAAAATGGGGTTAAAAACTCTGCCCAGCCTGATTCAATGAGACTGTATACCAAAGTCTTTTAAATGCTATTAAATAAAAACTATAGAAAGCTCTATAGAAACTTTAGCGGTGATTGTTTCATTGCTAATTATTAATCCCTATCATTGGAACTGGCTGAACTTGGTCCAAGATGTCAGAGGCTTGGTGTTCATACTGCCTCAGAGGTAATGGCCCAGGGGTCTAGGTGCAGGGGGACACGGAAGACAGATACCTCTTAGAGGAGTTGCAGGGGCATCCACAGGTTTCTGTGATATTGTTAAACTCACCAACTTCTGCAAGCAAATAAAAGAAAGGGTATTAAAGTCTTTCGGTCTGTTTGGCTCGTTCATACCCAATTTTATAAGAACACAAAAATAAATGCCTGCATCTCAGAAAGAACTTGGTATTCAGCCTCTTAATACTTCAGGTTCTCTGGGTTTCTATCATGAGACTACAGCTAAGGACCAGAGATGGGATGTCAAAATATACTCACCTGGGACTCCACGAGAATATGATGGAGGGGCCAGATACCAGACCATAATGAGTATCTGCTTTTGCGTTCAATTCTACAAGTCAGATGACAGACCGGTTATCAAGACATCCGAAGTAAGAAGGACATCTTATTCTTTTTTTAAATCAGGGGCACAGTCTGATCTTGAGAGAAGTCTCTCTGAAAGCCACTACTATGCAATATCACCTGTGATGCATGTCGATATGTGTGTGCAGGGGAGGGGAAGTACCGAGTCTTAGCTGGTGAGTTTCCAAATCTTACCTACGACAACAAAGTCATCGAAGTCACATTTACAGGCTTCTTTGAGCACATCACAGTAAGTGGGGGTCCCAGCCACTGGGCTGCCCTGTAACACAGCACAGCCTAGAGAAAGAAATGAAGGGAGTTTCACCAACAAGGAGAAAAGGAAAAAGTGCACAACCTGTCATATCCAATGAACTAGAAACTGGGGAACAAAATGGGCCGAGAGTTTACTTTAAGAGTTTAAAAATCCAGCTTTAAGAATTAAAAAATGCAGGGGCGCCTGGGTGGCTCAGCTGGTGAAGCATCTGACTTCACCTCAGGTCATGACCTTGCGGTTCATGAGTTCGAGCCCCGCGTCGGGCTCTGTGCTGACGGCTCAGAGCCTGGAGCCTGCTTTGGATTCTATGTCTCCCTCTCTGCCTCTGCTCCTCCCCTGCTTGTGCTCTCTCTCTCTCTCTCAAAAATGAATAAACATTAAAAAAAAGAATTAAAAAATGCAGAGAGCTAGTTTTGTGTTGTTCTTGCATTCACTGTGACTCAGGAAAGCAGACTGATGAGTATATATGATGAGGGGGTCCCGAAGAGTAAGCTGCCTACTTTTATGTGTGTTTGAAATTTTCCGTAATACACAATTTTTTTAAAAAATGAAAGAGGGCAAAAATCAGCTTCAGGGTGACGCAAAGAGCATAAGTGACATAAATGTTGTGCTGGGTAGAAGAGTGTCCCCCCAAAATACATACCCACCCAGTGAATGTGATCTTATTTGGAATCAGGGTCTTTGCGGATGTGATCAAGTTAAGGGGAGGTTCTACCGGATTAGGGTGAGCTCTAAATCCAATGTGACTGGTATTAACATAATGAGGGAAATTTGCATCCAGACATTGCTAAACCAGGAGAAGGCCCAGTGGAGGCGGAGACTGGAGTGATGTGTCTCATACATAAACCAAGGACAGGCTAGGAGCACCAGTAACCACCGGAGGCTGGAAGAGGCAAGGAATGGGTTCTCCCTCAGAGCCTCCACGAGGAACCAAGTCTTTCAACAACTTCATTGCTGACTTCTGGCCTCCAAAACCATGAGATGATACATCTTCCGTTGTTTTAAGCTCCCCGTGCTTTTTGTGGTATCTTGTTAAAGCAACTATAGGAAACTACTACAAATATGTCCATGCTTTTCTTTCCCGAATGCTAGTGTGGGGTATTATCCTTAGAGTGTCATTGAAAAGCAAAAAAAAAAAAAAAAAAAAAAAAAATGGGGACACCTGGGTGGCTCAGTCGGTTAAGCATACGACTTTGGCTCAGGTCATGATCTCATGGTTTGTGAGTTCGAGCCCCACGTCGGGCTCTGTGCTGACAAGTTGGGAGCCTGGAGCCTGCTTCGGATTCTGTCTCCCTCTCTCTCTGCCCCTCCCCCCACTCGAGCTCTCTTTCCCTCTCTCTCTCAAAAATAAACATTAAAAAAAATTTTTAAGTGAAAAATGCAGACTTTGATCATAAAGGAGCTATTTGCAGTCCATTTAAAATATTAAAATATTGAAGGCTACCTAAATGACAAATATTAGTGCACTGATTTCACAAATTATGTTATTGACTCAAGAAATAGCATCCTGGGAAAATATGAAAACTGTAACAACATGGAAACCTGTATATGAAATACTGTTAATGCAATCATATTATGAATACAATTACATTAATAGGAGTATATAATCACTACAAAACTGTACTCACTTGAATAAATGTGAGAGAAAAACACAGAGAAATGTTTGGGTTTCTATTGCTTAGGGAAAAATTCCAGCCCTCAGGTTACACAGAGGTTATGTGCGTGGGCTTTGCAGTGAACTGGCCAGGGTTTAAAACCACACTGTCCGATCCTAGCTATGTGACTATGGATAATCAACTTCTTGGCTTTGGTTTCCTTCTGGGTAAAATAGGGACAACTTCCCCTAGCTCTCTGTGCTTCCTGGCACCCTTTTGACCATGATCCACAGTAACATACATTCACACTTAGTACAAACACAAAAATCTATACCACTGATACAAAATAATAATAATAAAAGTTCCAGAAAGCATTGCTCACTCTAGGTGAGGGGAACGCGGATACTTTCTCTTCTTTGGTTGGTGTTTAAATGCTCTCAAGACCCACCTGTTAACTTGAAGAATACTGACCTACCTTGATGGAGTGGCATCTCTCACCATAAATGTCACAGGAGAGACACTTAATAAAGGATGCGTATTTTTATCGGGGTGGTAGAGATGTTTTACGGTTTCATTTCACATATTTACATTCACGTTAAAAAAAACTGAGCTAGACACGAGCTTCCACTCAACCATTCAACAAATATTTATAAAATACCGATTTTGAGGAAGGCACCAAGCTGAAGGCAAATTCAAATAAGACAAATACTTACCCAGCAATGAGATTAAAACCTCATAAGGAGCTGAGACACGGACACACATAAGTCTAAGAAAACACAAGAAGGCGGGGCTCCACACCGTGCAACTCTGGGAGGGACTGAGGCACGCACGTGGACAATTATAGAAAGTTCTGGAGCACAATTTATGCTTAACTTTGTATGAATGGTGCCCCTGCCCCGTGATGCAAATCTGGGAGCCTGTCACAGTGCTGGCAGCAGGAGACTGCTTTCAAAGGAGGGGAGGGATGAAAGGACTAACGGGAAGCTCCTGGGGAACCAGCATTCCAGGGGAGCCTAGACCAAGCTAAGGGAGGAAGGCAAGAGCTTGGGAGACATGTCCACTGTCAACTTTGACAGGCCAGGGTTCCTGAAGCCCATGAGAAATGGCGGGAGATGCCTGCTGGAAAGGTACGGAGAAGCTGCATCCCACGAGGCTAAAAAGTCCAGGATAAAATGTGACACAAAGTCAGCAGGCCATCTTAGAGGAGTACAAGTTGTCCTAGGAAGCCAGATGTGTGCAGGATTCGAGGAAAGGAAAGAGGCTGTGAGTAAAGAGACAATCAAAGGCAGCAAATGTGCACTGAGCACCTAACGGCACTTCCCATCGAATGACTGGCCAGCAGTGGCTGAGGTGGTCCAGGTCAAAGGCAGGAATAGGGAACGACTGGAGGGGATGTCACGATTACTGAAAAGTCAGGGCCGATCTGTTCACTAGAAGCAGGGCAGGGACACAGGCACAAAGAAGAAGAAAGAGTCAAAGATAAAGTACGAGAGTTACTGAAACAGGAATCGTTTCTTTTCTCCCCAGGAGTGGCCTCAGTGGGGATGATGGTCCAAATCACATTCCCTCGCTCCCCTGGCCACGGCCGGCTGACCAGTTGGGGGCGCCCAATCAGAGCCCGCCTCCGCACGCGCCCTTCCCTGCGAACGTGGACCTGGGGTCCTTGCAAGACCGGGTTGAGCTGTGAGGTCCCGGCCGGCAGTCAGGAAGACCACAGAGCTGCAGAGCAGAAACCAGATACTGCACGAGGAGGAGAAGTCAGGCTGCAGGAAAGGAGAACAAAATAATTGCACAACGTGATAAGAGACCACGGGGCCCCAGAAAGGCCAGATCCTCCGCACTGGTCATTCTGTGGTTCCCACCACTGGGTTCACTGAGGATGCTCTGTATCCTCAATTTGAGCCAGGTAGTGCATTCAACAGCCGTTGATGGTACATAGGTTTTGTGCCAGGCATTGTGCTGCCCAGTATTGCCTGGAGTGAGTTCTCCCCTCATTACTGTAAGGCTCCTGATTAAGACGCTCAAGTCAAGGAAATCAAGACGAAGGGCATCTTTTCGTTTTTTTTGTAAAGGAAGGGAGTTGTGAGGAGTAGATAACTAGTGTAGACACGTTAAGTTAGTTTAGTTACCTGCCAACCAGCTAAACAGGTCCCCGCAGATTGGAACAAACACTTGTCCGAGAGGGACGGGAGGGGAAACCCAGATTTGGGAGATATCAGGGGAGAATCATGGAAAGATACCGCAGTAGACAACATCTCCCAGGACGTGAATATAGAGAAAGAATCTAGGACTGAAGCAGGACTCCCATTTAGGAAGTGGTAGAAAAATGACACGCCCTAACTTCAGTTCTCAGCTGAGGTACCCTCCTCACCAGGAAGCATTCCCTGGTTGCCACAGCAAGGCCCGCTCCTCCTGCTCTGGGGCCCGCTGCATGGCGCCCCTGCCTCCGCTACCAGGCTGACCCCACACAACAGTCCTCTGGTGTCTATCCAGCTCCCGCAGGGATGTTCCTTGAGGGAAGTAATAATGTATCTTGTTGCCTGTTGATTCCCGGCATCCAGGACCTCAGAGTCCTGGTTTGTGGAATGAATGAAAAGAGGTCTACTTGGAAAAAAGAAGGAATGGGTGAGAAGAGCTGGCAGAAGGCCACGTGGCAGAAACCAGGGAAAGAGGGAAGCCAGCAGCCACTGCCAAACACAAAGTAGGATGGAGTCCAAATCAGAACAACGCATCAATGTAACGACAGAGGGGAGCAGGATAATGGATGCCAAGCCCAAACGGCAGAGATGGTGAGGATGATGGTTATTCAGGACGTTTTAGACAAAAGACTTGAAGACATACTTCGGGGTGTGACAGGAAAAGAGATGTACGTCAAGAACACAGCGCAAAGTCTCTCTGATTTGCCCCACTTGCCTTCGTAGCCACTGTCAGAAGAATCGGAAGACCCAGATTCCTGCTTTATGCTCGTATAAAAGGCCATTTCGGGGTCCGCCTGATCATTCCCGAGCGACGCACTGGCTTCTTCTACGCTCCAGTTCTGTGTGTGCTGTTGACCGAGGATGGTACACTTTATTTCCTCCATGGCTGCTATCATCATATCCGCTACGTAAAAGTGGGCATTTTCCTGCAGAAAAATAATTATCAGTTAAATTGCAAGCATAACCAACTGTTCTTTATTGAGGGTGTATTAAATTGAAAATCAAGACGCCGTATTTAAGCAGAGTTAACGTATAGGAATATAAATGTTCATTTAAGGGGCACCTGGGTGGCTCAATCGGTTGAGCGTCCGACTTCGGCTCAGGTCATGATCTCACGGTCCTTCAGTTCAGGCCCCGTGTCGGGCTCTGTGCTGACAGCTCAGAGCCTGGAGCCTGCTTCGGAGTCTGTGTCTCTCTCTCTTTGCCCCTCCCTAGCTCACACCCTGTCTCTCTCTCTCTCTCTCTTAAAAATGAATAAACGTTAAAAAAAATTAAGATGTTCATTTAACTGAGTTATCACATAAGGTACAGCCCATATCTTCCAGACACATCAAATTTAGCCCACTGAGACCCAAATCAAGCTAAGTTGAATTTACTGTGATATACACCCCACACGGTGCATGGCCCAATGGTAGACCCATGCATCAATCATGGAAAACTTCCCAGCTGGGCACAGGGGCTGCCTCAGAGCCCTCCTTAGCTCCTGGTGGCCTGTGCTAGCCAAAGGCTGAAACGAAACCTATTTGCCACCCTTCATCAAGTGAAGTTTCCAGATTTAAATCAGAACAACACTATCTAAGGGATTTACACTCTGTGAGTGTGTGTGTGTGTGTGTGTGTGTGTGTGTTTTAAAGAAAAAAAAATGTGTTCACCTTTTCTACATCGACAGGGAGCAAGAATGCTTCTGGGGAGAAGGAATTCAAAGAAGTGGTTCTTCTACCGACTGGAACAGCACCTGCCAAGGCAGCAAGTTATTAAAAATGGAGAAAAAGACGTTCAAGGAAAACAAAACAATTCTAGGCAGTGGCCTTTAAAACCTGTTTTTTTAAACATTAACGGAATTCTAGAATACATTAGGGTGCCAGAAGAAGACAGATCCTCCCGGTGGTAGGCTTTGCAGACATTGCCTTTATGGTGATCGTTTCTACAGGAGCCCATTGGAGCAAACTGGGAGGGATCCTCAGAGGAGGGATGGGAGAACCACTGGAATGGTGGAGACCAGTGAGGAGGAGAGGGTAGAAAGAGGAGGGGATCATGGAAACTACCTAAAAGAGATGGAGAAGGGCCAGAAGGAACAGTCTAGAAGCAGCGTCCTAAGAATTATACGATCACTTCTCCCATGCACTGCAACTGACCCCAAACTTCTTGTTTAGAGAGATAATCTGTTTGGAAAGGCCAGCATTGCTTCTCTAAAATGGTCTCCCTCCAGACCAATAACAAGAAGAAACCACAGAGGGTATATTCCGCTGATTCATCCATTCTGCACCCTGAAGCCACTCCATTACCGGCAGGAACACCATCAGAACAAAATGATTCCTGTCATGTGACTTCTTCCTGGAGCATTTAAGGCAAAGTCTTTCTGTGAGAGCCTCAAGAGCTCGGTTATCCCAACCTGCTAAATTAGAACAAAATGTTTTAGACGTCTTGATGATCAGACAGCTCTCGGGGGGACAGACAGAGATGCCCGCAATCACCCAATCCCGTCTCTTCTCCAAGAAAGGGACTGGTCCATGAAGGACGCTGAATCTCTTAGCTTCAGGATCCATCTGGGGTGGGTGAGCATTGTCTGCAAAGGACCAGGGAGTGAATATCGCAGGATCTGAGGGCCACCTGTTGCACTATGTCGTTCTGCTACTGGAGTGAGGAAGCAGCCATCAGCAACATCAACAAAACTTTATTTGTAAAACCAGGAGGCCAGCTGGATCTGGCCTGCGGGTCATAGTGTTAGGACCCCGAGTATAGAAGAAAAAGGACAGAGAAGAATCAAACAGTGAGGATTCCAGGTCCAGTTCTCTCTCTACCAGCTGGCTGTGCCTCTGCCTTGAAATGCCCTCATGCCTTAAACTGGATAATTACCTCTTAGGAGATTAAAGCAGATAAGGCATGTGAATGTGCTCTATAAATGTGTAAATCCTATGCAAGGAAAAAAGGAACTGTGGGATTGTTTCTTCCAGCCTCAAGAAATTCTTATAGGCTGGGGTGGGGGAGGGCCTTTCTCTACCACATTATCTAGAAAAGGAAAAGTGTGCTGCTATCATTTGTGATGCAGCAGTCATAGGAAAACTCTTGTGTCTTAGTAGTAAATGCCTGTTCTCTGCAATGCTGTCCCACAGCAAAGAAAGACCAGATCTCTCAGGACTTCCTTTTTTTTTTTTTTTTAATCCCATGGGATGAATCCCCCTACCAAGGTGAAGATGGTTTTTAAAGGTACTTAGAGAAATTGCTGGGGGCTATTGTCTGTGGACAAAGGGGCCAGGGTACCTGTTTTCTTTATGGGAGAAAGACAAACTCCAGGATAACTTTAAATTGCGGAACCAATTCCGGTAGAACGTGTCATTTTGCTCAAATCTGGTTCTTCTTTCAAAATGACCCCATTTTAAGACTGCTCAAAATCTGCTGTTCTTAAGCGATGAATAATATGTTAAAAGACTGTCATCATCTTCAGCTTTTCAAAAGTGTTTCCAGTACAACAAAGAAACCCCATATTTTAGGAAAGGTGGAGGGGTGGTTCTTGCTAGTGAGAAATAAATAAATGGCTACATACAGACACACACACAGGCAGGCCAGCAGTGTTCAGACTGCTAGGAAAGAAAGAAACTTCATTGACTCTTTGAACTAGGGCTCTAACAAGAATATAAATTAACACCAATACAACACGACGAATATATTTTTAAAAATTTAGATTGCCATTGGGGGGCCTGGGTGGCTCAGTTGGTTAAGCATCCCACTTTGACTCAGGTAATGATCTCAAAGTCCATGAGTTGGAGGCCCACGTCGGTCTCTGTGCTGACAGGTCAGAGCCTGGAGCCTGCTTCAGATTCTGTATCTCTCTCTCTCTGCCCCTCCCCCACTCATTCTCTCTCTCTCTCTCTCTCTCTCTCTCTCAAAAATAAACATTAAAAAAAACAGAATGCCACAAATTGTAACAACAATAAGAGAAGTTACTGACTCTTGAGTGGCATTTGCATGCATTATCTTATTTTAGGAATATGTGCATTACTTCATAGCAATGGAAGCCCTTGTTTTAGTTAAAAAAAAAAAAAGGTTTTGTATAGTCTTTGGGGAAATTGCGATTAGTGTTTTTAAATCTGACTAGTTTCTAGTCACACCCTGTCCAGGTAAGTGTAGGTGAGGTGAGTTCACCTCCTACGAAAGCACTAGTGTGAAATGGAGCCCAGTCTGTCTGGAAACACATTCTCCCACCACACTGGATTGAGAGCACTTCTAATACTCTCCCTTGCCAGCAACTTCATGAGCTGGACGCTCCCAAAGGCACACACCATCCAAAGATGGCAGCTGGCATGGATTACCACTTAAGCTGAGCAAAGATGACATCTTGCTATGGAAGGAGAGTGGAAATAGTTGTTTTTACCCTTTGTGACCATCCAGGCATCCAGGTAGCTGGGCTGAAGAATATTAAATGAGCTAATGCACTGGCCTCCAATCAGAGTGGAAAGCCAGGACTTTTGTCCTCATGAGAAAGACGGTAAGACAGGCTTTAGGCCAAGGCAAAGCCTGCGTGTGAACAGACAAGAATGAGGCAAGTCCCGACTGAAGTTACCTTCACCAGCGGAAGCTGTCAGATGGGAAGGCTTCAAAAAAGCGCTGTCAGCTTCCGGCCACGAGGAGGCAGCCTTGGAGCTTGTGAACACAGACATCTGAGGAGACTTTCCTGGGAGCACTGCCTGCTCTCCCTTGGAGGTAAAAGAGAAGTCGCTGTTCTTGTCACCTGAGCCCCAGGCAGAGTCTGCAGTATCCTTGGACAGTGATGTCTCCACCATGGAGTCCCCAAGGGACGACGGTGAAGGGCCCAGGGAACAGGCGGTATCCCTTCCAAAGTGGTTCCCACCGTTCCCCGCTGTCGGCACCTGAGGGGGCAAATCCTGTAGCTGCTGCTGCGCACACTGGGGGTTAATCCAGGCAGCTCTGTGCCTCATGAACCTGACGTCTGATTTGCAAGGAGGCTGGTCAGTGTCCAGGAGATTGGGCGAGTCCTCAACGTCACCAGGGTCACTGCTGACCCCTTCCCAAGGGTGCACAGGAGAATCCTGCCGGCCCATAGACTGTGACACCATCTTTCCAGGCTCAGGGTGGCGTGAACTCCGTTGGACTACTGGATTAGGGCCTTGAACTCACCATGAGGCCAGCTGGGGTCCAGAGAGCTTACCTGCAACGAGCAAAAATCATTCGAGGTAAATAAGAACTCAGTCCTATTTGTAAACTCCAAAATCTTTTGAGGAGAAGAAACAAAAAATAAGTTTGTACTTCGCTCTGTACCATACAGTAAATTCCACTTGGATCGACAAGAAATAAACAAACAAATCAGCAATAAAACTGGCAGCAAACACACGAGGCGTGACATCAGGATAGGAAAGGGTTTTCAGGGCATAAACGAGGACTGCTTTTATACAAGGACACAGTCATATAAGCAAACTGCTGATACGACAGATAAAAGTGAAAGACAGCCGTGCATTCTTCCAACGAAATTACATGTCAAACCCGAAATGGGAATACCATTCAGAAGTAAAGATACATTTTCACAGTTCCTCATTTTTGTTTAGTCTGTGCTTGTATTTCAACAAAGCAGACAAGCGGCATGTGAAACTGAGGGCAACTCACAGCACTAAAAACTTTGTTTTATGGGACTTAGTTTATGATAAGAGAGAAGCACCCTGGTCCCCGTAGTCACTGGCCCAGCCCGTGACTTTCTACTGCTCCCACTGTCCTTCACACTGGGAGGCTCCAAGCAGCCCTGGAAGCACAAGCAAGGTCAGCAAGAGGAAGAAATGAAAGTGGTCTGCTTCGGTGAGCTTAGCGTAAGGGGAGTGTGGAGAACAGGGCTACAAGGTGGTGAGCTGAGGCTTGGGAGTCAGTTGCAAGGCTGGCTTGCTTTATTTATTTATTATTTATTGAGAGAGAGAGACAGAGAGACAGGGTATAAGTGAGAGCGGGCCCGAGAGAGAGGGAGAGAGAGAGAAGCAGGGCTCATGCTCACCAGATGCAGGACTTGAACTCACGAACCATGAGATCATGACCCGAGCCAAAATCAGATGCTTAACTGACTGAGCCACCCCGGCACCCCAGTTCCAGGGCTTTAAATACCACCGTTATGTATCCAGATGGCCTGCACCTGGATCCCTACTCCTGATGCCCCCCCCCCCCCAACTATGGGCTACAATATTTTACTGCCTATTTGACATTCATCCAGGGGGCACCACAACCTGACACATCCAAAACAGACCCTGATTTCGCCCAAGTCTGCTCCTCCCTAGTTTTCCCATCTCAGGAACCACACCTCCCAGGTGCTAAAGCCCGAACTCTGGAAGTCCTCTCTGATCCTATCTTTCCTTAGCTCTCCATCTTTAATCCATTAGCAAGTTCAGCTCTATAGCTACTGCCCTAATCTAAGTCACCATCTTCTCCCACCCGGGCCTCCTCCCATCTTTCCAGTGGGTTTTGCTGCTTCAACTCTGGCCAACTTACAATCAAGAGGTACGCAGAGAGAGATCTTTTTAAGTGTAAGTCACGGGGCACCTGGGTGGCTCGGTCGGTAGCTTCAGCTCAGGTTATGATCTCGTAGTTTATGAGTTCGAGCCCCACACGGTGCTCGCTGCTGTAAGCCTGTCAGAGCTGAGGTTGCTTTGGATCCTCTGTCCCCCCTCTCCGCCCCTCCCTGGCTTGTGCGCTCCCAAAAATAAAATAAATATTTTAAAAAATAGGCGTAAATCAGGTGTCATTCCCCCAATCACCATCCACCCCCCCACCAGCTTCCCATCACCTCTGAAAATAAAATCCAAAATCCTTACCTTGTCCTTAAGGCATGACATGATCCCATCCTGCAGACCTCTCTCACTTATCTCTGTCCACCCTCCCTAAGTCCCAACCACTCACTAAACTCGTACGTGCTACAAGCTCTCACCCACCCTACTGCTGCTGTTCTAGTCCCTCTGCCTGGAACGTTCTTCCCCCAACTGATCATACATCTGGCTCCTTCCTGCCCTGTTGCATGCTTTGGTTTATCAATTACTTCCTCAAAGAAGTCTTTCTTAACCACCTCTCTTAAAGTAGTTCCCCAGTTACTCTCTATCACATCACCTTGCTTAATTTTCATCCTAGTAGTCTCACTTCCTCATTTTTTTTCCACTCCCCTCCCCCCCCCCCACAGTCCCCCCCTGCCGATAAGCTCCACAAGAACATGGGGCCTTGTCTGTTCTCTGCCAGGTCCGATGGTTGCATGCGGGACCTCAATAAACTTATGGACTGAAAGAGCAAATTCAACGGTGGAAATAACATCGTGAGCTAGAGAGAAGACTTCCGTGGTAGATACAACTGCTCTGTTACTGTGACAGAATTGTTTGTACAAGGATAGAAGTGAATCCATGTTTCCTGAAGATATGACATTTTTCTCAACGTCTACAAATAGACCAAAAGAAGGTACATGTGAAAACTGTACCAAATTCCTTGGGTTTTCTTGATGTGGGGGCCCTCCATCCTAGGTCAAACCTTTTGAAATAATGTATATATACATGCATATATATATATACGTATGTGTGCGTGTGTGTATATGGTATACATATAATACTGCACAATACTGTGTGAGCTCCAAATCACTGCTCACAAAATACCATGGGATGTGGTGGCAATTGTCAGAATTCATCTGAAGTGCTTCGTCTTCCTTCTCCAGACCTCAAATCTCACCTGGTGCCCCAATTTCTCTTTGTCACATGTCTTTTCCCCTCCAATAATTCCGAGTATCACAATTACAAATGGGAACCATGACTGTGTTTTTATGAAACGGCAAAAACACGGAAGCCTAGAGTGGATGAAGCACTCACATTGTGCCAAACCTGCCAATCCTACCTCAGTCCCAGAAATGACATCGGTAACCACTTCATCCCTTCCAGACTTTTCCCTATGAATTAACATACATAGGGCAGATCAGAAGATGTGTTTTCTTTTCTCTTTTATACGTACACGTGAGCTCACACTGGACAAAATCTATAATGAAACTTCTTTTTCTCTCAACAAGTTCTTGAGGGTGTATATCACTCAACTATCTTACCACTTTCTATAGTATAAAAGGATCATAATTTACTTCGCCAGACTATGGACGGGAACGTATTTTTAGTTTTTGGCAGTTATAAAATATATAGCGGTGAGCAATTTTGTTCATGTTGCTTTTTATTAGTTTTCTTTCGCTAAACTTTTAGTTCTGAGTCCATAGCTCATGATAACGTCATTGTTTCCAAGAGAATGAAGCTGTATGAGTCATATTCTATGATCAATTCTTTACATGTCATAGCTGTTCTTGTGGGGGGGAAGATGATTACAGATGTGAAATCACATAAAAAAATGTACAGCCTCAAACCAATGACAAGTGGCAGGGATCCCTGTGTGTTTTACAAACAGATTAAAGACAACGGTTCACAAAGAATGATGTTCTTTATGAGCCTCCCAGACACGGAATTGACTTAGCGGCACTGAGCAAAAACAGACTTCCTTTTCAAAAGTGATTTCCAGAAGCGGTGCTTGCTCCACTTCCTTCTAGAAAGGTGTTCTTGTTTCACACAAACAACCAGCAGGTGTTGGCTTTTCCAGGTTATAAAACGAGCACATTTTAGAGCTGGGATAGGCCCATAGAGATTCAAAGCCATGTCTAAAGACACGGCAGAGAGAGGATGACAAGCCAGGTTGGACGGTCACTCGGGAGCATGAGCCTCTCTGAGAGGGAGACTGACACAGGAGAGAGCCATGGTTAGAAACAAAGCACTGGCCCTAGCCCCGGGGGTCCACATCGCCATTGCCTGATCTTTGGGGCAACAGATAATTCATGAAATACCATCATAGGGTGTTTTGGCTCACTGTCACCTTGCTTGTCGTCTGGTAATCAATTTAATATTTATTGAGCAGCTACTACATGACTGGCACTGTTTTTGTTTTGGAGGCGCTGGAGCAAAAGAAGTCCATGCTTCTTCCAATAGCTTACATTCCGGCAGAGGGAAGACAGTGACTGAACCTATACATTCATACATCAGTGCCGACGGCCGGCAGGTAGTATGGGTTTAAGCAGTGGTTGACATCTTCCCAAAATGCGTCCCATTGTGATAAATGACGTCCTTTGAATTAGCAAGGCTTGGGTACAAAGCTAAAATCTATTTCCAAAAACACTTAAAAAATTTTTTTAATGTTTATTTTTTTTAAGAGAGAGAGAGAGAGAGAGGCAGAATGAGAGCAGGGAAGGTACAGAGAGAGACACACACACAGGATCCAAAGCAGGCTCCAGGCTCCGAGCCGTCAGCATAGAGCCCGACATGGGGCTCGAACTCACGAACTGAGAGATCATGACCTGAGCCGAAGTCAGACGCTTAGCCGACTGAGCCACCCAGGCCCCCTTCCCAAAACATTGTAAAGGAAGATTACGAAGCTTACCATCATTTCTACTGTGATTTTCCTGTTGAGGGTGAGCACAGGCCAGATTACCACTAGTTAACATATATGCGGCAGCAAAGGTCCTAGACAAAAGAGAGATTCCTGGACTCCCCCTGGCAAGTCATTCTAGATGGGTCTCTGCCCATCAAAGTCAGTGGTTCCATCACGAACGACTGCATAATGAGGACAAGCTCAGAGCCACAATACTCACTGCAAAGATGCAGCTTTTGCCAAAGGGATGGACGACTCGGTTGGGCATGAGCCACCGTGACCTCTACAGTGACCTCATAAACATCTTTCAGACCATAAGCAGCCAGAATTTTGATGCAGATGAGCAGTTTTCGCTCCCAATACCCCTAACGATCTTAAAGTGACTCCATGAATAGACACAAGCATGTCAGATTTCGGATTTAGGATTTTCTCTGCCCCAGCACTAACTACCAATTGTATACATGATTAGGAGCACTGAAGACTGATCTTAAAGGTTACCTCCTCAGTGAGGCCTCCATGGTCACCCTATGTCATGGCAACTGCCCCAGTCAGTAATTCCTCTCCCCCCACCCCCTGCCCCGCTTCCCACCTCTGGTTTTCTCCTTACTCCTTGGCATTAATCCCCATCGTATTTAGCCTCAAACACGAACACCCACTAGAATGGAAAATCTCTGAGGATGACTGTTTAAAAAAAAAAAAAATTGTACTCTGGACACTGCTTTGTTCCCAGAATGTAGAACAGGGGCACATAATAGGTGTTCAACCAAACACGCATTGAGTGTGAATACAATGAACGAATGAACAAACCAACAGTACCTAAGAATGGTTCTGCTGGTTATTTCTGTCGCCTAGGAAAGAAAATCGAGAACAGATGTCAACCTTTAGAAGAAGCTGGAGATCACGACCTAAAATTTCTGTTCAACTGTTTCCTTAGGATAAAGGAAGCTAGAGAACAGAAATCACAAACGAGAGTTGGGGTAAAGGGTAAAATTCGCTTATGCCCACTTTAAGGCGGCTTACTGAGCATGCTCAGTAATAACGAAATGCAGGTGAGCAAAGAGCATGGACGGTGTCTCGTTCACAAAGCTCCCCGGTCCTCTCCCCATCTTTCCGTATCTACTTCCCTTCATGCTCTGCGTTTGGACAAATCCCCACCCCCAAGGATGTTGAGAAACTCAAACCATCACTTATCAAACAGAAGGGCGACTGTTTTCGAGGCCCAGTAACGCGACTCCAGAGCTTCCACAACGCGGTCCGCAATCAGAGTCAACTGCCATTTTCACACAGCTGCGCCCTCACCACGGCACATGCTGAACTCTGTGTTCGAACACTAACAGCACCAGGAAGGAAGCAGTGCTCTATTGCAATGGCATATGGCAATGAGGCTGGTGGCATCACATGGACTCCTCCCTGCCCGCCTGAACTTTGGCAGTGACCCTTAACTTGGAAGGTCCGCCATCAGGAGAACACGGAGGAAGGACAGAAAGCAATTGTGACATATGCGCGGGCTAAGGTCCGCCGGGGAAGACCCCACGAAGGCAAAGACCAAGGAACACGAACCATGTGCCTGAGAAAACTGCAAGGTTGCCTAAGACACACAAATGACTAACTTCCTGTGGTCACCGCGTAGGTCACAGTGACCACTCTCACGGAGCGTTTCAAGTGGTATTATGCCAATTTGGGAACGGACTTAGGGGGCTTGCCCAAGGCCTCACCATCAGTAATTTACCAGGAGAACAAAAAAACAAAAGTCTGACACCTGATCCAAGGCTCCTTCCACTCCTATTTATGTATATCACTGGGGCTGAAGTTGGGATATTTTCAATTTCGTTAGCAATGTAAATTTAAGAACGTTCCTATTAAATCTGTCACAAAACAAAGGATTAAGAACCACACCACTATATTTGATTCCATGTCTTTAGAACAGTTGTGCCCAGAATGTTATGATTACACCTATTTGTGTAAAAAACAAAAGTCATTGTACAAACAGCTCCAACATTTATTTATAAACCTTATAGAGGCACAGGGATACTGATATGTAATGTAAAAATTCATGAACATAACATTTTGTTCTTGCTTTCCAATAAATCGTCTTGTAACCTAAAGGTACATACTACCACTCAAGTAATGTTTTACTTAAAACCTTTTATATAAAAACCAGTAACAAACAGGGGCACCTGGGTGGCTCAGTTGGCTAAACGTCTGACGTCAGCTCTGGTCATGATCCCAAGGGTCGTGGGTTTGAGCCCGCATCAGGCTCTGTGCTGACAGCTCAGAGCCTGGAGCCTGCTTCCGATTCTGTGTCTCCCTCTCTCTCTGCCCTTTCCTTGCTCATACTCTGTCTCTCCCTCTGTCTCAAAAATAAACAAACCATTAAACAATATTTAAAAAAACAATAACAAACAAAAAATTACTTACACACGAACATCACATAACTGAATAAGACTTACAAAAAACATTAAATTCAAAACTTTACCCGAAGTAAGCGTAGGGACCTGCATTGGAACAATGGCAAAGTTCCCATGTTTGGGCCAGATAAAATGGGGAGCCATACTGGAAAACCGTCCGGCAGTTCCTCAAATGGTCATTCAGTTACCATTTGGCCTAGCAATTCCACTCCTGAGGCTATACCGAAGAGAACGAAAGCATGTGCTCACGCAAGAACTTGCGCACAAATGTCAACGGCAGAAATAGTCACAGAAGCCAAAAGGGGCAAGCAACCCAAATGTCCATCAACTGATGAACGGGTAAACCAAGTGTGGGGCTGCATGCGATGCGGTATTATCTAGCCACAATACGAAGTACTAACACACACCGTGACATGGGTGAGCCCCGAAAACACTGTACTAAGTGAAATCACCAGGCACAAAAGATATTTCGTATTTACAGATGCATTTTTTTTAAATTTTTTTTTCAACGTTTTTTCTTTATTTTTGGGACAGAGAGAGACAGAGCATGAACGGGGGAGGGGCAGAGAGAGAGGGAGACACAGAATCGGAAACAGGCTCCAGGCTCCGAGCCACCAGCCCAGAGCCCGACGCGGGGCTCGAACTCACGGACTGCGAGATCAGGACCTGGCTGAAGTCGGACGCTTAACCGACTGCGCCACCCAGGCGCCCCCAGATGCATTTTTATGAAATGTCCAGAATAGGCGAATCCATACAGACAAAACATAGATGAGTGGGTTTTTTTTTTTGGGGGGGGGGTGGGGAGGAGGGAATGAGAACATAAACAGTGAGAGCTAACGGGTACAGGGTATCTTTTTGAGGTTCTAAATGTTCTCAAATCAACCGTGACGGTGAGGACACATATCTGTGAATATATTAAAGCCACTAACTTGTACACTGTAAATGGGTGAATTGCAGGTTATGTGAATTCTATCTCAATCTCAATAATGCTGTCCAAAAAAAAAAAAAATGAGATGGGAGGAAGTACCCATCTCTCTTCAAACAAGGTCTAGGAAGCCTGGAGAATGCTGGTGTGCATGGGCAGAGGGATGGAAGGAGCACTCGCTCTAAGTCAGGCTGCAAACTAAGGTACTGAAAGCTGAAAGGGGAAAGAGAGCAAATAAGAGGCATACTGAATATGTGTGCCTAAAGTAGGTATAGAGAAGAGAGAGGAAGAAGTGAAAATGCCACAGCAGAACTATCTAGAAAAAGAAAAGGAAAAAAAAAAAACAAAACAAAACCAAGGACTGGTAAAGACAACATCATCAATGTGATGGCAACCAGTAACTGGGCACCGGTTCCCAGACCCTACACCCAGAGGTCAGACACCCACCCTTCTCTTTAAACCAGCACCGTGAGGGAGGTTCTGCTGGTCCCAACGAACAAACAAACAAAAATAAACCCTTCAACACTTGCAATATCTGTCCGTGTGTCCCTGAGTTACCTCTCTGACCTCCTTATCTATTACCTCTACATCCCTACACCTCTATACCGTTCTGCACCCCTCCCCTACACTCCTCTATAGTCTTCGGCACCACCATCTTTATTCAAAAGTACCTCTGGAATGAGACTTTCCTCATCACCCTTTTTAAAACTGCATCCCTAAGGTGCACACTATCCTCATTTACTGCTCTATTTTTTTTTCCCTCCAGAGTACTCACCTATTATCTTAGCCATCGTCATCGGCTCATAACTAACACTTGCATGCAGTTTAGTAGGTGCCTGGAACTGTTCTAGATTTTCTATACACACACACACACACACACACACACACGCACTTGATCCCTCTAACAACCTATGAGGTAGATAGAACAACACTGTTTTCATTTTACAGATGCAGACCCGACGCACAGCCAATAAATGGGAGCATTGCACACCCAAGCAGTCTTGCTCCCAAGTTCACATTCTTACCCGCAACAGCACAGGGATGAAGGAAAGACCTTTAAATCTCAGAGATTCAAACGTTTCTAGAGAATATCCAAGTTTATCAAGCACGAAGTAGCTGCTGGCAATGTCAGTGACCTTGGCCCAAATCTCCACAGAGACCGAGTTTAAACGAAGAGTGAGCCAGCAGGAAAAACAACACAAAACAAAGAACAGGTTTTATGTATGTCATAGGACAGTTCAAGTGATTTGACGGTTTAAAACACTCTTAAAATGTGCAAAAATAAAAGCTCAAGTCTCCCGACCTACCGTATGTAAAATAGCCATCCCAAAAGCTGTCTTCTAAAAACAGCTTCCAAAGAAAGAAAGAGAATAGGGAGGTACTTTACATATGTTCCCAGGACACTTGTTTCCTGACCCACTATAGATTGTTGAAATAAGAGAATGTAGAAGAGCCTAAGGATTAAAAAGAATCCCACACCGCCCTTCAGTCTTCATCACCTGAAATCAACTAGAGCAGAGCACCTGTTGGCCATGGGTGCTTTTCAAGGTCACCTGCCCCCAAAACTTTGAGGTCCAATTTACATTTATCTCTTTCAGTAAATGTAAAACTAAGGATCCAAGAACAGAACTAAAGTATTTTTTTAATTTTTCTTTTAGTGTTTATTTATTTTTGAGAGAGAGAGAGAGAAACCGAGTTGGGGAGGGGCAGAGAGAGGGAGACACAGAATCTGAAGCAGGCTCCAGGCTCTGAGCTGTCAGCACAGAGCCCGATGTGGGGCTTGAACCTATGAGACATGAGATCATGACCTGAGCTGAAGTTGGATGCTTGACCGGCTGAGCCACCGAGGCGCCCCTAAACCAAAATATTTTTTTAAGGAATTTTCAAACATTAGTTGTTGAGCAGATCACATTTAAGTGTGTAGATCATTTCAGCTGCTTCTCCTTTGTCATTTTGCAGCCTACTGTTAACAACGACAAAAACACCTGCCTCTGAGACTTCCTTTTACCTGCGGGAGTATTTCCCTTTCACAGTTCACACGTGAGAAATAAAGCATCATTCAATATAGGATTATTATTACTATCTTGTGGATGAGAACACTGAGGCCTAGGAAAAGGAAGTGAAGACCACACACAGCAACTGAGCAGCAAGCTCAGCACTGGGAGCCTGGAACCTTGCTCCAGAGCCCCCCAATCTCACCCTCATGCTTCTGTATGTGTAAGATACAACAGCACAAAAATTAAGGGGGGAAAACAAGAGTCCCAATCAAATATAATTTTTATGCCAATCTGAGAAATTCCTCACTTACCAGCTGTGTGACCTTGGGCAAGGCACTTAACCTCTCTGTGCTTCAGTTTTTTTTACAGATTGTTGTGAGAACTTAACGAATTGTAACATGCATATCTCAGTCCGACAGACACTATTCCATAAAAGTTGGCTTTATCATCACCATAAGTGCAATTTTACAGACTTAGACTTCAATGTATGACAGCACAATTAAGGAGACCTAGTTTTAGTTCCCAACTTTGCAAATGAGTCATCTTTCAAGTCTTTTTAATTAAAATGAAAACTCGGGACGCCTGGGTGGCTCAGTCAGTTAAGCCTCCGACTTTGGCTCACATCACGATTTCACAGTTCATGGGTTCGAGCCCCACCTCGGGCTCTGTGCTGACAGCTCAGAGCCTGGAGCCTGCTTCAGATTCGGTGTCTCCTTCTCTCTCTGCCCCTTCCCTGCTACAGCTCTGTCTCTCAAAAATAAGTAAATGGTAAAAAAAAAAAATGACAACGCAAAAACAATCAGAGGTCTTGGTAATATTGACTTGCACACCTTACTTATCTCTTTAGAAAGGATACAATATGACACACAGGCATTACTATTGCTCATGTTTATAATCTCTGGAAGGCTTGACAAGCTTATTTAAAAAGCACTGCTTCAATTTTAACAGTAATGCAACCAACCATGTGACTCTTTCCTTTCCATATGAGAAATACGAATCTAAATTTAGTAACAAGGGAAACTATTCAAATTTGACAAAGCTATTCTTTGTGTGCCCTCAGACAGGTGGGGAAAATGTGTTCGCGAGCAACGCAGTCTTTCTTGACCTCTTTGCTTATCCTCCTCTAAAGACCATTCCAGTTAAAACGCTTATTCTTGCACGTTTATCCTTGGGGCTGGCAGTCTTCCCTGCGTCAGAAAACACGACCTCCAACTTCAGAAGGCTAAGGATGTTTTCAGAGTCACGAAGAGCATCTCAAATCAAATCTAACCCCCAGAGGCCACGACCGGTTTTCATCAACTTGCCTAGCATCTCCCTTCGGCCCTAAAGAAGATGAGGAAGGCACAGTTCCTGAACCCTGAGGTCACACTGATGCGCAGCGTCAGGCAGTACTGCTCGCAAGAGGGCCCTGAACGAAACACTGAGGAACAGCCACACCCGGACATCGTGGACAGGTAAGCGGGAAAGTGCCCGCACTACCCTGAAGGTGCTGCCTTACCTCTGCTCCAAACGAGGTTCTGCTGGCGGCCAGGAGGGAGGTGTGCGCAGCAATGTGGTGATACCTTAATTTATAGAAACCACACTTCTGCTTTTCAAAACCCTACTCTTCCTCCAGTTACCGTCCAGTGAGGTAGGGCAGGGATCACCCTGCTGCTTCTCACACAAACAAGGTTTCTTGACTTGCCCAGACCTCACTGCTGCTACTCAGCCTTTCAGGACAGAGTCCCCGGAACCCAAGGCTGCAGACCCTCAGTCCTTTGCGCTCTCCCAACATACCGCCAGTTCAGAGATCCTGCCAAGTGCCATTGCAATAACACAGTAAGCACGGTTCCGGAACATACCCCTTCCTTATCGTCTTGATTCCCATTCGGGCTACATAACCCCTCTTCCGGCGGTTCTCCACATTCTCCAGGCTGACGGTATCAATGTGGCAGGAGGGTGGCGAACCTCACCGCCGCCACCGGCAGGCTGGAGCGGGGTGGGGGTGCAGCGCCGCTTTCCCCGCCGCAGTGTCAGCAGGTGGACTTCTCGGTGGGCGCTGGGGACCACATAACCGGCCGTGCGCTCACTAACCCAGCTCGGTTAAGTAACTGAAAGTTTATGGGTTTGGGCCACCAGCCATCCATACATAGGGCTGGGTGTGTGCAGAGGGGGTCCTCCGCGGGCCTTCGCCATCTGTGCGCGCGCTTTTGGGGAACCGAGAAAAGCCTGCGCGCCCGGAGCGCGGTGCCTGGGGCCACGCAGGGCGCAGGCTTTGGGCTCACTGACCGTCGCCCGGCGCTGAAGTGTCTTCGAGGTTCCGTTCCTGAGCCTTCCGGATCCAAGCCGAGCACGGGGGTCGCCCCCTTTTGCCAGGTCGATTCCATAAAAACCCGCCACCCCTGCAGAGCAGCCCCCTCCTCCATTCGCCCAGTGGCCTCGGCACTGCCCGGCCCCTGCCCCGGCGTGCCCCCGAGCTCGCGCACGCCTCTCCGGAGCCCCTCGCCCCTCCCCCCCTCACCGCTGCAGCAGCCTCACCGCGCCGGCGTTACCCACCTCCGGCGCCCCTCGCGCCCCCGGCCCGCTCACCCCCGCTCACCAGGTGCGCGCATCGCGTCGGCTCCCGGCTCGCTGGGCTCCGGGCGCGCGCCACCGCGGCGGAAAGAGGGAGCGAGGAGGGGGAAGCGGCGCCCTGACGCTGCCACGCCGCCGCCACCCCACCCCCATCGAAATCCCGGGCCACCGCAGCAATCCGAGAAGGTCCCCGAGGAAGCGAAGCGCCGCGGCCGGGCCTGCAGCCGGCGAGGAGACGCGGAGGACGCGAGCCGGAAGGAACTGCGGCCCCCGCGCTGCCCCCACCGCCGCGGCCGTGTCCTCGGCCGCCCACCCCCGAGCCGGGTGACACGGGCTGGGACAGCCGGGGGCCGCCGTGCTCCCCTCCCCCAGCGTTCCCTCCCGAAATCACGCCGTTCCCTCGCTGGGGGGAGCGGGGGCGGGGGGGGGGGGCTGAGCTGCAAACAGGCTTTCTGGGGTTGAAATACCGAGATGCCCGCAGACCTGGCGGACGCGAATTCCCAGCACCCCCCCCCTCCCCCGCCGGACAGCGGTATTTGGCGTTCAGCGCAATTGCCTGAGAGAACGCGTGATCCTGCCGAGTATTCGGGATTCGTCCGCACAGAGATCTACGCGCCCGACCGAGACCTAAAGCTTCCCCCGAGCGTGACCTCAGCGGGCTGCTCCGCGCGGAGCCCCACGACGGCGACTTCCCTGGCAGCCTCCGTCCTACCTACTCATCACCTAGTCCTCTGGAAGCGAGGGGTGCCGCGGGTTGCGTCCAGATCTAGCTGGACGCTGGCGAGAAGCTGCCAACCAAAACAGAATGTTGTCACGCTCAGACACCGAAGCCCTGACCGTTGGTAGGGCTGAGTGCACGGTGTCCCTGCGCCCCTAGGGAGGCTGAACACGCTCTGCCAGAGCCCTAACCTCTCTTGGGGGAAGAATCTGGAGTTACCTGCCCCGGTAGCAACAGGCAGCGGGTGAGCCGATCTAGGATTACTTAAAAGACTCCCTTCTGCAGGGTAAGCCAACCGCATCGCACCCCGCCTTGGTTCTTTGGCTTTGTCCTGGGTCACCTTCAGGTGTGGAACCAGCTCACGGGTATGTTGGGCTTTATTTGCTGGATGTCTCTTTGGAACACGCTTTTCTTGGCACAGCCTAGACTGGAGTGGCTAAGGGGCAGCGTCAGGTAGTCTCTGATCCTAAGTCAGAGTCTGGTGAACACTAGCTGTCAATCATCCGACTTAACACTGAGCACAGCCTGTTTGGAGCCTAGAACCGCTTAGGCCGGAAAGGACTCTGAACTTTTGGGGTCCTGTCTCAGGAATTCGGATCGGCTGAAGACAGACTGGGAAGGGCTTACATTAAACTAAAAAAAAAATGTACATGCAGGCTCGGGTACTTTTACAAATTATTTTTGAGCCATCCTGTCAATATTCCGGAATATCATTTGTTTCCGCAGATTCTTCCTCTGTGTCTTAAAGAGGTTAAGTTACTTGTCCAAGGTCACACAGTTCGTAAAGCACAGTTGGGCTCTGAAGACCGAGGTCTCCATCAACCAAACCTTATGTCCCTTTTCCACCATGCTACACAGAAAAATAATGAAATCGAGGGGCGAAGCATGAGAATTTTCAAGCAATAATTAAAAGAGGAAAGGAATCAGGAGGAAGTGGACAGAAAAAATGTCATGCAAAGTAAACCAGTAAGTCTACTATTCAAAGGAAAAAAAAAAAAAAACAACCAACAGAAACCAAACTGTACTAGGTGGTAGACTGGACAAATCCAAGGCAAAGAAAGCATTCTTGTAGGGACACTAGGAGATTTTAGACCAAGATGGTAAGATTTGGTCAGTCCCCTTTGAAGTCACTTTGGAATCATCTTTATCAAAAGTAAATAGGCTGGCCTATGCCCTGTTATGTGGGCATCCTATAAACCTGAACATCCACATTCAACATCTAATCACAAATAAAGGAGGCCACATTCTGCAAGCTTATCTCTACAACTAAGAGAGAAAGCTCAAGGACAGGTGTTTCAAATAAGGAATACTGGAAATCGACTGTCCCCTCTGAGATTAGAGTTCTGGAGGTAGAATTTCCTAAGTCCTAAATGCTGAGTTTGGGCTTTCCAAGACTGCCCAATCAATTGTTCAATGCTGAGAAAGTCACTGATAATTACAAGCCAAAAACCACTCAGGAAAAGCAGAGGTTGGTTTTCTTTTTCATGGGGAAGGTCATCTTCCAGGTCACAGTGCCCTCCACGCCCTGGGGCCCCAGGGCAGTGAGCATATCAGGAACAACTCACGGCTTTATCTAGCTGGGCTCCTGCCCAGCACCCATTGGTCACACACAAGTCTCCATTGTGGCCAGGACCAGCCTCACAGGGGAGCAGAAGCCTGGCAGCTGCCCTTCCAAACCCAGCCAGACTTCACAAGACGTGATTTGTGCCATGAGCAGGGACGCGACCCTGTTGTTGAGCTCAGCTAACGAAGTCAGCAAAGGAGAAATCAGTCTCCATGCAAAACAGGAACGAAATGAGATGAACTGCCTCGGAAGCTACGAAAAGGAGTCTGCTGACATCATGACTTTCAGGGAAGAAGGGATGATGCTACATGTGAGGGAAGTCAGCATGTGACAAGGGGTAAAAGAACCAGGCTGCATTAGGCTTGTCTCAGTTTCTTTTCCTCCTTCCTGTGTGTCTGAAACCTCCATTATCCACAAAGGACAAATTTGTATGATGATGCTACTTACGTGAGGAACCTAGAATAGGCAAACTCATTGAGACAGAAAAGAGAATAAAGGCTACCAGAGACGGGAGGAGTGGAAATGGGAAATTATCATTTTGTGGGTACAGTTTCTGCTTGGGATGATAAGAAAGTTCTGGAGATGGATAGTGGTGATGGTTGCACATTATTGCAAATGTACTTAATGGCACTGAATTGGATACATACAAATGGTTAAAGTAGTAAATTTTATGTTCTGTATATTTTACCATAATAAGGTATATGTGTATGTATGTATATACATGTATATAAATATATATTGAAAATGCATAGTATATATGTTATATATGATATATTATATACATTATATATATGTAATATTATAAACATATATAAATATATTTAAGATGTATCATCAGGATGTAATACTTCTTTGGAGTAAAAGCCCAAGGGAAAGCAACATGCTAAGATAAGAGATGCCTTCTGGCCCCGGAAACTCTTTGAAGTTTCATAAGTCTTGCCCTATTTTGCTTTCCTTTAGGGTGCCAGAGCCTAGCTTTGGGTTTGTCGTGCTCCTCATTCAAAAGGAAGAGTAATCCTGCCACTTTACTACTTGCTTCTGCCAGTGATAGGTAGCTGGGGGTCTGTGAGGGCATGTTCAGAAATGCCATACCCTGAAAGAGGTTCTACCTTTCAGAGACAGAGGAAGCTAAAATGTGTTTTAAAAAACACAACATTTAACTGAGTAAATTTAAAGATCTGATTGACTTTATTCAATGATTCATGAATCAGGCTCACAGAAGGGAGCTCTGTACAAAAAGGGAAGGTTTTTAACGGCAGAAAAGGGGTGGGACAAGGAAGCCATAAACAAAAGAAAGGATGATTTCCAGCAAGGTCACTCTCCTCTGAGGGACAGGCAGGGGGCGGGGCTTCTCACCCAGTCTAACCTCACTAGTGCCATCAGTTCATTCCAGACTGATTGGAGGGCGCGTTCAAGGCGTAGCTGAAACTGTAAGGAACTCTTGGTTTACTCTTGTGGGGGCAAATGACTCCATTTCGAGCCTGTTTCCCCTTTCGTCACGAGCAAAAGTATTTTGTCACGAGCCAACCTTGATCCCCAGGGTCAGCCTGTTTTGGTGGAAATGGCAAGAGGAAGGACACGTGCCTTGGGTCTGACGGAAAACCAGTAAACCTTGTCCTTAGCCCCCCCCCTCCTCCTCTCCCCATCCTCTTTGAAGATGCCCTTAGTTAGCGGGACTAGTAGAACCAGAAGCTGCACCTGTTCTGTGGTCTCTTTTCACAAGAAATGTGGTATACGTAAAAATGTGGGGTCCCACATGAGTGCAAGGGTACCCAGTAATCTGCTGTTTGAACTGAAACAGTAAGCTGTTTGTATTCCGTCTTGCCCTCTGGATTGTCGACCCAGGGGACCTTACTCAGTTCTGGGTTACTTCCCCCACAACTCCCTCCCCCCAGACCTGGCCCTGTACTTCACATGTTTCTGGTGTTCCATGTATTTGCTAACTGTTCACGTGGCTTGCGGGGTGTGATTTGAATGCCATCCCTTGAAAGGGAAAGACATGAGGCTAAGATTATCCCATGTTTGGAAACACTTGAAGTGTCCAACATTTAGTTTCTTAGTCAACATTTAAAGTGTTCTTTACTATGATCTCAGCCCAATTTCCAGTCTCTTCTCTCACTCGTGTCTCAATTATGCTAAGGCTCTCAATGGCCCACCAATTGCTGTGAGGACATACTTCACTGTTTCCTACCTTTGTGCCTCAAGCCATCAACCACATTTTACATTTTTCACGTCGTCTTCCCAGAGACGACCTGGTACCTCAGTATTTCTTGCCTGACATTTTGTTAGTCTTTCTGGTAGCATTCTGGCCCAGTATAGATAATTCCTTATGTCATTTCCACATGGGCTGTTTGATAAGGAAAGGCTAAAATGCCTAGATTCAATCCTTTGTGGCTGGTAGGAATCTTTCTCTGGAACTTGGATACGAAAGAAAGAGCAAAGAAAAGGAAAGAAAGAAAGAAAGAGAAAGAAGAGAAAAGAAAAAAACCTTATTTTTCTAAAATTGTTTCTATATCAAATTAAGTTGACTTGGTATCCCCACTTGAAAAGGTAGCAGGAAAAATGTGCCATGTGTTAGCGAGCCTTGCTCCCTCCCTAAAGGTTCTCAAGAGCTCAAGTGCCTATGTAACATTTCTGGTCTCTTCCATCATGGTCACTAGAGAGATCCTCATTTTTGAAATTTACTAATTTGAGCAGTGCCATCACTCTATACCAAGTGTGGGTACAAGGGTCCTTCACCAGGCTCTTAGGGATGCAGTCACTCAGCATTCAAACGCTGCCCCTTCAGAGAGTCTATCCCTCTCTCACAGACCCTTTCTGCCCTTCCCATTAAAAAACAAAAAGGCAGGGGTGCCTGGGTGGCCCAGTTGGTTAAGCATCGGACCCTTGATTTCAGCTCAGGTCATGTTCTCACAGATTTCGAGATGGAGCCCTGCATAGGACTCTGCGCTGACGGGCTCCTGCTGTGGGATTCTCTCCCCCTCTCTCTAGCCCTCCCTCATGCGCATGCGCATAGGAACACACACACACACACACACACACACACACACACACACACACACACACACGTGCTCTCACGTTCTTTCTTTCTCTCTCTCTCAAAATAAATAAACTAAAAAAAAAAAAATCTTCTCTTTGAAGAAGCCACTTCCCACTCAGGCAACTCCTGCCTTTCTGCTTACCATACCACACAATCTAACTAAGTTAAATACACAATGCCTTAACTCCGCCCTGGGGTACTCCAAGCCCTACTGATCCTCTTAGGGGCAGGGAGATTAACACAAAAGTGGTCTCAATTCCTTTGGATTTTTCTGCAAAGCACTAAGAATAAAACAAGTGCATTTCTTAATAAGTTATCATGAACAATAAAATACAAATACTTTTCTCAATAAATTATTTTGCCACATTAAGTTACAATCTTTTAATATGCCAGTAAAATGAATACCGAGGGAGACTAGCTCTCTGTCGCAGAGATGGATCCAACCAACACCTTCTCTCTCTCTCTCTCTCTCTCTCTCCCTCTTTTTTAAAAAATTTTTAATGTTGGCGCCCGGGTGGCGCAGTTGGTTAAGCGTCCGACTTCAGCCAGGTCACGATCTCGGGGTCCGTGAGTTCGAGCCCCGCGTCAGGCTCTGGGCTGATGGCTCGGAGCCTGGAGCCTGTTTCCGATTCTGTGTCTCCCTCTCTCTCTGCCCCTCCCCCGTTCATGCTCTGTCTCTCTGTCCCAAAAATAAATAAACGTTGAAAAAAAAATTAAAAAAATTTTTAATGTTTATTTATTTTGAGACAGAGACAGAGCGTGATCAGGGGAGGGGCAGAGAGAGAGGAAGACACGAATGTGAAGCAGGCTGTCAGCACAGAGCCGGACGATGTGGGGCTCCGGCCCACACACTGTGAGATCGTGACCTGAGCCCAAGTCAAAGGCTTAAGGACTGAACCACCCAGGGGCCCCTTCTCTCTCTCTTTTTTGATTCATTTCACTAGCCATTAAGTCATTCAGCTTGACTTGATGCTCTAATTTCGTGCTGTCCTTACGAACTAAATTTAAAAGTAGATGTGCCTGTCAATTTGCCTACAGGGAAAGAAGGTGCTGACCAGCCACCATGGGCGTTCTCACCGACTCCACTACCCTGAAGTTCTATTTTTCATAGTAAATAGTCATAAATTATCATTCCTTCTTGCCTATTAATCTCCAGTGAGTTTGGTCAAATTAAATCAGATCCTGTAATAGGGAGAGGAATTGTCCCCCAAAGACGCCCACATCCTAATCCCCAGAACCTGTAATTATGTCATGTTACACGGCAAAGGAGAATGTAGATTGCAGATAGAATTAAGGTTGCCAAGCAACTGACTCTGACAGGAGAAGATTATCCTAGACCATTCACATGTCCCAGTGTAATCACAAGGGTCCTCATAAGTAAAAGAGGGAGGCAGGAGAGTCAGAGTGATGCAATGTGACAAATATCTGGCCAGCCATTGCTGGCTTTGAAGATGAAAGCAGAACGTGAGCCAAAGAATGAAGGCACCCTCTAGAAGCTGGAACAGACAAGGAAATAGATTCTTCTGCAGAGCCTCTGGAAGGAACACACAGCCCTGCTGACCCCTTGATTTTAAGTCAGTGAGACCCATTTCAGAATTTCGGACCTCCAGAATTGTATGATAATAAATTTTGTATTGTTTTAAATTACAGACCTCAAGAGACTGAGTGATTTTGGTTGCACTGCAAAATCCAAACTCCAAAAATGCAGTTTTTGGAGATACAATGTAGTATCCTTGCCAAGTGGTTTCCTGGATTCCATTGGAAATATCTCAGTTTTTTCCTCTAATCATCAAAGTGCTTTGAACATAATCTAGGCTCTTAAAAGTATCTGTCGAATAAAGAAATTTTGGCAAAATGTAGAGTCCGCAAGCCACGATTGGTCTACCTTTGATACTCTGGAACTTGAGGAATAACCATCTCTCTCTCTCTGGCTAGTTGTGAACGAGTGCCTCTGCTATGAAGACATTGGTAATTAACTTGTACGGACTGCATGTAGCAGAATTTGTGATGATAATACCCAGCTCTCTCGTCCACTTACCGAGAAAAATTAAAAAATCAATGCCAGTCTTAGCAGACAGCAGTGACTTCCCTCATACAGGAGGGAGCTTCAGTTCTACTCCGCGACACGAGGAAGCTCTTCAGGTTGGCTGGTGAAAGAGCTTGTGACATTCTTGTCAACATAGCTGACACCCATATCATGTACAACACGAAACACTAGGTCTTTTTGAAGAAGGAAAGACAAGTAGAGCATTTCAACGAATCATTACAGCAGTTGGTCAACTAAGAAGGGCTCCCAAGAGTCCTATTGTCATTCTTTGGTGTGGGAGCTGCTGTCAGAGTCCATCCAAGTGTAAACAAAGAGGTCTCTTGAGAAATGCCATTGGCTGAAAGCTACTGACTGAAGAACCCTCCTGGGGAGAGCTCTGCTTCTTGAGTTCAGTTGTGTACAGAGCTGATGCACTGACCTAGCCACATGCACATTCACTGGGCTCCAATGGGCCAGGAGGCCTCTTTTTAAATGTTTATTGTTTTTAATTAGCGGCTTTAAGACAGTCCTGTTTTAAGTAGCAGAAACACGTGCAACACAAAGCAGAAAAAGAAAGCCTGGCTGATTCCTGTTGCTGCTCTAAGTTGGGCTTGGGTGAAATACAAGAAGGGGAGGGTGAGGAAAGGAGGCTGGAGGGGAGAGTCTAAGGCCACCTTAAGGTGTTGGAGCTTTAGCCCAAGAGCAGGGGGAGTTACTGAAGGCTCCTGGACAATGGGACATGACGGTGGGACAGTGGGAACCTGCTGATGTTTGCATTTTCCTTCCTTGGTGATCTATTATGTCTTAAGTTTTCATGTGCACGGGAATCCCCTTAGTCTTGGGAAAAAAATGTAGATTCTGACCCAGTAGTTCTCCGGTGGAGCCCCTGATGCTACAGCAAGGTCTTAGGTGATGCCGGGACTGCTGAGCCAGAGAGCACATTTTGAGTAGCAAAAGCCTAAACAGAATGCCTTGTGAGCATCTATCATTGATTTGTTTTCAAAGCCTGCAAGAAGGCAAGGGAGCAGCTGGAGGGCGGACACAAAGCTCTTTTCAGTTTTCAAATAGCTGTGTATTTTCCTGGGGTGACCTAATAGCCTGGACAGAGAACATTGTAGCGAAGTCCATAGTCATTCTTTCTGAGCCCTTCCTTTGTTCTGGACGTTACTTAGACTCTCTGCGCTTTCTGCTCAGAACTCACTGTCTTGTCCTGCTCTCCATGTGCTTAGTTACAAATAGGCTTTGAAATTTCTTTTTCCTAATGTCTTAAGCAGGACTAACTTCTCCGTTTCTTGAAATTGACATCAAGCCAAGAACATCAGATTCTCCAAAAATGACGATCATGCCTTGGTTTGGATGATTTAGAGATGTGAAGGAAGGTTGCAGAAAAATAAATTAGATGACTTTAAACTGATATTGCAGAGAGAAACACGGGATTTGTCAAGCCTTTGTTTTGTCAATATAGCACACACCATTAATTAGTTATATAGTATAAATGACATGATAAATGTAAAGTACTGAGCATAATATCTAGTACACAGGAAGCATCCAATATATGGCTTTATAATTTTCTGTATTAAACTGCGCTGAATGTAGGTCTTCTCTTCCTTCTAACCTCAGAAAGACAGTATAATTCACTCGTTAATGCTCAAGGCTTTTGTTGACTAAGAGATCACTAGAATAGAAGAGAGAGTTTGAATAGACTCAGATACATGGCCACTTGATTGGCAACAAAGAAACGAGTGCAATTCAGTGGGGGAAAGATGATCCTTTCAATATAAACGGTGCTTGGGCAATTTGACACCATATGGAATATAACTGAACCTTGACCTTTACTTCACACAATACACAAAAATTAATTCGAGAGGGATGACAGACCTTAATGTGAAAGGTGGAAAAGTAAAAACACTTAATCTTTAAAAAGCACATAGAATGCCTTGGTGACCTGGAGGTGAGTAAAAATTACTTAATCGGGACATGGGAAGTACTAACCATAAAAGATAAGATTGGTATTTGAAATAATATATTCAATAACACCTACAATCTAGTCTTTTATATTAGCTACAGTTTGTATTTATTAGAGATTTACAAAGTATTGTGAAAGACTCTTCAGATGGGCCCAAATACTCACACACACACACACTCAGAGCCCTAAATTTTGTGTTCATTTTGTGGATGCGTTACAACTGCAAAATACCAGACCCTTTTCCAACTAATGATTTATAAAGAGAGAACAAAAAAGAGGCCTCAGCCATGCTTTTAGAATCCTCCTAAAAGGACAGCAGCCTAGAAAGAAAACTGGCTGTCAGTGCAGAGTGCTCCTGATGAAGTTGTCAGCATCATTTGGGGTCACGTGACCTCCCAGCCACAGGAGCAATGATTTTGTCTTTCTCAAACCTTTTGCAGCAGGCAATGTGCAGTCAGACTTAAGAATAGCCTACTGACGTGAAAGGTTGGTAGTTCCAGGCAAGTCTTTAAATAAGACCCGAGACCACCATTTGTGCAATTTTACTCTGGATTATTATTCTATCAGGAAAGAGGATAATAAGGCGGATCTGAGTTTAGCGTGGGAATTCCCAGCCAGATATCCCAGCCAGACATCCCAGCCAGATGGGAACCTTCCCATCTCTTTGCCACTTACCAGCTGCACGCCTTGGGCAAGATACTTCTTGAGCCCTAGTTCCCTTCTTTGTAAAATGGACGGGATGCCAATAACGTGTAACACGTAGGGTTGGACATGCCAGACCCAGTGTTGGCATGGAGAAGTCACCTATTGGTGTGATAATCATAGCTCTCTCGTGCAGCAAAGCTACCGTCTGGTTTGGCCGTACACTCATATTCCTTAAGGACCATGCCCCAAACACTTCATGTTCAATCAGACTCTTCCTGACTCCCAACATCTAAGCTTCCAAGTGCCCCAAGCATATCATGGAAACTAAGGAAAAGTAGGCCCCCCTCCCTGATAGACTGAGAGGCAGATTTGAAGACATGGGAACTTCTTTTTGCCAGCCTTTTACAGATTATCGCAAATGAAAATGTAACTTGCCAACATTTGCCTTTGGTGTTGGTATATACCCCTCACAGATATGCTAGGGACGAATGGGGACTAATTTTTGGACTCTATCAAGGACACAAAGCAATAGTATCAATGAAGAGTGTTTATTTGACATTGGGCAAGATATTTAGGGTCTCTAAGTCTCCGTTTGCTTCTTTGTGAAGCGTGCTACATGATAAGAGTATCTACTTCAAAACAGTGATTATGAAGATTAACACAGAGATATGACACATAGTACAACCTCTGTAATAAATGCTTAGAACATTATTTATTAATAGTGCTGATCACTTCATTAAAACTTACTATCCCTATCTGTAAAAAAGGATACTAACACCTATTATATAGGATTTTATGAAGATTAAATGGGATGATATTTTAGAGTTCCTAGGCCCAGCTGCAACATGGGGCAGGTTTCCCTACATACACCACCAAGAAATTCTCAGACACCAGCAGGGTGTCCAAGAATCCAACTCAATTCTGACACTCTGTACCCGGAGATGACATCACCTTCCACAGGCTAAGGGCTCAGTCCCACAAGACTGCCCTCAGCACCCACCCCCACTCCAGATGCCAGTCTCAAGCCCCAGGCCACTACCTGTGCTTCTGACCAACTGGCTACAGCTGAGAGGTTCCCATGACTTATTCCTTAGGTTCCATTTCTTTACTAGAGCTACTCACGGAACTCAGGGAAACACTGCCTCATATTTACCAGTTTGTGGAAGGATGTGATAAGGATACAAATGAATAGCCAGATGAACAGGTGCACAGGGTGATGTCCTGAACAAAGGACCTCTGTCCTCATGGAGTCTGGGGACTGGTTAGGTGGCCTGAGGAAGCATTCTGATTTCCCAAGTGTAGAAACTCTCTGAAAAAGACCAAAAAGCTATCCTTTTGGGTTTTTAATGGAGGCTCCATTACATAATCATGATTGACTAGGTCATGGGCTATTGGCTGATTCAACCTCCAGCACTCCCTTCTCTGAGGTCCAGGGGACTAAAAGTTCCAAACCTTTAATCGCATGGTTCATCCTCCTGACAACCAGAGCCTCCCCCACCTTGTGTGGGTCCAAAAGTCACATTCATTAATAACAAGACACCCATTTCACCTGTATGGCTCTGAAGCATTTTTAGGAAGTGTGGATGAAGACCAAATATATCTAAGAAATATTCGGTCATCTGAATGGCCAAAAGTTGTATTCCTTAGAAACCATTACATTACAGATAATGTTTAAAAATATGTGTGGTACATTTCTTATAGATTATAAGAACTTAATAAATGTTAGTTTTTTTAAGTTTTGTTTAATGGATATTTATTTTTGAGAGAGAGAGAGAGAGCGCGAGTATAAGTGGGGGATGGGCAAGAGAGAGGGAGACACAGAACCTGAAGTAGGCTCCAGGCTCCGAGCTATCAGCATGGAGCCCAATGCGAGGCTCTAACTCACGAACCCTGAGATCATGACCTGAGCCCAAGTTGGATGCTTAACCGACTAAGCCACCCGGGCACCGCAAAATGTTAGTTTTTTTAAACAAACTTCTGTTAGTTTCTTGTTTCACTAACCCTACACAACACACACACACACACACACACACACACACACACACACATATGCATGCATGGTTTTCCCTGCTCCCCATTGACCCTATTGAATCAGGAGAAAAATCTATACATTGTTTCATGAACCTGTGTACTGCTTGAGGTCTTCTGAAAGGCTCAAGTCCAGTCATAGAAATTTCTACCATCAAACTTACTGAATAGATTTAAAATGAGTATTCTTTTAAATTCTTTTCCTTGAATAACATTATACTTGGTGGGGGAGACAAACAGATGCTAGTTATCCTGTATCCGTTTCTTGCCTAATCCAAATGGAAGCTATAAATGACATAATATGAAACACAAAGATTCTCTTACAGTGTTGTTCTCTCCTCTCCAGTTACTGCCCTAAAAAGCCAGTTGCTTGTCATCTAAATTCTCATAAAACTTAACTGATCCTTCTCTATCAGATCTTGGATCATTTCCCTTTCAGTGAATCAGACATTCTTTTTTATAGACTTTCATATTTAGACTTACGAGTAACATGGTAATATGCCCCAATAAATATCTTTTTGTCTGAACAAAGAGGCATTTGTTTAAGCGGCTAAATATAGTAATTACTCAATATATTTATTTCCTCCCTTCCACATACTTCTAGCAAGAGAACTGTATACTGTGTCAATGGCATAAAGCAATAGAATATAAGTGATGTGTTTATTTGACCTTGGGCAAGATATTTCAGCTCCCAGCCTTAGTCTGTTCATCTATAAAGTGCACATGATAAGAGTACCTACTTCAAATAGAGCAACTATGAAAATTAAATAGACAAATATGAATCTTTAGCGCTGTCCTCGCTTTGCTTTATACAACTGATTATCTTTTAAAGATACCTGAATCATAAGAAAGAAAGTCTCCTATTTGCCCGTATAGTGCCATGTATTTCTCCATGTAGTCTCCATTTCCAGTGTTCTTCATTCCTTCATGTGGGTCCAGGGAGAGCTAGAGTAGAATGTAGGGTCATCAGGTCTGTGCCTTTCCTGTCTAAACCCACACGGTGTGTGCAAGTCAGAGCCGGCGCCAGAACTGAGGCCTCCAGACCTCCTGGGCAGAGTCCCCACAACCCCAGCACATGGCCTTCCACCTGTCGGAGAGGGTGTTGAACGGCGTTGTAAACAAGCAAGCATCTTCAAGTTCCTCTCGGGCACCACTTCCCTCTGGGCGATGATGACCCGCTGAAGGAAAGGATCTCGAGCTGCCTCTCCAGCAGTTATCAGAGACAGTTCTGCAGATTTGGGGAAGCGTGTGGCCAAGGAAACAAAGTAAACAGTTCGCAAGATGAACACCTTTATCTTCCTGGCCTTATCTACATGTATTTTAATCGTATTTGTGAATGTTCCAGAAAACAGATTGGACACTTTGGGACTCACAATTCTTGAAAATGTTAAAAATGCGGGTTTTTTTTTTCTGATTTTAAGTAAAATATATTTATTGTAGGCTAGTTGGAATGGAAAAATTACTCAATTTCTAAATCAGACATAATCCTATAACTTATAGACAACAATTCTTAATATTTTGGTGTATTTCCTTTGTCTTTTTGCATGTATATGTACATATATGGTATATATGTATATGTACATACACATATATTACAAAATAGAAAACCACCTGTATATACAGCATAATCCAAACATTTTTTAACTAAAAAAATCTTTTTAAGTTTATTTATTTATTTATTTATTTATTTATTTATTTATTTTGAGAGAGACAGAGACAGCACGAGTCGGGGAAGGGCAGCTAGGGAGGGAGAGAGAAAATCCCAAGCAGGCTCCATGCTGCCAGGACAGAGCCCAATGTGGGGCTTGAAACCATGAAGCCGTAAGATCATGACCTGAGCTGAAATCAAGAATTGGATGCTTAACCAACTGAGCGACCCAGGCATCCCTAATTTTTTTTAATGTTTATTTATTTTTGAGAGAGAGAGAGAGAGAGAGAAGCGGAACGCGGGTGGGGGAGGGGCAGAGAGAGAGGGAGACACAGAATTCGAAGCGGGCTCCAGGCTCTGAGCTGTCAGCACAGAGCCCGACGCAGGGCTTGAACTCACAAACTGTGAGATCATGACCTGAGCTGAAGTCGGACGCCCAACTGACTGAGCCACCCAGGCACTCTAGCATAGTCCAGATTTTAAAAATAAGATAGCATCAGCATTTCCACAATTCATGAAATGTCTTTCCAAAAAAACCTGATTTTGAGTGACTGTGTCATAGCCCATTGCATGGCTGATCCATAATTTATTTAACCAACACTCAATGCTTCAGATGATAAAATTATTATTCCATCACAGGGCTCCCTTTTATTGAAAGGAAAGAAATGCATCTCAGGTACTGCCTCACATATATTATCTTCCTGGGGACACAATTTACTTTGTTTTAAAAAAATGTTTATTCATTTTTGAAAGAGAAAGAGACAGAGCAGAGGAGGGGCAGCGAGAGAGGGAGACAGAGGATCTGAAGTGGGCTCTGGGCTGAAAGTCAAGAGCCTGACGCAGGGCTCAAACTCGCTAACTTTGAGGTCATGACCTCAGTGGAAGTCAGAGGTTTCACCAACTGAGCCAGCCAGGCACTTCTACAATTTACTTTTTTAGTGCAAAAGGCGGGACAAGCTCTATTTATCTAGACACCAAAGAACACCTTGGTGGTTTAAATATCTGGCATGGCAGATTTGTAAGAAATGACAGCAAATAAGGACTTTAAATCTTTGTTTTTCTCACCACTTCTGAGACAAACACTTGGTGCATTACCTTGATTCCTGTATTTACTTGTTCACTCACCTATCCCCGGAGGATCCTAAAGAAGTAAAAACCCTGCTTATGAATAAATGATTTGTCCCCCCAATACACTAAACTCCTACAAAGTATCACTTTGGCCGCGCTGAGTTGTAGACAAATGAATTCTAATTTGAGAGGAGATCTGTATTTACAGGTGCATGCAAGCGATATTCAAACGAATTTAAATGTAAACTCCTCCCATAAATCCGAAACGTGCCCAGCTCTTTGTTTTATTTTCAAAGGTCAGGTGTCAACTGATTTTCTTCCAGCAAAAATGTTTTTCTTGCATTGCACAGATTTGTCCTGAGCCAGCCACGCTCCTGGCTTATGCCACCCATCATTCCCTGCCACCCCAGCTGTGAGCTCTGCCTGGCTCTCGGGGATGGGTTTCTGAGAGACCTTCTGCTCACTGCTCGTCTTAGTGTGGTGGGATCATTGAGAGCGACAGTCAAGAAGGAATCCTTGAGATGTGTCATGGTGCAACTTAGTAAGTTTATTCAAGTAGCATGGGGACAGGACCTGTGGGCAGAAAGGGCTGCACTTGCTATGTGAACCTGGGGGTTATACGCTTAGTGCTCAAGGGGGAGGGGACGTGGAGGGAACATGAGATCATTAATGTCTTCTTCGAATTTCTACTCAGAAAACTACTTTCACAAGATTTCTCTGGTGTTCATCAGTCAGTTCGATATTAAGTCAGTTTGATGAGATATACAGGCAGTCATGAGGCCCTTTAAGAACGTAGCAACCAGCATATATTTGAGCCTTATTAAAACTATGCAGGCTATAGGCCCACTCTCTGGACTCAAGGTGAATATTTTCCTGCTTCTATTCTGACATAGGGCTCAATCCCACTACTCTGCGATTATGACCTGAGCCCAAATCAGGAGTTGGACGCTCAACTGACCGAGCCACCCAGGCTCCCCAGAGATGAAAATTCTTAATGACTTGCACTGGAATATGGCCTGTAAATATCCAAGCTCTTATTCTATAGAGAACCAGAAAGAGAATTACCGAGGCCGCTGTCCTGAAGCAGGAAGAGCATGTGGAAGATGTGGCCAGTCTTGGGTAAAAACAATCCATGTGGAGCAGCTAACACTAATCCTTTGTAAAGAGAAGTTTTATCTAGGGCCCCCAAAAGGGGAGGACTTTGGACTAGAGGTGGACATTTTTCCGCTTCTATCCCTCCTCATCAGGACCCATGTTATTAATGAAGCAGTTGAGGGCAAGAATAATTGATTACGACCACTAATAAGTATGAACATCTCAGTATCCTTATGCAAAGCCCTTGGAAGGACCCATGTACCAAGCCATGCTAGATGCCAATGTGGGGGAGGAGGGTTATATGGACTAGATTTTAAAGAGAGCAAATGGAAATCAAGTGCAATTTTGTATGAGGGACGGACGAGAAGGACGCGGGAGGGGGCAAGGAAGGACATCCAATCACTTTGTGCTAGGATTTTTCTTTCTTTCATATGATGGCAGCCAAGGAGAGGACAAAACAGAACCACCTCCCAGCCCCACTCGGGGTGTGTTCCTGGGTTGCACAGATAAAATTAACAAACCCAGGGGCTCCTGAGTGGCTCAGTCGGTTGAGCGTCCGACTTCAGCTCAGGTCATGATCTCACACTCCGTGAGTTCGAGCCCCACGTTGGGCTCTGTGCTGACAGCTCAGAGCCTAGAGCCCGCTTCAGATTCTGTGTCTCCCCCTCTCTCTGCCCCTTCCCCCGCTCATGCTCTGTCTCTCTCTGTAGCAAAAATAAATAAAAACATTAAAAAAATTTTTAAATTAACAACCCCAAACTGAACACCCTGTACTCACTCGTTGAAGAGTATCTTCACATTCATTTCTTGTGTATGTGGCTTTCCGGTCCCAGAAGCCGTGGGACCCTGTCTCTTGGCGGCTGACCCCAGGCAGTTTTCAACTGCTTTTTGCAGTCACCCAGTCTTTCTCAGCACAGAGCCACACGGGTGGACTTCGCTCGGGGAAGGCAAGGTCCTGCCACGAAGTCTGGCCTGAACACCAAGAGGTTGTCATCAACTTTGTATTTTATTTCCTCCTTTTTCCTCTATTTGATAGCCATCAAATGGTTGTGTGAAAGTAATCGCATCCTTTCTCTCTTGCTCTGTTTTACCAGGAAAGGACTATTTTGCTGTGCAAGGGGTAGAAACACAGAGGCACCTGGGGTGTGTGTGCGTGAGCATTCAGAGCTTCTAGAACTTACTCCTGAAAGCAAGAGTAAGTATTCTGCTAAGATCCCCCTTCCAAATGTACCAGCAGGATTCCCTTTTGTTAATACACACACACACACACACACACACACACACACACACACACTCCTCTTCAGACCTTAGCAGCTGGGAGCAAGGGTAAGTGACAGAACCTGCTGATGTAACCCATTGTAACTCACTGCACAGTGGGCCAAACTACCCAAGTGCAGACTATGAATGAGCTCAGCACAGCAGGTGGATTTATGCGATTTCTCAGAACCACAGTGGAGGCTTCTGACTTGATGGCCAAAACGAGACGTGGTTTGTTTTTTTTTTCTCTTCTTTCATTCTTTGCCTCGGAATGATCATTCCCAACATATAAATCAGTTCTGGGGGATACTGCTGAGTCAGAAAGCCAACTGTGGAACAACGCTAACAAGGCACACGGCTTTCATGACTCATTTCAATGCAGAGAATACAGTCAGGCCTGATTTACAAAACTGTTGCACAAATTGGCTTTCCGAAAGCTTTAGCTTGCATCCAAAGACTTCTTCATATCGCTATTTTGAAAAAGTTGCTATATTCTAGAATGAGAGTACTCAATATTCTTTTGGCAATAGGAATGTGCTTTAGAATTGGGGTACTTCACAGTGTGTTAGTTTGTCCCCTTTTGGAGGCCCTAGATAAAACTTCTCTTTACAAAGGATTAGTGTTAGCTGCTCCACATGGATTGTTTTTACCCAAGACTGGCCACATCTTCCACATGCTCTTCCTGCTTCAGGACAGCGGCCTCGGTAATTCTCTTTCTGGTTCTCTATAGAATAAGAGCTTGGATATTTACAGGCCATATTCCAGTGCAAGTCATTAAGAATTTTCATCTCTGGGGAGCCTGGGTGGCTCAGTCAGTTGAGCGTCCAACTCTTGATTTGGGCTCAGGTCATAATCGCAGAGTAGTGGGATTGAGCCCTATGTCAGGCTTTGTACTGGGCATAGAGCCTGCTTAAGATTCTCTCTCTCTCTCTCTCTCTCTGCCCTTCTGCCTTGTGTGCACTCTCTCTCTCTAAAAAAAAGAAAAGAATTTTCATCTCCACTACAAATGTGTAAATGTAGAGATAAGAAAAGATCTTATGTTCTTTGTTTGGTTGAGGTGTGGGCAGTAGGCAGCTAGGAGAGAGTTAGGGTTTGGACGCCAGAATTGGGCTTACCACCAAGCAATCTGGAAAACACAGCAGTAAACCCCGTCTGGAAACTGCAAGTCACATTCCAAAGAAGGCCAGAATGAGAAAGGGTAAACTTACCAATAATGATTCTTGCTAGATGCTGCTGGTACAGACAGAATGACAAAAAAAGGAGCATGTGTTTTAAGAACAATTTTCTCATGGAAAAGAGTCACCTCCAAAGGAGAAAACATAAAAAGATAAATATGTTTTGTTTCTAGCCATGTAAAGTTCAAAGTTGATGAAACTCAACTCTATTTTTTAGGGATATATACATAAGCGGTATAGTCAGAGAAAGAACAATGAAATAAACACAGAAGTCAGTGTAGTGGTTCTCACTAGGAGATGGGCTGGGGACAGGTTACATCTGGGCAGTTTGTGATTGTGGGTCACGTTCTACTTCTTGATCCAGGTGGCGGCTATATAGGTGTTTGCTAGATAATTATTCATTAAATGACGCAAATGTGTTTCATACATTTATTTTTGGAGTACATGTTTTACTTCACATTTTAAAAAAAGAATATGGAAAAAATGGCGACATTAGTCATCCTAGGAAAATAAACTCTTTCTCAAGGAGGAGACTTGGGCGCCATTGACTGTTTATTGACTGACATACTCTGGGTTGTCCTTGAATGAAATTCTTACTTGGAGATCCCTGAAAGCCCTTCATATTTAAAATTAGAGGCTGAAAGTGCCACTGACCTTGATGCTAGCTTCTCTATGGCAGTCCTGGGACCACAGGCGGCAAGGGCAGGAGCTGGAATGAGGAGGACAGGGTAAAAGATGGAAGAGTGGGACAAGGGAGGGAGAAGGCATAGTGCAGGCCAGGGAGGCCAGAGGCCTCAGTGGGATCCCAAAGTCAAGAAGGCAGAGCTACTGGCGGTAAGAACAAGGCTATGTATCAAAACTAGCCGTTCAAGCAGAAGTCTGGATTGTCAAGTTTTGAGAAGGAAAGCCTAGAGCTCAGGAGATGTGATGCTGGGTCTCCTGGCATGGACTCAGCAGAGCTGGGGACGGTGAGACGGGTGGGAACTCAAAATTACACGTACCTGCTGTGAAGACAGCAGCTCTTGGGATCCCAAATGAAGGCAGTGTAAGAAATGACAGAGTAAGCGAAAGGCAGGTTAACCTAAGGATTCAGTCATTCAAATACTTATTGACAGCCTACTATGGGGCAGATGCTAGCCTAGAAATTGGAAATTCGGTGTAAACACAACAGGGTCTGCCTTCCTAGAACTTGTGTTCTAAGAAGCAGTGAGAGAGCAAGAGGGCCAGATGATAACTAAAGTAATTGGACAGCCAAGCAGGTAATTCCTCGCAGTACTATTAAGAAAATAAGGCAGGGCCACAGGGAATGGGTTAGGGAGGGAGTGGTACTCAAGAATGTTGAGAAATGCTCTTCCGGAGGAGGAACAAGTAGAAGGACCACAAGATGAGATGTTCCCGGCCGTCTAAAAAGGTTGTCAGGAGTAGAAATACAGAAAAGAAGAAGAGATGAGGCCTGTGATTAAGGTCCAGCTGTTGAACATGGCTCAGGTCCAGGAAAACCGACTACCTAGGAAAACTAGAAAGATCAAGAACAACCCAGCCCTCAAGGGGCTGAGGTACCTGCCCCATTATCAAAGGGAGGCCCGGGCTTGTTAGAGCCCAACAAAGGACATGACTCCGAGGGGGGGCAGCCTGGAGCTTGATCCCAAGGAACATGTCAGAAGTCAGAGCCAGGACTCAGAGCCAGAAAATTCTCCATTTAAGACACACAATTCCATTTCCTGAGCCAATTGTCTTCTCCCCAAGGAAGCCTCTGGTTTGGAGCTGTCACTGTGATCTGTAACATATCACTTGAAGCACATCACAGCACACCCCTCTTCCAGTCACCCTGGGGTGGTAATACACAGAGACAGACAGTGCAGAGAAAAGCCGCTCGGCCTCTACAGAAATCTGGAACATGTTTGTCAGTAGTCTACTTGTAAAGTCTCCTGGTAGGATAAGGTCTCCTAGAATACCGATCATCGAAAGCCATAGACTCAAACAGGATAAGGTTAGTGAACTCCTAGCTTGTCTACCTCATGGCCTGCCTTAGGCATCCCTCAGAGATATTGTGAGTTCAGTTCCAGACCACCACGGTAAAGTGAGTGTTGTAATAAAGCAAGTCAAATGATCTTTTTGGGTTCCTACTGTGTATAAAAGTACTGCATTCTATTAAGTATGCAATGTAGAGACTTTAAGCAACGTACAGACTTTAATTAAAAAATACTTTGTTGCTAAAAAGTGCTAACCATCGTCTGAGCTTTCATTTCAGCAGGTCACAATTACTGATCACAGATCACCACAACAAATATAATGAAAAAGTTTGAAGTATTGTGAGAATTAGCAAAATAAAACACAGAGACGGGCAAAGAGGTGGGCAAATGCTGTTGGGAAAATGACATCTATAGACTTGCTCAATACAGGTTGCCACAAGTCTTCAATGGGTAAAAAACGCGATGTCTGTGAATTGAGATAAGACGAAGCAGGCCTGTATTTAAATTTCGCCCTTAACTGTTCCAGTATGCATTCTGGAAGGGTCATTTGGCCCAACACAGCAGCCACATCTGGTTGTTAGATGTCAAAGGCTAAAAACGGCTGAGAAAAAGGGCAAAGAAAACGGGAGAAATTCCTTCTTGTTCCTCCTCCTACAGCGAGGGTTCACGGAGCTTGTCCCTTCCTCAACAGGTGGCTAAAACAGGGGGCTCAATGATCTTCCTGGCCTGCCTCACAGTTTTGTTAAGAGGTCACGTGGGGAACACTATAGATTAGCTGTAGAGCATTATGGAAATTTTTCTTTTACAGTAGCACCACATTAAAATCCATTGGACCCACAACTCCAATGGGTCCTAAGTCTAGCTGGACAAGTCTGCCTAAGTCTAGCAGGACAGGGAGTGGTGTGGTGGTAAATATTTACCAAACCACCATCCGGGAGACAGGGAGCCCCTGATTTGGTAGCACTTACCAATTTCTGTGGCGTGAATGCTGCCACCATGGCTGATATTGAGCTACCAAAGCGATATCACCAAACACAGAGTTGGGAAGATATAAGCACAATGGTGCAAGCTGGCCCTAGCACACCTTTGGCTGTGCCGAGGACTGGGGGTTTAGAGGTGGATGAAACACAACGTATGCCCTCATAGACTAGTGCGTGGATTGGTTGAGGAGATAGACCATCAAGTCAAGCATCTCGAAGTAGCGTAATGAGGAACGAAATCACGTGCGTAAAGCAGATACATGGGTCTCTTCCCCTAAAGGGATCTGTGTCCTCACAGGGAACAAAACCTCAAACTAACAAGATAAAGCTTTGATAGTGGACTAGTCATCAGCTGCAAGTCAAGGAGGGTCATGGGAAGTTCTACCACTAATAGATAGCTTCCTACTTTTTCATGAAGACTGGCCCTAAATATAATGACACTGTAACAGATTACATTCAGTGATCTCATCTGGGTTACTGATAAGCATCAAAGGCTCTGAGTCAGAGAAAGGGTTATTAAAGCTCAGGCATCTGTGAGCTGGAAGACCCGCAACCCATCCTCTTAACGTCTAGCTTAACATGCTAGCTCCTCTTAACGTGCTAGCTCCTGCTGCTACACATCTGGACTTTGGCTGGGGGAGGGGCAGCAGGGCTGGGGAGGAAAAGCTTAAGAACCAAGGAGAAGAGGTTCACCCCATTAACATCTTCTTATCCTCCTACTCTCTTGAATGTGCACTCCTACTGCACTCTCCTGGGCAACCCTATTGTCTGTCACCATTCAAAACTCAGCCGCACCGTAGGGTGCCTGGTGGCTCACTCAGTTGACCTTCCAACTTTGGCTCAGGTCATGATCTCACTGCTTACGGGTCCAAGCTCTGAATCAGGTTCTCTGCGGTCTATGTGGAGCCTCTTCGGATCCTCTGTCCCCTTATCTCTCTGCTCCTCCGCCACCATCCCCCCCCCCCACTCTCTCTTTTTCATAGTAAACAAACAAACATTAAAAACTCAGCCACACCTTCTTCAGGTGTGTGAGCATCACACAGTGCCTTTCCCTCAGCTGTTCCTTCTCGCTCTTGGGTTGCACTTTTCTCTCTCCTCTTCCATCTCTTCCTGCGTAGGGGCTCCCTTCACATTCAGCCTTTTCTTCTTTTTTCTTTCTATTTTCTCTTTTAATATTGACTTCAACTCCCCTAATCTTCCTCTGTGCAGATCACATCATATTTGCCTATCAAGACCTTCCCTTTCCCCTGAACACCAGCCTCCTGTTCAATGATCAGGTACACAACTCATTCTCCATGTACCTGTGGAACATCAATTTTTTATTTTATTTTATTTTATTTTATTTTATTTTATTTTATTTTATTTTATTTTTTTAAGTGTATTTATTTGTTTTGAGAGAGAGAGAGAGCGCACACACAAGCTCGAAAAGGGCAAAGAGAAAGAGAGACAGAATCCCAAGCAGGCTCCACGTTCATCAGCGCAGGGCCCAGTGTGGGGCTCGAACTCACAAACTGTGAGATCCTGACCTGAGCCAAGATCAAGAGTTGAACACCTATCTGACTGAGCCACCCAGGTGCCTTATTTTACTTTTAAGTTTGTTTATTTATTTTGAGAGAGAGAGAGAGAGAGAGCGCGCGCTCATGCAAGGTGGGGAGGGGCAGAGAGAGGGAAAGAAAGAGAATTCCAAGCAGGCTCTGTCTGCACTGTTAGCACAGAGCCCAAGGTGGGGCTGGATCTCACTAACCTTGAGACCATGACCTGAGCCGAAATCAAGAGCAGGGCACTTTAATCAACTGAGCCACTCAGGCGTCCCTGGAACATCAGTTTAAATTGCTTGTCTGGGGGTGTTCAAGGTCCTTCTTTCTCCAGTAGCTCTCACCCAGTTAACTGATGAGTTTCTGTTTTTGTACTTAATGGCACCAGTGTCATTCAGGCTTTACTGATCTCTCATGGGGCCACCTCTCTTTTGGTAGCTCTTTCCCTCTGCTCCAATCCGGTACTTGCGAGGGGATTTCAGTCATGGTACCCCATCTAGCCTCCACCATAGTCATGTGACCCCAGCTTGGCCAATCAGAGTCATTCCTTGGAGGTTTCCCGAATTGGAGTTCAAAGGAAGTTTTATGTTCTCTATAGTTTTATAGTCTCTTCAGTTTATAGATGGAGCTTTAAGCATGTATCCTAAACCACTGGTAGCCATGAACCCTTAATGTATAGAGAAGCCTGAGAGAAGACAGCTGGTACACAAAAGAGAGGTAGCTATGAGAGACTGCCTTTGTTCCCATCCTGATTTCATTTAACCCTAAGTGTGGCTCAAGTCCTATACCCATTCAGAAAGCATTCCCAGGGACGCCTGGGTGGCTCAGTCAGTTAAGCGTCCAACTCTGGCTCAGGTCATGATCTCAAGGTTTGTGAGTGCCAGCCCCACATCGGGCCCTGTGCTGACAGCTCAGAGTCTGGAGCCTGCTTCAGATTCTGTGCCTCCTTCTCTCTCGGCCCCTCCCCTGCTGGCACTCTGTCTCTGTCTCTCTCTGTCTCCAACATAAATAAACATTAAAAAAAATTTTTTTTAAATTCCCTTATCTTTTATTCCCTTATCTTTTTTTAAATTCCCTTATGTAAAGTTGTTTTTATTTGTTTTTTGTTTATCACAAAGCTATTTGCTGGTACAAAGGAGTGGAATGATATACACATTTTTAAAAATGTCAATTAAAATAGATGTTCTTGCTCAAAAGGGAGGGCATACAGTTTAGATGGTGAGGAAATTCCTATTCGAGTTGAAATTAATTAACCAGCTCTCCCCCTCAGTGCTATAAGCCTTCCATAGAGTGTCTTCTCAAACTGACTGTGATTCTAGCATTCAAAGAGTTGGATCTTGTAATCAACACAATTCCTAAATGCAAGCCCATTATTTCATTTGGTGTCCAGCCAAAGAAACGGCCATCATTTCTATGATCTTGGGAAAGTGCTGGATGATAAAGGCACCTTCCTAAAGGATTTTCGAGAGTAATTGTTGACTTTCCTTACTTTTCTCCTTACCCGTCAACTCCCCCCAAAAGATGCAGCTCTATAGTGCTTATTCTATGTCACTTATTACAACTTTGTAAATAGTGACTTGTTTGTTTTGACCTCCTTTCTGGGTTATAAACTCATTTTCTGGTGGAGTTAACTTACTTAAGAAACATCTATTGGTGTGCTTGCAGCAGCATAAAGCATCAGGAGTCTATTGGCAACGGAGTTACCAAAACCGATGAAGCTCGATTCCTGCTCCAAAAAAAGTTTATGATATAGTACAGTAGTTTCCAAACTTGGCGGCCAATTGCAGACAGCTGGAGAGATTCTGATTCAAGTGGTCTGGGGTTGGTCAGGCACTTGAGGACTTTTAGCTCCTTTGGTGATTTGAGTGTGCAGCCAAAGTCGAGAAATGTTCTAGATGAAAAGAAGAGTGTTATTTCAATACAAGACGGAGGGTGCTGTGGCTGAAGAAGTCACAAGGTGTGGCGAAAGCCCAGAGGAGGAGCGCCCTAACAGAGAGTCCCAACCCAAGTTAGAATCTTACCAAGTACCCTGGCGCCATCCCAAACTCATGAATTCAGAATCTCAGATCACAGGGCATTAGTATGTTTTAAAAGCTCCCTGGGTGATTCTGATACCCGGAGATGGTTGAGAGCCATTGGAACCCTCCTGGGGAGACATAGTGAGGGGAAGGCTTGTTACCCTCTAGGGGTAACAGCTACATGGAGACTTGGAAAGTACAATTGGGTAGTTAGGCAAAGGAGGAGGCCAGGCCTTGACATTCTACTCTGCTTCTCCCACTATGCCCACACAGGCCCTGGAACATGGTAGTAACTCAGTAAACTTTTGTGAAATGAATGTTCAGGATATAAGTGATCACTGGGTTCCATATGTGGAAGCATCTGTATTAGCCTCTTACAGCTCCTGTGACAAAGTACTACCATCTGGATGGCTTAACACAACAGGAATTTCTTCTCTCACAGTCCTGGGGTCTACCTATATGAAATCCAGGTACCAGCAGGGTTGGTTCCTATTTAGAAGCTCTGAGGGATAATCTACTCCATGCCTTTCTCACTTCTGGTGGTTACCAGAAGTCTGGCATTCCTTAGCTTATAGGTGCATCACTGCAATCTCTGCCTCCATTGTCACATGGCCTTCTTCCCTCGTGTGTGTTTCTGTGTCCAAAGGTCCCTCTTATTCTAAGTACACTAGTCTTTGGGTCATCTAATCTTGTATCTAGTATCTAGGCCCAGTCTAATCTAGTATTAACTCAACTTGATTACATCAGTAAAGACCCCGTCTCTAAATAAGGTCATAATTACAGGTAGCTGGGATTGGGGGAGCACAATTCAACCCACATTGCATCCCAAAGGGTAGGAGAAGCTGGTTGTCACACAACAGAGAGAGGTATGTGGGGGGAGGAGCCTGAACTCGTCCTAACCTTTTCCCTGCTCTCCTTGGATCTACTCACTTGAGTGAGTGGCTCTGAAACATTTCCAGTTACGAACCCCTGGTTTTTGTACAACTCTTCCACACATGATACATCATTAATATGTGAAGTTACACTTCGCATTTTTAGGGACAAATGAGAAATATTCCATAAAGTAATTTGAGACTGTGACATCTTCTGTCCTCCATGCAAGTCCTCTAGCTTTATAAATTTGGTTCTTCCTCTAGCTCGGGTGAAAGCGCACAACACGCTCACAGACTCAGACGTCTGGTGCAAAACTGGGACAGTCCCCAGCAAACTAGGACAGATGTCACCCTATCTGTTTCTCACTCCGTCTTTGTCTCTCTTTCCCAGGCTCCCTGTGTGTCTTCTGCTTGGGTGTGCCCTGTTGGAAAGGAGAAGGACACATGTGACATATTTAAAGCTTGATGAAAGGGCTGAAGAATTCCAGCTGCTTTTTATCCAACCCTGACACTTAGATACTTTTCAAGAAGCAACGTGGCCTTAGGAATTGGTAAGAATAAAAAGAAATAGTTTATCCTTTAGCTTTATCCTTACAAGGCCCCACCTAACTGCCCACATGGTGAACTGGGAAAATAGTAAACTGTGAAATGTTTTAGTTGAGATATAAAGTAGACCTATTTTGAGTATATGACCATAACTTGTACATAAACTTGGAGCCTTCCCTGACAGCCCAGTCTCTGAAAACAGCCCACACTGTCTCCACTGCTTAACTTCTGCCTCCTCTGCCTATTGCAGTCTGGCTTGTGCACCCACAACTGCAATGGAAATGATTTCTGAAGATTATCAGGACCTTCCGATTGTGAGGTGTCATGGCTTCAGTTTTAGAATGGCTGAAGTTTAAAAAATTACCCTACCATGCACTGGAGAGGATGTGGAAGGCCCGGAACTCTCTGATACCACTCATGGGAATGTAAAATCGTACAACCGCTTTGCAAAACAGTTCAGCAGTTTCTTAAAAAGTTAAACATATACAGATCATATGAGCCAGTCTGGGTGTCCACCCAAGAGAAAAGAAAGCATGCGTTCCTACAAGGACATGAACATGAACAGTCAAAGCAGCTTTATCTGCATGAGCCAAAGATTGGCAACAACCCAAATGTCCATCATTTATCCATTAAGGAGAATGGATAAATAAACTGTGATACATCCATGCTAAGTCCACAATGGAATACTATTCAGCAGAAAGGAAGGAGGAAGGGAGGAAGGGAGGAAGGGAGGAAGGGAGGAAGGGAAGAAGGAGGGAAAGGTATTTACACAATGCTCCAAAATGGGTGAGTCTCGATCTCAAAATAATTAGGCCCATTCCCAAAATAAGGAAGGCAGTTTAAAAAAAGAGTACATACTATGATTTCATTTATATAAAATTTGAGAAAATGCAAACTAATCTATAGTGATGGATCAGTGGTTGCCTGGGAAAGAAGGATAGAAAGGGATGGAGAGGAGGGGTTACAAAGGACCAGAAGGAAACTTTTTGGGTGATGGATGTGTTCATCAACTTGATCATGGTGATGGTCTTAGGGTGTGTCCATATAGAAAACTTATGAAACTATATACTTTAAAGGTGTGTGGCTTATTGTATGTCAATTATACCTCAATAAAATTATTTTTAAAAGCCCATGCATACATTTGAGTCCTATATTTACTGACTTATCTACAGCATTTGGGACATCTGACAATTTCCTCCTCTCTGAAATGTTCCTCTTCCCAGGGTTCCAGGACATTGCTTCCAGATCTCTTCCTTGCCATACACAGGCAATCAGAGGTTATCACATTCAATTTAGATATGAGATTAGAATTCTGGCGTGTTGATTTTGAGCATATAGACCTATTTGTCTATCATCATTTTGAATAGACACAATGATCACAAAAAAGCAGGGAAATGTCTAACCAACTTGCAAATCCGAATATCTCAATAAATACTTTTGTATTTCCTGGCTGCTGTGACACCAGAAAGGGGGATAAGTGAGTGTGTTTGGGGTACTTGGTATGTGTCATCATGTGTGAATGACTACCCGTAAAAAAATAAGGAATTAAGAAAAGATAATAGGTCCTAAGAACCAGCTTCCAATGAACTCAAGAGCCTTCTAATGCAGCCCTCAAAGCTGCAGAGAGGTAAGAAATTGACTTCCAGTTACCCATATGAGGAAGGTGGCTTTTCACCCATTGCTTCCATAAATCTGATGCAGATAGAGGGTGGGATTTGGCTGGGCTTCGTTCTCTCTCGATTCAGTGCAGACACACATGTCTGGCTTGACCCCCAGTCCTCTATTTTCACCTCGTTCATGAAAGAATAGCAACTCTTTCAATCCTCACCAGTCCTGCAGCTGCTCACACCAAGGGCTTAAAGAAATGGCGAGGGGCCATGTTTTCAAAGGCTGCCTTGCCTTACTAGACAGTTGAGTAACTTTTATGAGATCTATTGCCAACTTTTTAGTGTTGCCCAATAGTTGCCCAAATATGTTATGACATATGCTTATTTAATCAGTCCACACACGTGGTTTGAATTTAAGAGACAAAATCTACCAGATTGTGGATCTGTAGTTTTATCAGGATGCTGAAGTGCTAAGTCAGGGAACTTCAGCCCAAATTTCTGTCTATACACCATGAGTCACAGCTGTTAATCCTTATAGGAGTCACATGCTTAGGTATTGACAGGAGCCTGCTTTGAGAGTCCTCTGTTTACTAAGCTCAAGGCTGTCAGGGTAATAACAGTCAAATGTGGTTGTTAACCAAACTTACTTTTTGCCTTTTTCCAGAAAGCTTTCAGTTGAGTTTCTCTTTCAAATGGTGTCAAAAGGGTAGGTGCTCCTAAGGCTCTCAATTCAAAGATCTCACTACAAATCTGTCTGTTGATTTTTTTTTGTGGGGAAAGATGTGATCACTTGCTCTGGGAGAGAAGCATTCTTTTTACTTTCTGGGAAGAAAACAAACACGGTCTGATGGAACCCTTGCCTAAGGGCCAGGCAAATCCCACTTGACTAGGAGAATGTGTGTGTCAAGATAAAGGAGAAATAAGGCAGTCTGCAACAGTGAAAAGTAGAAGCCAGGGACCAGGGTGCCTTGATTGCTGTTGGCTCTTTTTGGATACAGGAGCCAGTTGGCCAGCAGGCACTCTTAGTATTCTATTCCATCAAGGGGTATTTGCATTCTGAATTGGTATTGGAGAAGATGAGAGGTCAGAGAGACGGGGAGATAAAAATAGTCAAAACCAATCAAAGCCCCAAGGCCCAGCATCCGTTTGGGGTGTGTTCAGAGAAGCAAGCAAGCAGGACTTCCTCTTTCTGTATTGACCAGAGTCTGAGTTATTTAAAGAGTTTCTCGCTTTGGGCGCCCGAACCCTAGAAGTGGGGCATGCGAAAGAGTACAGAAGAGAACATGGGGTGATGGTATTGAAACTATTATTTTAACTTTGAAACCAAGAGAGAGACAGAGACAGAGAGAGGCCAGATGGTTCTACTGTTACATATAGCATAGTAGGTGAAAGAAACTTCATTTTAAAGAAATTACCCATCGAAGACTCTAGCTAATATAAAGAAAAATATTGTGAATTCCACCAATGTAGACATTTCAATTTGGATACTTGAAAGAAATCTTCAAATAATAATAGCTAAAATTGATCGCCAGACTCTGTGAGTTGAACTCATTGAATTCTCTCAATACACACGATTGTTTAATCTATTTTACATACGAGGAAGTTAAGGGAGAGTCAACTGCCTGGGGCCATAAATAGGGCAATGGTAGAACATGGATTTGGATGCAGCCCCAATGACTCTTGATTCCACCACGATACTCCTGACGCTCCGCTGGTCCTATGGGAGGGTTGTTAACGGTTTGGTCCATTTGTTTTCATTAGTGGGTTTGTTTTTGTTTAGTGTATTTCAGTTGGGGTTGGGGTGGGACTGCCTAGTCAGTGGGGATTGTTTCTAATATCTTAATAATGTTCCAATGTATCCTGAAATACTGTAGGTTTGTGATGCTAAAATATCCAGTTGAGGAGTGGAGCTCCCTTCCAGGAGGAAGCACTGCACCGTGTAATGGATGGAGTGTGGAATTGGGAGTCAGGGGCGCACATTCCCGTCCTGGCTCCATCATTCATCAGTCATGTGATTTAGGGCAAGCCGAGACTTTGAGCTCACATTTTTTTTTTTATCAGCACATCAAGCCCCATCCCCCTTACTCAGAGGAATAAGATGATGCTTTCAGCCCTCTTGAACTTTTCATTATATTCAGAGTTTGGTTTGACTCAACACTTTCCAAAGCATATACAGAAGCCATGAAATATTTACCTTTCATCCCCTGCAGATCTAGGGGGTCTGCAGGCATTATGAAAGTGACATTGCCTTTATAGTCTTTCTTTAAATTTTTTAAAAAATTATATTCTTTGAAAGAAAGAAAGAGACAGAATGCGAGTGGGGGAGGCGCAGAGAAAGAGGGAGACACAGAATCTGAAGCAGGATCCACACTCTCAGCTGTCTCACATGTGGCTCGAACCCACGAGTGCAAGCTCATGACGAGCTGAAGCCGGACGCTCAACCAACTGAGCCACCCAGGTGCCGCGCGTTCATTGTCTTGTAACAAATAGTAGGTCAGTGAAAGCAAAAGGGAGAAGAGTCTTGAGGTGCCAAGAGACGTGTTTTTATGTGTTCTTTGACTCCATGATGACCTCCTGCCTTGATCTTCAATTTGCGATCAACATTTATCGCACCTCTGTGCTAAGCTCTGGGTGAATGGGAATAAGTAGTTGCTTTCCTCAAGATGTAAAGCCTGCACTCAAGGAGCACAACCACTGATGAAGTACAATAGTTGTCGGCCATTATAGTAGACTGCAGGGAGGTGGGGGCACCAAGAAGAGGTAGACCATTTTTTTTTTAAACCCAGAAAATGTTTTATCAAGAAAATGACACTTAAGTAAACTTCCAAGATCAACAGCTAACTGGTCAACGAGGCATGGGGATGGAGAGTGCGTGAGAGAGGGGAGACTGGAAGCAATTAATTTCTAATCCCATTTATGTTTATTCATTTTCTTTATAATACACCACAGGACCTCAAAATACCTGCACTGGCTACCAACAGAAAAATCGCATCCAGTCCGATTGCACGTTTGGTGGGTAGAATATTCTGACGTGAAGTTGTTGGGAGACATTGCTAGCATGAGAAGCCATGAGTTGCAAGGAAGCAATCTTTCTCCAGACGGATGCTGTTAAACCAGAGGTCGTAAGTGGATAAAAATGTCCTAGGAACACAAAACTTTTTATTGCCTTTCTCTTTTACAGATGAGAGACCACTAGAGGGCGCCAGACTTCAGTTTTCTGGATTAGGAAAGTGGGCTTGGCAAAGTACAAAGAGGTCACAGTTGAAGGGAATTGGCTCTTACGGTGTATCTTTGTTCTCTAGTAAAAGTAGATCTATAAATAGTCATCGTATTTTGAATAAATGTGAATATTGGTTTACCTTTCAAATCCTAAATTTGAGTTTAAAACTCAAAATAAAATAATACATAAAGTATTGCTTCTTTCAATAGGATTCCGGCCCAGGATTCAAGGATTGATAATTCCAATAATGAGACTTCCAGCCCATCCTCTTCTTAATACTTATCTTTTGGGCTGAGTAGACTATGCCTGCTAATAGGTGCTTTATTTGTTTGTTTCTTCATTCATTTAAAGAGTATCTGCTCAGATTCTATTATGGGTTAGGCAGGTTGCTAGGTGTTGAAATACAAAGGTAAGAAAGATATGATGAACAGATAAATAAACAGTGGTACATCCATACAATGGCTATTATTCAAGGCTCAAAAGAAATGAGCTATCAAGCCATGAAGAGACATGCAAGAAACTTACATGCATATTACTGAGTGAAAGAAGCTAATCTGAAAAGGCCATATACTGTGATTCCAACTACATAACATTCTGGAAAAGACAAAACCATACAGTAAAAAGATCAGTGGCTGTCAGGGTTTATGGAGGATGGGGGGGTGAATAGACAGAGGATTTTTAGGGCACTGAAACTATCCTGTAGGATACCATAATGATGGACACACGTTTTTATGTATCTGTCAAAACCCATACGATGTCCATCGCCAAGAGTGAATGCTGATGTTAACTTTGGGCTGTGGGTGATATGATGTGTCTGTGTGGGTCTGTGGGTTGTCACAAATGCACAAATGGTGGGCAATGTTGATGGTGGGAAGGGTTTGCATGTGTGAGGACAGGAAGTATAGGGGAATCTTTGTACTTTCTGCTCAGTTTTGCTGTGAACCCCGAACAGCTCTAAAAAATTCTTTTAACTATTTATTTTTGAAAGAGAGAGCGAGCGTGCTCACATGTGGGAGGGCAGAGAGAGAGAGAGGGAGACAGAGGATCTGAAGCAGGCTCCTGGATGTCAGCACAGAGCCCAATGAATGCTGGGCTTGAACTTACAAATGTGAGATCATGACTGGAGCTGAAGTTGTACACTTCACCAACAGAGCTACCCAGGCGCCCCTAAAATATTCTTTAAAAAAAAAAAGTGTTCCTTGGGGCGCCCGGGTGGCTCAGTCGGTAAAGCGTCCGACTTGGGCTCAGGTCATGATCTCATGGTTGGTGAGTTCAAGCCCCACACCGGGCTCTGTGCTGACAGCTTGGAGCCTGGAGCCCGCTTCGGATTCTGTGTCTCCCCCTCTCTCTGCCCCTCCCCTGCTCGTGCTCTGTCTCTGTCTCTCAATAATCAATAAATATTAAAAAAAAATTTTTTTTAAGTGTTCCTCTCAAGGAGGTTCGAGTCTGGGGGGAACAGGCAACCCATAAAACAAAAACAATGCCACGTGGGCCTGCTCCAAGGAAGGCTCAGTGTTGTGGGGGCCCTGCAGAGGGGCCCTCTGTCTCCCCACAGTGTGTGTGTATCCGGGAGGCCCGGGCTTGTTACAGGGGCAGCGGGAAGAAGGGTGGCTGGGGAGGCTGAAGGGCCCCCCCCTCTAGGCCCGACTGCACCTCTAATTAGCGGTGAGCTTCTTAATAAGTCACTTCACCTGCCCGGCGGGCCTCGGTTTACCTTGCTCTGAATGGGCCCTGTTGTCCCCGATGATCGGTAAGGGCCTTTCTAGCTTCAACATAAAACTGATCATTGCAATTTTCATGCAAAGTTCTTTTTTTTTGGGGGGGGGGGTGATACACACAATGTAAGATGTAGCACCCGAACCGTATTTTCGTGGTTGCACCCACCACCTCCACCGACGCTGCGTCTTTCCAGGGTGGATCCCCGTCCGAATCCCCTCCTCCCCCGGCCCCCAGCAGCCACGGGTCTACCTCCTGTCTCTGGGCCTTTCACCGCTCTGGGTACCCCGAGTAAGTGGATCCATATGGCCTTTGTCCGCGGTATCTGGCTTATGTCACTCGGTGCGCTGTCTTCGAGGTGCATCCGTGCTGTGGCCGGTGTCAGAATGTCGTTCTTTTTTTCAGGCTGAATAACGTTCCATTGCGCCCAGACGATGGTGACGTTCTTCCGAAGGGGCTGTTTCTGACCCCACCAAGGGCGCCGCCGGGAGGAGAGCCCTGCAGAGCGCTCTTACCCGCTTTTTCTCTCTTGGGATCCGGGGACAGCGAGTTCAGACCTGGGGATTCAGAGGGCTCTGCATCTTCTGCTGGGGCAGCGCCTCCCTTTCACAAGCTGGGCTTTTAGCTCGTGCCCGCGGAATATCCTTTGATTCTCCTTGTTTGTCAGCCAGGACTCTGTTTCCCCCCCGAGTAAGAAGGTGCCCCATCATCAAGAAGGGTCCCAGAGAGGGAAGACCAAGAGAATGAAGGGACATGGCTTCCTTGCGGCTCTCTCTGATCTCCGTGGGCTGATACAGCAAATGCAGGCCGAGTAATATATAAACATTATATGCTACATATCTGATATGTAGTATAATATATATGCAGAAATGTGTTGCTCCCCGTTCTGGAGGCTGGAAGGCCAAGACCCAAGTGCCAGCACAGTTGGCCACCTGAACTCTAATCAGACACAATAAGGGATTGTGAGAACCTTTTTCCAGGCCGCACACAGCTGACATCTCTCTGTGTCCTCACATGGGAGGAAGAAGTAGGAAGGTCTCTGGGGTCTCTCTCTCTCTCTCTCTCTCTCTCTCTCTTTTTAATGTTTATTTGTTTACCTGAGAGAGAGAGAGAGAGTGTACGAGAGGAGAAGGGGCAGAGAGAGAGAGAGAGAGAGAGAGAATCCCACGCAGGCTCCGCACTGTCAGCGTAGAGCCCAACGTAGGACTCAAACTCACAAACGGTGAGATCGTGACCTGAACTGAGATCGAGAGTCTGACGCTGAACCAACTGAGCTACCCAGGTGCTCCTGGGGTCTCTTTTATAAGGGCGCTAATCCCATTCATGTGGGGTCTACCCTTATGACTCAATCACCTCACAAAGGCCCCACCCCCTAAATGCCATCACATTGGGTGTTAGGATTTCAACATATGGATGGCGGGTGGTGGGGGGGATACACACATCTGGCCCATAACACCTTCTTTACTTGAGACAGCAGCACAATGAGAGTCTAGGAGTAAAAAGGGTTGCGTATCCAGGGTGTTTAAACCTGAAGACTCCATTCATGCCGTTTATCACAGACGGGAAAATCAAGTATGGAAAATGTGGTCTTACTTACCACCACGTGAAATTGCTCAGTGTTGTGGCTGTGAGGAATTCGATTTCTGGAAGAACGAGAAAGTCAAAGCCGGTTTGTTCAAATAGAATTTTATGCCTCACTCACACGTAGACTAGAGGCATGTGGGTGACCACTGGCTAACAGCACCGCTGTTGGAAACCAGACAAGGAATGTACTGACTTTGAGAGTATTTTGCCGAACCTACGACAAAATAACGTGGTTTCATTTTCAAAGTGCCTCAGCTGTGAGACTCTCTTCGAGGTTCACAGTCGCTTAAATCCCTGCTACCCTCGAAAACTTTCTGGAGGTGTAGAGTGAAAGACAGAATTGGGGTCTGGGCACCGTTCACTGCTAGGCTAAGAGAATTTCACATTGAGAATAAAGGACACCATTGATACAAAGCGCTGCTTTTTCCCCTAATTGGAACAGACTAGCAACACAGGATTTCATATTAGCACACTCTCGATGCATAAAGCCGAAAATAAATCAGGTTGGTTGAATCGAAAACAGATGGCAAGGCTTTTGCCCTCATTTCTTGAAGCTCAGATTTGTGGGTTGAGAACGGTGTGGTGTAGGTATAAACACTCCGGGAACAGCCTGCCTGGCTCAAACCCTGAGTCGGCCCTTCCCAGGTGTACCAGCTAGTGAAATTCTCTGAGGTTCCAATTTCTGTAAGATGGAGACCACGATAGTTACTGTAGAGCATTATGAAAATTAAATTGAATTACAAATGTAAAGTCCCCCAGCATGATAGTGCTATGTTTGTATCATTACCATTGCCATTCCCATTACTACTATTATTGAATAGTTTTAGGATTGGATCTGTTTTCTCTTAGCCACCTGAACTCTAATCAGATACAATAAGGAAGGCAACATGCTATAGAAAATAAAACAACGACCTCTGCCCTCAGCTCATTGCATGACCTTGGAGAAATCATTGTATCTGTAATCTCAAAATTTAGTTTGGTCATCTGAATCATGAAGAAGCTCTGAACTTTACCCCCACAAACTTGGGTGCACTATATACCGTTACATCCTTTCATTCTTTTAAAGGTCAGAGGTTAACTCTGACCCTGACCCCACCAGGGAGGCAGGAAATTTAGTGTTAATCCTATTGATAGTCTCCTCCCTCCCCCACGAACATCTGAGAAAAGGACCCTCTGTCTTTAGCCTGTAAACTGGGCTGGTGCTAGGTCCTCTGTCAAGGTCCTTCAAGGTAGGTCACTTGCTACTTCTTTGCCAAACAAGCATAGGCTCTTGGTCGGGCACGGGAGCCTCCGTGCAGACGGTCCATCCGCCTTTGGTGCTCTATCCAGACAGTCCCTTGTAAGGCGTGGTCGCCTCCCAGAGATGCTGCAAGGGGCAGAGGCTCAGGTCACTGGCATTTCCCCCCCGTCCTTGTCCCAGACCTGGGAGAAGCCCTCTGCCTACTATGTTGTCACAGCTTCTACCGCTTTCCACCTTAGAGATGTTCACTCCTCTCCTCTCTTCCTGGGAAGATAGAGCATAATCCCCTTTAGGCTTTTAAGAGCTACTGCTGGGAAACTGGAGGTGGTATTGGGGTTATCTCCGAGAAACTTCTGCTGTGAGCAGTGAAGCAAGAGAACCCAAAAGCCCAGCCACGTTCCAAAATCAAAAGAGAGGGTAAAAATCCAAGGAGGATACAGCACAAATGAATGTTCCAATGAATACTACTTTAAGTGGGTAAGACTAGCTCAGATGGGTCTTCCTTTTTTTCTCTCCAAGAACCCCTTCCATATTATCATTTTATTCTGCTCCCAAAAATATTTAAACTATTTCTCTGAACGGTAATTTATTAAGTACTTGCTTGTACAGATTTACCTTAGCCAAATGTAGTGTCTGTTAGACTTTGTGAAATAATGACCTTCAGGTCACAAGGGTCCTTTCCAGGCTGCCATTACTCATACAAGGAAGGTCAGGGCGAATTCTACCGTGTTCTACCATAGAGGTTTCAGAAAAGTCCTTTAAGGAAGCAAGAAAAATGCACAGGACAATGAGGCAGAGGTGAATATGGCCCACCAGTCTCTCCGTCGTCCCTGGATGAGGATCACACCTGGAAAGATGAGCCAGGGCCATGGTTTTGTTTCATGGAACAACTTTTCCCCTTTGTGGGTCAGTTTTCTTAGGCCAAGTATGAGGAAGCCGCCTGGTCAGAAACACCTGGACTGCATGATCACTGTTTGCAGACTGGTCTCGGAACACCAGGCCTTCTTCCCATGAGACAACTTAGAGCAGGTGGGGTCCCTGAGACCCACGGAGTATTATAACCATCCCCTGCTACCACTGGGGGTGGGGGGCAGTGCAGCAGCCACCTGTCCAATATAGGCAGAGCCCCCACCCGTGGGAAGTCTCACCCAGCTTGTTGTCGGGGCAACCCTTGGTGAACACACCGGTCATTTTCATAACACAGGCTCCTTGCATAACTATGACAATTACTCCCAGACTACCGATCAGACTTTCAGCAGTGCCTGGTGCGAGAATTCTATCAAAAGTCATAGGCTGACTTCACAGTTCTGCTTCTCTTGGGCCCTTTCTGCTGCTTCGGCTGATTCTTTCCCCTTAATCCTTTCCACGGTGTTTCAAAACCTTACATCAATTTCCCACTTTCTAGCCTTGTTATTCTGAGTGTGGCCCTGATACCAGCATTATTTAGATCACTGGGAAGCTTATTAGAAATACAGTATCTCGGACCCCACCCCAGACAGACCAAACCAGAATCTGCTTCCTAAACAAGACCCTCAGTGATTCATACACACGGAAAGTTGGAGAAGCGTGGTCTCCTGGCACGGCTTCTTGAACTATCTGTGGTAAAAAGCCAGGGCTCTCAATTTCCAGTCCACCTAGGATCAGCACTTCCGTAAAGTAATTCAACACGAATTACCAGAAATATGAGTTCAAAAATACATAAAATAAACAATCTGCGTTATTTTATTGTCAGCCTCAGCAAACTTCAAATTGCCTTTCAGCACACGTAACTGTAGCAAAAACAGAACAAAAAAGGAAAGAATCACAAAAAGTATGCAGGTTTATTGAAATGTGGATTTTGGCAATGAACAAAGAAAATCTGTATTATGCTCATAACTTTTGGCTGTTATAACTAAACAAAAAATTAGGAGTGAAATACTTTTCTCAATATTAAACATATCTATACCCGCTTTCAGTGAATGTTGTGTATATCAATATTTAAATTTTTTTGTATGACAAATATATTTGCCTCTTGCTTGTTACCTACATTGCATTGATAGAAACTGTTTGGTGAGGATAATCTATATCTAAACTATTTCTGTTTTGCCTTAACGACACACATAGTAGAGATATCAGTCTCAAAGACGTATGTTAATAAGAATGGAAGAAGAGATTTCAAAGGAATTTTAGCGAAAAAATAAAACGTATGAGGCTGTATTCTCGAAAGGTTTTTCTTTGTAAAGTTTATTTACTTAGAGAGAGTGAGCAGGGGAGGGGTAGAGAGAGCGAGAGCGAGCAAGAGAGAGAGAGAGAGAAAGAGAGAGAGAAAGGTGTGTGGGGGGAGAGTCCCAATCCACACTGGCAGTGTGGAGCCCCAGGCAGTGCTCGAACTCACGAACTCCGTGATTATGATCTGAGCCGCAATCTAGAGTTACTTAACCGACTTACCTTACCTTAACCGACTGGGCCACCCAGGTGCCCCACGAAAGGCTATTTTTAACCTTTCCTCAGTATCTGTTCTTCTGGAGAATTCTTGGCCATTCCTGGATAAACTTGCTTCGTGACATAGCTCTTTCTTCTTCTTAAATTTTTTTTATTTTAAGGTCAACACTTCCGTGCATAATTCCCGTTAACCTTTTAACAACTTTAGTTACTGACTTTAGTTAGTACTATTTCTTTTGCTGTCACAGAAAGCAAGCTGAGAGTCACATGGGTGCGATTCCATGGGCTTGAACCCGGGAGGGCTCCCTACCCGGCCCCTGTGAAACACAGCGCGCGGGTTAAGTAGCAGGTCTGATAAAAACATCACTGCGAGGAATGTCATCTGCCTTCATTCTTTTGCTGCACGTTTCCTTCAAAAATCGAAAGTGTGTAAGTTATCAAAATTGCCTGAAGTTGCCTGCAGGCTCTTAGATTCTCCTTCTTTTCAGTCTAAAAATAGTTATGAAGCAATAATGCTGCCGTAGAAAAGTAAAAGTTGGAGTGATGAATTCTTTATTATTTCTATTTCTCTTGTTGTTTACGTTGTTTTGAAATTACAGTGGATTCATGGCAGCGTAGAGGTCAGCACCAGAATACGAGGGTTATTTTGTTTAAAGATTATGTGTAGAAATTGTACAATAAAAAAATGGTCATGGTTTGTACTTTAAAATTATTTGATAGATGTTATGTATTGTAAAGGGCTAGCAGTTTGGCCTGGATATGCACTCACCATGTTCTGACTTAGAAGTAACATGTTTTATCTATCTGAGAGTTTGTGATAAAAGGTTAACCATTCATTTGTTTTCTCTGATTTAAGTTAATTGACTTTGTTAGTATAATTGTTATTGGTATAATTGTTATTCTGACATTTCTTGATAGTGTAGTGATCAAACGTAAAGATAATTAGTACCTGATTTCAAGACTTAACATAAAGTGGGGTGGCTGGGTGGCTCATTCGGTTAAGCATCCGACTTCGGCTCAAGTCATAATCTTGCAGTTTGTGAGTTCAAGTCCCACATGGGGCTCTGTGCTGACAGCTTAGAGCCTGGGTCCTGCTTCGAATTCTGTGTCTACCCCTATCTGCCCCTCCCCTGTACATGCTCTGTCTCTCTCTCTCAATAATAAATAAATGTATTGTTTTATTTTAATTTAAAATTAAAATTAAATTTAAATTTAAAAAAGACTTAACATAAAGCTACAGTAATCAAGACTGTGGTTTTGGGGAAAGGGTGGACATATAGAATGATAGAACAGAATAGAGTCCAAAAATAGACTCAGACATATATGGTCAGTTGACTTTTTGACAAAGATGGAAAGGCAATTCACTGAATTCACTGGAGAAAGGACAGTTTTTTTTCAACAAATGTGCTGGAACAGTTGGATAGCTACATTAAAAAAAATAAACCTTGGGGCACCTGGGTGGCTCAGTCGGTTGAGCTTCCGACTTAAGCTCAGGTCATGATCTCTAAGTTGAAGAGTTCAAGCCACGCGTCGGGCTCTGGGCTGACAGCTCAGAGCCTGGAGCCTGCTTCAGATTCTGTGTCTCCCTCTCTGTCTGCCTCTCCCCTGCTCATGCTCTGTCTCTCTCTGTCTCAAAAATAAAGATAAACATTAAAAAAAATTTTTAATAAAAAAAATAAACCTTGATCCATACTTCTCTCCATATACAAAAATTAACTCCTACACATACATGTAAAACCTAAAACTTCCAGAAGAAGACACAGGAGAAAAATTTTTGTGACCTCTGGGTTATGAGTGGATACTTCAGAAATGACACAAAAGTCACCATCCATAGAAAAATGACATGGTGAACTTTACTGGAATTAAGAACGTCTACTTTTTGAAAGACTCTGTTAAGAGAATGTGAAGACAATTCAGACTGGGAGAAAATACTTCCAAATTACATATTTGATAAAAGTCTTGTTTCCAGAATGTATCCAGAACTCTCAAAACTCAATAATAGGAAAACAATCCTTTTTTATAAAACTATGGAGAACAGACTTGAGTACCCCACTGACAAGAGATGATAAATAATGGCAAATAAGGACACGAAAAGATGGGCATCGTTAACACCATTAGTCATTAGGGAAATGCAAAATTAAAACCTCAGTGAGGTACACACCTACCAGGATGGCTGACATTTAAAGACATGGAACACCTGATAATATCAAACGCAGATGAGGGGTCATTGCGCTGCTCACAGGTTGCTGGTGGGAACACAAAATGGTACAGCCACTTCGAGAAAGAAATTGGCAATTTCTTATACAGTAAGCATCCACTTACCATATGACCTAGTAATCCCACTCCTAAGTATTTACCCAAGTGAATGAAAATTTATGTTCCCATAAAAACCTGTATTACAGCAAATTGCCCCAAATGAGAAAACGCACAAGTTTCCCCTAGCTGGGGAATGAATTCACAAATATGATACCTCCATACAATAGACTACTACTCAGGGATGACAAAGGAATGAATTACTGATCTACCTAACAACGCAGGCAAATCTCAAAAAGGCGTGAGGCCAAGAGAAAGAAGGGCTGGGGATACACCAATACGCTTTGTCAAAATGCACGGGACTGTTTACTAATCAAGAAGGATTTTATTGTATTTTACTGTATATCTTAAAGAAGAAAAAGAATAATAATGATGTTTTAAAAAAAACACCCACTGCGAAGACCCGAAGGACTGGGCTTTATGTCCGAATCTGGTCTGCCTCTGCCACTCCAAGTTTTTAACAACTGCCTCCCACGTGATCAACATGCAATCATTTGAAAAAAATCTATGGATCTGAGTGAATTTAGAGTTTCAGGTAATCCACCATAAGTTAAACTCAATAAAGCAAAATTATTTTCCGTCTCTTCTTGCTTAACCCTTTCTTCCCAGTCTCGCTTACACTTAGTTTCCTTCTCCTCGGACCACCCACGAGGATTGGTACCCTGTTTGTTTTGACTCTCCATCCTGGAGTGATATTCTCGATTTCCAGTACTTTTTAATCACCACTTCTATGCTTGGGAATCTCAGATCTGTGTTTTCAGCTCAGACTCTTCCTTAAACTCTGTTCTAAATCAGGACAGCCATTTTTTTTTTTTTAATGTTTTATGGGTCAGAAATTTAGAAAGGTTCTAAGTTTTTTCAGCTGGAGTGCAAACCTCCAGGCGATTCCACTCCAGGTATTAGAGACTGTATTTTTTTCCCCCTGAAATTGGCTTCGCTCTGCTTTCTCTTCTCAGAATTTCGAATCTTTCCATGAACTTTCATATGAGTTTACTGCTCCTTGAAGGCAATTAATGAAACTTTTAAGTCAATATAAGGTTTATGCTCTGGAAGGTGGAGTGCTAATAATAAATAAAATATTGAACATTTTTTTTTTAGTGATCTCTTGCTTCTCGGGATGTTACTACCAGGTAAGCTTTTGAGGAAAAACCACAGTTGGTTTCCATCCACTGAAAACCACGGTCTCAGTGATAGTGAGCACCCTAGAGAGAGCAAGGATGATGGACTACTGAAGAAGAATTTAAGGTAGACATCAGGAAGAACGTATACCTTATACAGTCAGAGGAAACATTATGCATAAATATTCATATGAAATATTCTATAAAAATTTTGAAGACCTTGATAGACCTCCAGGAGTTGTTTGGTTGTTAGGTAACAGCCGATCAAGCTTGCCTCTCTGACAGGCGTGGGTAGATGAGACGGAATGGGTCTCCATCCACAAGACTCCACCTGAAGTAGAATGAGATCCAGTTCCCTTAGTCAGCCGTGAAATCTGATGAGTGGTCATGTGCTGAGAGCTATAAACAAGTTTATAAAGAGGCAGGATATAAAAAGTAAGACAAATCTAAATACTCTTCCGAATGCTTTATAAGTTTTGAGTGTATTTCCTACCATTAGGTTTTTTTTTTTTCCTTTAGAGAGCACAGGAAAAGTGAAAATAGTTAAGAAGCAAAAAAAGACATTGGTAGAACTTGCACGTAATTAAATGCATAGAGGCAGCTTTTGGGTGTCAACCCAAGAAGGATTGGACAAGGGAGAGAAGACAGGCCGTCTGCAGGTGTCCAGAGTTCAGGGAGTCTGCTTGACCACGGCTAAATTTCTCACCATTATCAAGTAGTGCCTAGTTCTCAAAGATGAGCTAAGCAGCAAGGAGCCATCTGTCGTCTCCAGATTGGATACACTCAGAAGTCTTATTGATTTTGCTTTACATTTAAAGGGGATTGGTGCCATGCAACAGCTTTGTGTTCTTGGAAGGATGAGCTTTGTTCACCACGGAGTACATCTAAATGCTGATCAGGCAGATTCCTAGTGGTTATTAATACCTGGTGCTAATAGCCAGCTCTGAGAATACTTGAGATAATTATGCATGGCTTCATTTTGTCATGTAAACATTCCAAGAACCCAAACCACTGACATCTCTGTCAGCATCATAGGCTTGGAGATGGGCGAGGCCTCGATTGTCCCTATCCTTGTAGGACTGAGTAGGAGGTGGGTTGTTTGGATCCAGACCTAGATACAGGGTATACGAGAGGATTCAATTACTACAAACAGGGTGTGGGTTGGGAATTGGTCTCAGTGTCAAAACACAAGGCCAGTTCTCAGAATTGGGGAAGTAGCCTGAAGTTAGATCAGCAACAAAGGAGGACTGATCCTTCGGCCAAGAATGTAGGTCTCAACAAACAAACTTTAAATCCGCCAGTTTAAAGTCTGGGTGGGTCCTTCAGGCTGGGGCAGGACTGAACCTACATATGGGGACCCAACTGCCCAACTGGTGAAGAAGAAGGATAAAGAGCTTAGGAACCCAAACAGGGCCGGCCACGGAGGGTTTGCTCCCATCAGTTGTGGGGAGGTGATTAAACCCCAGAGATTTGAGTTCTGTTAAGATGACTTTATATAACAAATCTTTGCAAATAGGTATTCCGAACCAGGTTTCCTTTTTGGGATAGGTCTCAAATGTGAATTAATGTGTCATCTAGGGCAACCTTTACAATCCCTCCATCTAGCAATAAACCAAAAAATCCTTTAGAATAGTAGTCCCCTGAACGTTTTTAAAAGTTGCCTAAAACTATCCATAATTTTTGAGCACCTGCATTTGCATTAATCTATTTATAAGTAATATGCCTGCACAATTTTCCTAAAATATTCTATATATCAAAAAACAGAAACAAAGAAACTTAAAAAGGATGAAGTAAAGAATACATAGAAATTCTAATACGATGCTGTTGCACCCCAACGGATTATCTGGGGCCCCCTTTGGAGTGAACACATTCCGTTTTGGAGGTCTCTCCTTTAGAATATTAATGGGGAATGACATGGTCTGAACGACATGACTGAACTTTCAAACTACTTACGCCAGGTCTGGAAACATGATTTTTCTTCCTCCCATCCATTAATTTGACAGTGCAGGCCCTATAGAGCTCTATCTTGGGTATTCTGAATTATTCTGATTAATGGCAGATCGCACCGGCCTCAGATGGCAATGTTGTTCGGCCCTGATCATCATATCAAAGCTAGAGTGTGCTGATTTATTTTCTGCACAAAAAGTATTAGGCTCCAGCTGCTGAGGTCAAAGGCCAAATGAGACAACACCAGATGCTGAATCCGGGAATTCCAGCACCTGGGGCTCAGGTTCAGAACAGAATGTATCCACTTTCTGGCGATCTGGGGTCCTGGGATCAGAGGACAAGCACAGCTGGACACAAATATGCTGCCAAAGCCATCCTGGAAGTGCCTTGTAGGACTGCACGATTGTAGCTGTTACCACCACCAGGCCCTTAAACATGTGAGTCTGAGCCTCAGACACCAGCAGAGGCCCTGCTGAACCCCCAGACTTGCTGAGGAATTCAGAAAGGCAGTTTGATATCTACTTCTCCATAGACTTTTAAAATAACATTGTTTGTTGAGATGCAATTCATATTTCATGACATTAACCCATGTAAACCAATGCAGTGGTTTTTCATATATTCACAGACGTGTGCAACCATCACCATAATCAAGTTTAGGACGTTGTCATCACTACAAAAAGAAATTAACAGTTGATCTCCCTAAAGCCCTGCCATTATTTAATCAGCTCAAAAGATCCTCCATTGTGTGTCTTTTTTCCACGTTTCAAATTCTCAGAGGAGAGAATCTGATCGGGTGAGATGCCTTCCCTTACGAGAGTCCCTTCTGGCTGGGAACAGAGTTGCCCAGCACAAATACTATCAATGGGTGCCTGTCCCTTTGTTGGGAGCTACACAAAGGTAACCCACCAACCTCCTGAGCCTTTATAGTACCCTCTTTTTTCCCTACCTCTAGGCTGTCCGCTCTGCAACCCATCTTTCTCGCTACCACCAGATCATCCAAGAAAATCTTTCTGAGAAAGTGAGTGTGAGGTCACATTCTTGACGTCAGGTGTGATCTCTCCTGAAGGAAGCGAGCTTCCTGGAATCAATTTCGCATGGAAACTTGATCCTGGGAGATGGACCTAAGGCAGGCAGGTGAGGGAGCTGGGCCTTTCTCCAGTGTTTCATAATCAGAAGAGCACGAAGAATTAAGCCCTACAGAAAGCGATTTGAATGACTATTTTCTCAGCAATCCTGAGTCCGTAGTTAGTGCCATTTGAGACACACAGTAAAGAAGTTGATTTGTTAGAAATGCATTGGATGCCTTAAGGCACTAAGGGTTAATATTTTGGGGGAACTCTGGTTAAAAAGGGTCAGTGGACTTTGAGGAGGTTAGAGGTCTAGGCATGTGCTTCTGAGTGGTGGTTGTCCAGGGGGTACTCCCCCTTCCCCCATCCCTTCTCACTAATGTAAACACATCTGCATGCAGGCATGTGGAAGCTAAGGGAGGACCTGGAACCGAATGGGACCACACCTTCACATCCTGAGAGCAAACCACCTTTTATCAATTGTATAATCCTACTATGTTTATTTTTGTGGCGCCAGAGTTTAATCGAATCTTGCTTAACGTCTTTGTCAGATCTTGGGATTACCGAACCATTGGAAGAGCCCTCTGCCCAGCTTGGTCCAGAGATCTCCTTGCGACCTCGTAATGCTGGAGCTGACTGCCACGGACCCATTAAAAAGTAAACGTGGACCTTGGGGAATAAGATCTCATGGGGATTTTCTTTTAATTCTTAATAACAGAGGATCTGGATATTTTCTTGATGATAAAGAAAGCAGAGATACCTAATTAAAACTCTCTCAGCCGCTCATCCCCATCTGTAGGGTAGCTTGTAAACTTCCATGCCTCCCTCACCAGCCAGTCACAGTCTGGACCTCGCTCTCCTTTTTGTTCCCTCTGCAACAGCCCATATCTTAAACACACGTACCTTAAACCCGTGCCTTCCTCACTCTACTCTCTTTGCTCATGCTCTCTGCCTCTCTCCTACTCGTTCTTCAAGACGCTGTTCAATGTCACCTCTCCTATGAAGTTATTCATCCATCCTCTCTCCTCCCGACAAAATTAGAACTTTCTCTATTCCAAGCCCCCATGGCCCTTCACACACAATTCTGTTGCATGACTCTCCACATTATTAACCTCACAGGCTCCCGCCAAAATCGTGTATTTCCCAAGGGTAAGGATCTCTCCACATCAAGCAAATTATGTCTTCACAGGTGTCAAAGAATGTTATTCAGTGAATGCACATAAAGAAATTGCACTGATAATTTTTTGTTAGGAGGGAGTCCACCAGTTATTTCTAGCAATCAAATGTAAGAGGCAATGCTTGCTTCTAATTTGCGAAAGGCAAAGAATTTTCCCAGAAACCTTCCCAAGAAATTGTCATCACATCACAACTATTCTGATAAATTCAGAAGAAATGACTTTTGCCCGAGTTACTCTAGTAACTGAGGGTAAAAGGATGGCTACTTGAGTGGAACTATTGAGATTAGTCCTTTTATTATTGAATTTCACTGAAACAAAATATCAACATTATTCTGTGCAGCACAAGATCTTCTACAGAAGGCTAAGGCTCAGTACTGTAGGGGTGATGGTCAAGTGTTTGTTTTCTTTCTTTTTTAAAATTTTTATTTATTTATTTATTTATTTATTTATTTATTTATTTATTTAGAGAGCAGGGCAGACAGAGAGAGAGAGAGAGAGAGAGAGAGAGAGAAAGAGAGAGGGGGAGAGAGAGAACCTTAGGCAGCCTCCACGCCCAGCCCGGACAGTCTCACTACTGTGAGATCATGACATTGGCAGAAATCAAGAGTGCGACACCTAACTGACTGAGCCACCCAGGTGCCCGAGGTGTTTTCTTTCTTTGTCAAAGAGGAGAAAAGTGAATACTGAAATCACTTGCGAAAAAACGTGGAGAGACTACAAGCTATTTGCCTGGTTAGTGACGATGTCTTTCTCGGCATAAAGTGTCACGTAGGTCCTACATGCAGTTTAGTGTGAGGAATTGTTATTCATCTTGCCCTAGCAGCATTTGTAACTCATTTGAGTTCTATAGGCACGTGTTCACATACCTACAGTTGGAGTATCTGATTTCATTCTCCAGAGCAATGAGGAGACCTCACAGACTGCAATATAAATATGAGACTTAAAAAAATTTTTTTTAATGTTTATTTATTTCTGAAGGAGAGAGAGACAGAGTGTGTGTGTGTGGGGGGGGGGTGGGGGTGCAGAGAGAGACAGGGAGCCACAGAATCCGAAGCAGGCTCCAGGCTCTGAGCTGTCAGCACAGAGCGCGACGCGGGGCTCCAACCCACAAACTGCGAGATCATGACCTGAGTCGAAGTCGGACCCTCAACCAACTGAGCCACCCAGGCGCCCCAAATATAAGAGACTTTATGCAAGAGTCAAGATTTGATCCCGAGGGAAGGGCAAATAAGAAGAAAGAAACAAAACAAAACACAACACAAAAAGTAAACAAAGTTAAAAGAAAGAAAAAAAAAGCAGACAGCAAGTCTGCAAAGGGAGAGCAAAAGCGTGGTTTTTGTTATTAGGATTCCTTTTGTTTTCATTCTCAAAAGAGTCAGCCAACTTAAATTTCCTTTTGCATTTATTTCCCAAGAAGGCACTTTTGGTGTCCAGGGAAAGTGCCAAGCTGAATCGTTTAGAAAATCTATTTACTCCGGGTAAAAATACTACACAAGCAACCACTTTTGTTCTTGCTCCAACTTCTTTTCTCCAATTTCCTATAGGGATTGGCGTGAAAACCCTCAAACCAAAGGCTTAAGTGCTGGGTCTCGGGACAGCAAGGAAAGGAGTCTGGGAAGTCACATCCCACTCCTCACGGGAGGTGCCAGAGGTGAGGAGCTTTGAGAGGTGGTGTGGGAGGAAAGGATTGCCTGCCGAGCCCCGCCCCGTCCCCCCCACCCCAGGAAAGATGAGGAAAGACGCAGTGCACCCTTGACCTAACCTTGCAGGTGGTTAGAAGGGTGTTTTCCTTTACTTTATGCTTGTACTTCGAGAAACAAGCCTCTTACTCCTACACTGCGTCTCCCTGTCACTCATATGTTTACTGGGTAGTTCCTCTTTTTTTACTTTTTTATTTTTTTTAAGTTTATTTATTTATTTTGAGAGAGACACAGACAGTGCGAGTGGGGGAGGGTCAGAGAGAAAGAGAGAGAGAATCCCAAGCAGGCTCTGCGTTGACAGAGCGAGGCCCAACGCGGGGCTTGAACTCCGGAACCGTGAGATCATGACCTGAGCGGAAGCCAAGCATCGGACACTTAACCGACTGTGCCATCGGGTGCCCCAGTCCCTCCCACCTTTTTCAATTGATGTCCTAAACTTCAAATTCATATATCTCAGTGCCCCCGAGATACTCATCCTCTTCTTGTTCCTTCTCTCACTGCCTTCCCAGCTGCAGCCTCCTGGTCCCGGCACCCCTGCACCCCCAACCACAAAGGCAACACATCGAGAAACTATCTCATTTCCACACTGTCCCTCAACCTCACCCTCAACCCGGGTGCCACCAGTTACTAAATTCCGGTGAATTTCTCCCGGGGCTCTTTCCCACTTCCTCCCAACACCCTCTCTTCTTCCGCTGCTGTCATCATTTCTTCTTGTATAGCACTCTGTTGTGTGCAGCAGGTGCTTCAAGAATGTTTGGTTTTGACTAAATGAAAATGGATCTTCCCATTAATTTGCCGTAGGGTGAATGCCTGTCTCAGATTCCTTAGAGCTAGGCTGAAAAAGCAAAACAGAGCAGGATCTCATGAGATGTCTGAGAGGGAGGAGTGTTAAAAGGGGATATAACCCAAATTTCCTCTGCTCTCATCAGCCTGGAGGATGAAGAGCAATCAGTTAGTATTTCACAGCGCTCCCCATCTGTCTGGTCTTAACCACCCTTTTGAGCTAGGCTCTGCCCACAGAGTAATATACAATGGTCTCGATGATCCGTGGCTTATAGGAGTGCTTCTCGAAAACCCCAACTGTCGGCAATCTTGTTAAATTACAGATTCTGGTTCAGGAGGTCTGGGGTGGAGCCTAAGTTTCAACATTTCTAACAAGTTCCCAGGTGATGCCGAGGCGGCTGGGGTGTGGGCCACACTTTGGGTAGCAAGGGCTTGGATCATCTCTTTCAGAGCAAAATCTCTTTGCCACCAACTCTGGCACTGTCGACCCTGAAACATTAAAACTGGCTTAAGGCTCCACAGTGTCCAGATTATGCAGCTGCGGCTTCCCAGCAGTAAGGACTCTCGTCCAAACGGGAAAGGCTCTTGGAACCGAGAAACTCTCAGACAAGTCCTCTGCAGGCTCAGAAGGCATGCTTTGAGGCAGATGGGAAGTATTTCAGGACGGGACCTTTACTCAGGTATGGGCGTGCTGCAGAGACCCAGCAAACATCCAGAGGCAGATAGGAACAGCACAGCAAGAAGCCGTTGCCGCGCTGGCTTGAAGTGATGGGGACTTGCCGAAACCTGGGGCCGTCAAGGCTGCCACACCACATCCTCTGAGGCCACCTGAGAGGAAACCCTCAGCTATAGCCAGAGCCACAGTGATAAAGCAAGGAGGAAGGAGGCAGGGGTGGGTGGGTGGTGGGGATACCCCAACCCAGGCTCCCCTCAGTGGTGAGTAGGGTTGGCCAACTCCAGCTGGAAGAGAGAAGGTAGGAGGCCCTGTGACCCAGTCCAGTGGGGGGCAGTAAAGACCAAGAAGTGGATATGGGTTGGTTGGTGAAAAATAAACACTTCATCAGCCCTTGCAATAAGAGATTCAGAGTGGGTTGAGAATTCTCATCCCTTTATAGAAATACGTGGCTACTTTAAAACATACCATCCCTAAGGACAGAGTGGGGGAAAGGCCACCGAGGCCAGGCCAGGCCCAGCAGTAAGCAAGCAATAGGTGTGGGAACCATCTCAGACAGTCCTTGCCTATTTTGGCTCTAGCCACTACACGGAGAATCTGACCCCAAACTCTCCCACTTTACCCAACAAGTTCATTCTTTAAAGGGCTCTGGGCAAATGCGTACGAGCTCAGTCCTAACTAACGTTGCTGGCTTTTCCAAGTAAAACCCCTGCTTTCTTTTCCAAGGAGCACTATCGTGTCTAGGAAAAAATAAATAGGAGAGAATGGTTTCCGCACACTCAGACCCCCTCCAGATGCATTGAAAACTCAGCGAAGGAAGCCGGGGCAAACCGATTATGGGAAAACACGTAGGACGTTTGGACAGAAATTTTACCTGTGAGTTTGTCCCAACAGAGTCATAGCAAACTGCTGAGGCTTAGCACATCCAGCTCAGGAGCGTAAAGGATTTCTCTGACCCCATTGCCTCAGAAAAGCTCAATAGGTCACATTTCCGGCTTGGGCCACCAATGCTCCTTTGGCTTTCCCTTCCTACACACAAAATTTCAGAAGTCACCGTGCTGCTGAATTTCCTTTGGTAGCAGAAAAAACAGTCGTCGTTGAATGCAAGGAACTGATCTGACCTGGAGTCAATGATGTCTTCCTGCAAGTGACAAAAGCCTGTTTCCTCCAGCTGATAATGACACTCTGGAAATGTGTTGGACATGCATTTCAGAAGCAAATAATCCATGGCGAAGATGCAGCCTTGTGCCTTAATCGATTGAAAATGAAGACTCCTATTTCAAGACCATTTATTTCTATTGGGGCCAAACACATATAACAGAAACCTTCCAATGTGGACTATTTTGGGGGTGCTATTTTTGTACTTTACTTCATTAGTATTAAAAGAAAATTAAGGGGCACCTGGGTGGCTCAGTTGGTTAAGCATCTGACTTTTGATTTCAGCTCAGGTCATGATCTTACAGGTTGGTGAGTTCAAGCTCAGAGCTCAAGAGCTTACAGGTTGGTGAGTTCAAGCTCAAGAGCACATCAGGCTCTTTGCTGACAGCACGGAGCCTGCTTGGGGTCCTCTGTCCCTGTCTCTCTCTGCCCTTTCCCCCCGCTTGCTCTCTCTCTCAGAATAAGTAAATGAACAGTTTAAGAAAAAAAAAACCTTTTTATTGAGGTATAGTTAACACACAATGTTATGTTAATTTCAGGTGTGCCACATAGGATTTGACAACTCTATTCATTATGCTGTGCCCACCGGAGTGTAGCTACCATCTGTCATCATGTTAACCATTTTTAAGTGTATACGGTCAGTGGCATTATGTACATTAAGAATCACATTTTAGGGGCGCCTGGGTGGCGCAGTCGGTTAAGCGTCCGACTTCAGCCAGGTCACGATCTCGCGGTCCGGGAGTTCGAGCCCCACGTCGGGCTCTGGGCTGATGGCTCAGAGCCTGGAGCCTGTTTCCGATTCTGTGTCTCCCTCTCTCTCTGCCCCTCCCCCGTTCATGCTCTGTCTCTCTCTGTCCCAAAAATAAATAAACGTTGGAAAAAAAAAAAAGAAAAGAATCACATTTTAAAAATAAGTTGCTAAAAATGGGCCCCTGGTCTCTCTGAAGAAATACACCCAACAGGGGTAATAAAGAAACAGCTACAGCTTTCATTCTGGACAAGAAGGGGAAAATGTGAAACTTCCACAGGAGTAATGTTATAAGCCTAAGCAAGCAAAAAAAAAATCCCAAATCCCTCTTTTCCAGGTAGGGAAGGCGAGTGAGGGTATTAAGGGGCTCTCCACACATCTTTCATCAGCCTCAGGGAAGTTCCCTCAACCTTTGCTGGATACACCTTTGCTGGATAACACTGTATTTGCAAGATTCGCTGACAGGAAGTGCATCTTCCTACACATGGCAGGAAGACATTCCCCTGACCCCACACAAAGGAGTATGGTTTAGCGGGAAACTATACCGTGCGTTGGTAGAAGCTAGACCTTGGAGTCCGAAAGATCTGGTTTGAGCACCAGCTCTGCTGCTTCTGGTATTGTTGCAAGACACTCAAGCAATTTGCATCCGTTTTCCTACCTATGAAATGTGCATTAGCGTGAGTGTCTACTTCATAGATCGTGGGGGATTAGGGTTCAATTAAATAAGAGAGTTGGTCAGGATGATAGGTTCTGCTGCAGTAACAAACGAACCCTGACATTTCAGTGGCTTCACCTGAGAAAAGTTCACTTCCTGCTCATGTCACAGTCTGAGGCCGTGGCTTTCCTCCAAGAGTGCTCAAGAACTTGGGCTGTTTCCAAATAGCAGCTCTGACATCCTGGAGGTCTTAGCTTCCTGATGAAGGGAGGAGTCACACTGGCTCTTTACTGGCTTGGCCTCAAAGTGACTATGTCCTTTCGGGTTATGGCCCATTGGAAGTAAGCCTATATATATTAGATATTAGAGTCACAGCAAAACAACAGATGACGTACTCTAAAGGGCCACTGTTTAATGGATTATTTACAAAGCTGTGAGCAAGGTTAAGAGACACCACAAGGGATGCTGAGGCACCTCAGGGCTACCAACAGCTCAATCCAGAAAATCCTGGACTTTCCAGTACCTGAAACTCAGGGAGGGGATGTGAAATAGGGGGTGGGTAGGAATAAGTAGCCTAAACTGTCTTTTTTCCCGTCCCTCTACCTCTTGCTGCTGCTTCCTCGTGGTCGAACTCTACTACAAACCAGAAGTCAGTGGAGCCTGGGTGACACCATTCATTCAAGGGGCGCTTTCTGGGGTCCCAGGACAAGGGTGGAGAAGTGGGTCTGGGGCAACAAATGGAGAATGTTCGGCAGAACGTGCAGAAGGCTTAGCAATGTGCTGAGCACGTAGTTTGCACGAAAACGAGAGAAGGAAAGAAGTCAACGGTTAACTTTACCTCTGACAAAGAGAAATTCACGTTTGCTAAGGAGAATGTTTCTCTCAACAGCACAGATTTCTCAACAAGGGCTCCGTGTCCAAACTGGGCTGTCCTTCCTCCCTCGTAAAAGATGAGTTTGACAGGAAGAATAGTGTTTTGTTTGCAAAGTGAGAAACATTGATAGCTCTGCCCCAAAGTACTTTATCTGCTCAGCCCGCAATTACAACCTGAGTTAGGACTAAGGGCCCAGTTACACTGATAAGTTGCTGTTACTGTTTTCATTCTTTAACTTGCCAACAAGATCCTCTGTTCCCTTATCTTGTCCTGGGGTCAACCCAGTAAGAGCAGGAGAAGTTGAAATTCTGACACTTCAAAGCACAGGACATTGTGAACAAGCTCACTAGTTGTTTCAGTTGGGCTTCACTAGGCTGGACTCGGGGCCAGACTTTCCAAAGTCGAAAGCTTGGGAACACGGTTTCTGACGTCTCCTCATATGTAGCTTCTCATTCTGCGTGTAAGCTGAATGATCTTTTCCAAGGATCAAATGCATCCCTGGTTTCCTTCCCACCGTGGTGTGTTTTGATGTCAGAAACTCATAGACGGTTCGAATTCGAAGGAAGTTTAGAAGTCATTTTGCCCAACCTCCTCCCATGCCATTAACGCCTCAAAGAGATTGGGGGTCCGCTTTTGCTTGTCTGCTTTCAGTGACAGGAAGCTCCCTGAACTAACACCGGCCCCATCTTTGCGTGTGCTTGGACTCAGGGATGGGGCTTTGCTACCATTATCTCCTTCGCTGCTCTTGGTTCTCTGATGTCGCTGCTACCATTTGCCCCACTTCACAAAGCAGGAAACCTCTCACAAGGCAAGAGAAGTGACTTGTCCAAGGATACACAACTAGACTGCCGTGCGGCAGGAGTCCAAACCCAGGTCTGATTTCCCCCAAACCCCAAGCTTTTCTCCGGTGCTTTTCAGGACCACCCATTCCCACCAGGAGTCTCTGAAATAGTCTTACCTGTAGTCCCCATAATTTTAGCTAATTATTCTAAATTTTGCGTGACATCAAACAATGGGAATGAAAAATCTCTTAATGGGACTATCCCATTTTATACCACTCTACCATCTAGGAAGCGCGTCAGCACACTTCTCAACAGTCCTGTGAGATAGTCAGTGTAATCTTCATTTTACCTGTTAGAAAGCTGAGTTCCAGAAACAGAATCCATTTCCTTTAACTCCCGGTCCTGGGCTCCTTCCATCACACCATGCCACTGACTCGGTAAAACATGAAAACTCAGTCAGTGTATTGGCTGTTGTTGCAGACTCCTCGAAGTGCCTTTGTCTGACCATAAGGAGAAATCACTCTGGCCCCGGTTTCCGTACTACTTCCTGTCTTTTTTCCAGCACACCGTGGCCTCCCGAAACGTTGTCCTGAGGAAGTTCAGACTCCCTGATAATAAACCCGTCCCATGCCCACGCCTTAGATCTGAATCCCAATGAGAAATTCTGTCTCCATCAACTTTACCACTTGACCTTGGTCCAAACTAGTCCTGGTGCTCCTTGGTGAACACTGTTCCTGAGACCGGATCTTAGGGACAGGAGCGGTTCAGACAGCAGGCAATCTTAGGGCCTTCACCCTTGCACAGTAGTACAATGATGCTTCTCTTTGGTTCACAGGATGCCAAACAGCTGCTTCCAAATATCCAGGTGCTTGGCATCTTGTAGAACAAAACTTTGGTTCATTGGCCAAATATCCCATTGTCATCTAATCAATCAACACATGCCATAATGTTTTGGCATTCCGAAGACATTATGCTTAGAAGTGATTAGATTTTACTATTTCAGCCTTCAAAAAGTATCCCACAACAAAAGCTCCACACTATTTTCCAGCACACACATCTTCTTTCCCTGTTGCTTGCCAGTCTGACAGACAAAAAAGGTCCCCCACATTTTACAAACTCTTTAATCAGCTAACCACATCTGCATAAAAGGCCAACATGTTCTTTTGTTGAGTTACCAGAGGAAAAAGAAAGTCTTGGTTTTCTCTGATGTGATGAATTTCAAACCAATATAAACAAGACACATTTTAACCTCCTTTACCCTGTCTTTGGGTTTATTTTATTTTTTAATTGAGGTGTAAATGACATATAACATTGTATTAGTTTCAGGGATACAATGTCGTGATCTGACATTCGTACATATTACAAAATGGTCACCATGATAAGTCTAGATAACATCCATCACCGTACATAGTCAAAATTTTTCCTTATAATGAGAAATGTGAAGATTTATTCTGTTAGCAACTTGCAAATGTCTTTGGTTTTATATCCTGTACTTTACACAGGTTAGTCAATGAAAATTATTTCAGTTTTTCCTAATTGTTTTTCTCTTACCCGGCTACTTGGAAACACATTTTCCAGATAATTCATAACGAGTCCTTGAAGTGGTCTCCAGTGAACAAGATCTTCAAGCTTTCCCTCCAGGAGAGATGATAGTTTTTTCCCCCCTGGGAGATTCTAGATACAACCAAAGCTTCTTTATGTCCTGCTGGAGCTGTCAATCTACTGCTACTCAAATTCCTAAAAGTATCCACTTTGTATTCAGCTATCACTACATTTGTCAGACTGTGCTGACTGCTTTGAAGACGTCATGAATTCAGTTCTCTCAAGAAGCCATTTTAAAAACAAATTTATTTATTTTTTTTTAGTAATCTCTGCAGCCAATGTAGAGCTTGAACTCACAATCTTGAGACCAAGAGTCACATGCTCTTCTGAATGAGCCATCCAGGCATACCTCCCAAAAAGCCTTTTTGATATATGACAGCATACAGAGGGTCATCACTTTGGTCAAGGTCACACGGCTACGGGTGACCATAATCAGTGATTATTGGTGGTGATTGCTGGGGCTCCAGAGCCTATGGGCCTAACCCCTCTTTCCTCACTGGCTTTCAGAGTGATCATCTTCAAACACAGGATGGAATCCACTAGCCCAGGGCATGAGGTCCGTCCCAGGATGCCCCTTCCTTGTCTTCATATCCCCTGTGCTACCATTCCCACCATAAACCCTGAGGTTCATCCTCACAGATTGCAAACGTTCCTGCCAAGCACTCCCTACTCTCCTCACATGCAGCATCGTACTTGCCCAAACTCATACTCTACATGCTCAACATCTTTCCATGGGACAATTCCCACTCAGCGAGCAAGGACTACTCCAAAGTTAATTCCTCCCTGAAGTTCACCTGACTCCCTGCTGGTTTCCCCTTCTTCCTTGACCATGCTTACAAATTCCTTCCTGGGTTATAGAACCTAACACATTTATTGTCCTTTGAATCCTAGTACATGTTTTGAAATAATTTGTTTGCTCATCTGGCTCTCTCACCAACCTGAGAGCTTCTTGAGGACAGGACAGATTGCATCCCTGTGTTTCCATGGCCTCTCAATCAGTGTTTATTAAATAAATGATGAACTAAAAGTATACAAGTTATGAGGATGTGTGAGTGATTACTAACATTTAACACTTCCATGGAATGCAAAATGTTCTAAATTTGTGCCTCTACAGGTTTCTTAGAATGAGCCTCAATTCTTGTCTTCACAATTAAATTAGCCTTTAATGAGAGAGAGACAGAGAGAGACAGAGAGCTCTTTCTCTCTGCGTTACAAAATCCCAGGGAAGGACCTGATTGACTCAACTCTGACACTAGAGCGATCACCACCAATAATCACATTACTCTGACATGATTATTCCCACGTCATTGGGAGGAAGTTGCGATTCTATTCAATGAGACCGGGGGTGGGGTGCTGAGCTAAGAAAACAACAGATGTCCACTATAGTCTAGGGTTGGAAAACAATCTCTTACCGGGGTTGGCAAACCCTTGTTTTTTTGGTCATCCCTCTCCATCTTTTGGAGGTTTTCATAAAGGCCTCTTAAAAGACCAAAAGGTCACCAAAACTCAGAGAAATGCCTTTCTAATAGATGCATCAGGGTCTGAGATTTTGGGGGGGCACAAAAGCCTTCTCCAGAGTTTTAAAATTACCTCATGTAGGGAGCTGTGAAGGTCCTTTCTCAGAAAGCCAGAGAATTCTGCTTTTTTTTTTTTTTAATGTTTATTTAGTTTTGAGACAGAGACAGAGCATGAGCATGGGAGGCGCAGAGAGAGAGGGAGACACAGAATCCGAAGCAGGATCCAGGCTCCGAGCTGTCAGCACAGAGCCCGATGCAGGGGCTCGAACTCACGAACCGCGAGATCATGACCTGAGCCGAAGTCGGACACTTCACCCACTGAGCCACCCAGGGGCCCTGAGAATTCTGCTTACTGACACTACTATTTGTGTCGCTGGTGGAAGTTTCAGGGCAGTGAGGCTTGAAAAGTAAAAATGTGTCAGCACCAACATACACAAAGCCAATGGAATCTAGAAGCGCTGTTCGTGTTGGGCTCAAGTCATTGCCCTGTGGCACCACGCGCTGTATTTGAGAACAGTCCACAGAGTCTCTCCAAGCCCTCTTTCCTCAGCTGTAAACATGGAATAAACAACACAGCTGAGTTGCTGGGAGCACAGAGGAAAATCAAGTGCAGACAGCACTCGTATATGAATGTTATTTGCTTGTGCCATTTTAGGAAGAAAATGGAAAATAATTGAAGCGCTCATTTAAAAAGGAATGGTAAATTAGTTTTTGTAACTACTCCTCTGTTGGCATTACGTTCTTTTGCAGTAATCAAAACAAAAACTATACCAAAAAATGGAAAAATGACTGTGGCACATTGAATGAAGAATATCAATGTTATATTCTTCCATTATAAGTTTATAAACAATATGCATGCGTATGAAAACAAATGCAAAAGGGGGTCAAACAAACACAATTTGGTTTTTTGGGAGGAGGCAGAGTTGGGTGAGTTTTTTCCTTCTAGCTTGATTTCTGTCAGTGCTGTCTGTGCTTGAAATTATATTTAAAAAAAGCCTTCTTTAAAATGAAAGAAAGCAATTAAGTTTTTAAAGACATTTAAAAAAAATAATTGTTTATTTTCGAGAGAGAGAGAGTATGGGGGGTGGGGAGCACATAGGATCTGAAGTGGGCTTTGTTCTTGAGCTCCATGCAGAGCTTGAACCCACGAACCCTGGGATCATGACCTGAGCCAAAGCCAGGCACTCAACCACCTGAGCCACCCAGGCGCCTAGAAAGCATTTAAGTTTTGTCCCTGATTTCTCATAGGTGTCCGCTGAGAGAGGCAGCCGTGGGATTCTTGGCCCTTTGCCTGAGTCCTATGGAATTCTGTTAAGTCTTCATGGAGTCCTGAGCCCAGGGAAGAGACCTAAAGGCGGAATTTCCCAAACGCTGGGATGGATGAAGACATACTGCATCTTGGGGCGCCTGAGTGACTCAGTCGGTTAAGCGACTGACTCTCGATTTTGGCTCAGGTCAAGATCTCATGGTTTGTGAGTTCAAGCCCCACGTTGGGCCCTCTGGTGACAGCTCAGAGCCTGGAGCCTGCTTCAGATCCTCTGTCCCCCTCTCTGTCTGCCCCTGCCCTGCTTGTGCTCTCTTTCTCTCTCTCTCGAAACTAAGCAAATAAACATTAAAAAAAAAAAAAAAAAGACATACTGCCTCTTAAATAGAGATGGACGCGGGGAGGCCGGGCACATGTGGGCGAGTTGGTAGAATTCCCAATATTTTCGCCTGCCCGCCACCTTTTTGCCCTTCTTCTGGTATCTGTGCCCAGTCTTCCTCTGGGAGACCTGCTCCTCTCCATCTCAGTCAACATGTCCCAGGTGGAGACGGGCTGTCGAGGTTTAGAAGTCATCGGCACTTCCGTCAAGAATCAGAAAGGCCTCGAGATTTTACCCTGCACACGCACACGCACAAAACTATTACTCGCGGCCAAAGCAATAGCTAAAGTGTCGGCAATAGCTATTTGCTCGGCTCTCCCGAGCTCCAATGCCACAGGGTGGCAAAAAGGGACAGATGACGCCTGCACACGTAGTGGGTTGTGCTACGGCACAGAAATTCAGAGCCCTGGGCCCAGTACGTTTTGAGCAAGCAGGGAGCACTGTTGCCAGCAAGTAAGTCTTTTCTCTGCCCCCCCCCCCCCCCCGCCATGAGAACGACAGGCAAACTGGGGGTCCTTGACCTACTCAGTTGCCCACGTGACTAGCTCCAGAGCTGCTCAGGAGAAGAAGGACAGACGCTGCAGTCTGGCACACCCAGCAGGTGCATTTCAGATACTCGGGGCCACGCACCCCCCCCGACGGTATCAGTTTTGCTTGGCCGTATACAGAGGTGTGCGTGTGAGCCAACCGGAACTAGTGAGGCGAAATAAAACCATCGAAGCTTTTGCTTCAGATGACAGACAACTTACTTCCCGTCTCACCTCCTCCTCACATGAGAATTTAGAAGAGCCACCTTGTGCCCAGTAGAGAAGAGTCGGTGTGAGAATCGCACCTACTCAGAGAATGCAAAATTGACAAACGGAGACGTCGGGAAAGTCGATTCTGATGTCATTACTTGAACGCGTGTAGAAAACAAGGCTTAAAACCAAGCCACGTACCTACGGAATTTCCATTTGTGGAAGGCATTTTAGGTATAGTTTTCTGTCACTTGCCAATAGAGACCTAATGGACACAGAGACCAATGCAAACCTGTATTAGTCAGGGTTCTCCAGAGAAACAGAACCCGTAGTGTAGCTAGATGATAGCTGGGTGGCGAGATGGAGAAAGAAAGAGAGAGAGAGAGATTTATTGTAAGGAATTGGCTCAGGTGATTATAGAGGCAGACAAGTCCCAAGGTTGGCAGTTAGCAAGGCAGAGATACAGCAGAGCTGATGATAAGGCTCTGGTCCACATCTGAAGGCCTGAGACCAGGAAAGCTAATGGTGGGTTTCAATTCTGAAGGCCAGAAAAAAAACCCCGTGTCTCAGTTCAAGGCTGCCAGGCAGGAGGAACTGTCTCTTACTCACAGGAGGGTCAATCTCTCTGTCTTCTCCAGGCCTTCAACTGATTGGACGAGACCCACCCACATCAGGGAGAACCATCTGCTTTACTCAGTCTACCAATTCCAGTATTAATGTCCTCCAGAAACACCTGCACAGACACACCCAGAATAATGTTTGGCCAAATGTCCAGGCACCTTGAGGCCCAGTCAAGCTGGCACATAAAATTAGCACTTTTATTATGAAATTATATTCACCAACTGTTATGTATGTGCTTAAGTCTTTTTCTTTGGTGGATCCTTAAAGGCCCTAACTAATTCAATTTTGCAATTTTTATTCTTCCAGACTCTTGGGAGACAAAGGGGCTCCTTCGATGAATCGTTTGTTGACTCATTTCATCCAAGGTTTTGTTAGGGGTTTTAAGAACTTAGAACTGTGTTTTCATAGTTGTATTGTTCCTTAGGCTAAATTGAATCTCCTGGGTAGAGCCTTTCCCCCTTATTTCCCCCTTATTCCCCCATACACACCTCTCCTCTTCCTGAAATAAAAATGGCGGGCAAAAACCAGGGGGAGGGTAGATAATTTTTCAGGATAAAAATCTATTTGGCTTTCTCATGCTATTTTAAGTTCATGATCCTGTTCAGTTGATATTCATTTCACATGCCTGGCTTTCATCACAATGATTACCCATTTAATTACATTTTAGCTGAAACAGCCAGATAGCATTTCAGTGAGGTTGAGACAAACCTGAGCCTCACTTCTAGGCTTTTCTGAATTCTTCTATTTCTCTGTGTTATCTTTACAGGCAGACTTTAATACAGAGACGACAATGTACATAATTAGCCTTCTAATGGTGCCAGGTACATTAAGATATGGCTTGATTTCATTTCTGTTCCACATTACGTGTTCACACATGGCTCATCCAAGTATTTCCCCCCCTGTAGGCACTTCTTCTCAAGGGGATCAGCAGTCCCTCTGCCAGAGGACCAGTCAGCCAAGAAGGAAAGTATGTGAATGAAACCTCATTCAGGAAGGAAGGGGGTTTCTTTTCATTTTTTCCCGGGGCTCTCCATCTTGACTGTAGAGTGGAAACTCCTGGCCTCTCCAGATGCTGAGGAATTTCCCCCAGCCCCTCAGCTCTCTGGTAGAATTGAAAGGAGGCTTGCCTCTCACTGGCTCCTCTCCACGGTGCCAGACACCGATAGAAATGGTGGAATAATGGCTCTGTCTCGTTTATCTGCCAGCAAGCAGAGAAGGTCTTCCCCTCATCTCCTCCTCAGGGAGCTCAACAGAGGGCTCTCCCACCCTGCAAGGAGAGCCCTGAGTCCTCTGCTATTTGACTTGTGACAGGGGTGAATTTGTCAGGGAGAATAGGAGGCTCAGGGTTAGCCTTGGGTTAAGCCACAATCTCTAAGACACCAGCTGTACTTGAAATATAGCTGTTGAGGGGCGCCTGGGTGGCTCAGTCGGTTAAGCGCCTGACTTCAGCTCAGGTCATGATCCCACGGTCCGTGAGTTCCAGCCCCGTGTAGGGCCCTGTGCTGATTGCTCCGAGCCTGGAGCCTGCTTCGGATTCTGTGTCTCCCTTTCTCTTTGCCCCTCCTCTGCTTGTGCTCTGTTTCTCTCTCAAAAATAAATAGACATTAAAAAATTAAAAAAAAAAATGCAGCTGTTGTTGTATTGCTGCTAAGTGTGGCTTCTTGTCTCTTTTTAAAATTTGGTTTAGAATCTGGAGGAGAGACTAGGCAACAGCTTCGAGCCCCAAACCTCCACCCAGGACATGAGAGAACTGGCAGGGAGTGCAGTGGGCTCGTGTAATAACATGGTACCGAGTTCCCAAGGAAAGACGAGCGTGGAAGACTAAAGCCACGTGGAGCGTGGGGACCTGTTTTCCCCCTTCCATTCTTTTCTGCGTCCCATCAAACACGTAAGGTGGTTTTGACTGCAAGATATTGTGGACAGCAAGTGAGTCACAAGCCAGTCTTTGGAGTTCCCTTTAGCTTTAGCCTCTGAGATGTGAATGCAAACCACTAAACAAAAACACAAATGAGTGTCATTTGTCATTACGATCAAGCTTATGAATATGAGACCTCCAAAAAAAAAAAAACCTAAACATAATTGAGGGAGAGATGTAAAAAGAAAACCTGAATAAATGGAGGAGTGGCATGTTCCTGGAAAGGAACACTAAGTTCTATAAATGTGCTAATTATTCCCAAAATAATATGTTGGCTTCACGCAGTTCAAATCAAAATCTCAATGAAAAATTTTGGACACTCCAGAAAATGATTTTATTTCCCTCCTCAATTTTTATTATGAAGGACTTTTAAATAAACATAAAAATTGAAAAAATAGTAGAAAGAACACCAAAATATCCACTTAGATTTGATAATTGCTAATATTTACCCATCCATGCATGTTTGTGTGTATGTGTATGATTATACATGTATTTATGTGTATATATACATACACTATATTTATATACACATACCAAAGGGGTGCCTGGGTGGCTTAGTCGGTTAAGCGTCCGGCTTCGGCTCAGGTCATGATCTCGTGGTTCATGAGTTCGAGCCCGGCATCGGGCTCTGTGCTGACAGCTCGGAGCCTGGAGCCTGTTTCCGATTCTGTGTCTCCCTCTCTCTCTGCCCCTCCCCTGCTCATGCTCTGTCTCTCTCTATCTCTCAAGAATAAAAACAAAAAACAAAACAAAACTTACCTACACATACCATGTATATACATAATTGTACTGTGTTCTTTATTGTTGCTGAATCCTGTGAAACCAAGTTGCAGACATCGTTACACTTCACCCTAAATATTTGGATATCCGTGTCCTCAAAATACAATTTCCAATATAACCACAATGACATGATCACGTCGAGAAAATTAATAATGATTTCCTAATACCTATTTCATATTTAAATGTCTCAGTTGTCCTGAGAATGTCATTTATTGCTGCATTTTCCCCTTCAAATCAGAACCTAATCACGCATCACAAGTCACATTTTGTTACTATGACTCTCTAGTCTCTTTTATTGTAGAAAACAATCCCTCCATAAGATTTTTCACATCTTAGGCTTCCAGAAATTAATTTTGTTATTTTGAAAATCATTTTGATCTTCTGAAAGCATCAAGTCATGCTTTTGGCCTGGACGTGTCTGATTACCTCTTCATGGTGCACTTTATCTTACTCTTCTAGACTCTGTATCTTGTAAAAAAAATTTTTTTTAACATTTATTTATTTTTGAGAAACAGAGACAGAGTGTGAGCAGGGAAGGACTAGAGAGAGAGAGAGACACACACAGAATTAGAAGCAGGCTCCAGGCTCTGAGCTGTCAGCACAGAGCCCGAGGTGGGGCTTGAACTCATGGACCCTGAGATCACGACCTGAGCCGGAGTCAGACGCTTAACTGACTGGGCCACCCAAATACCCCTAGACTCTGTATCTTCTAAACAGGCTTGATTAGATTCAGAGTAAACATTTTTTAAAAAGGCTTATTTATTTATTTTTGAGAGAGAAAGAGAGAGAGAGAAACAGAGAGAGGGAAAAAGAGGCAGAGAGAGAGAGGGGGAGACAGGGAATCCTAAGCAGGCTCTGTGCTGTCAGAGCAGAGCCTAATGTGGGGCTTGAACTCATGGACCATGATATCATGACCTGAGCTGAAATCAAGAGTTGGACACTTAACCAAGCCGCCCCATTAAAATATATTTTAAACAGTTACCTTTGCTAAGTCACGTGAACACACACACACACACACACACACACACACACACACACCAAACTAGCATGGCTTCTTCCAAAGAGAGCTATGAACACAGTATTGACAATGCACTTGCTGACTCTGTTCCATTGTTTAGGATCACATTAGAACAAAGTCCCTTTCAGCAGAAGCCTATTCAACAGGCATATTAGAGAAGGACGGATGATGCTTGCAGTTGAGAAGAAAGAAACAAAACAAAACAAATTCACACAAACAAATAATGGGTCAGGATGTAATAGGGCTTTTCCCTGCTCTCCTGGAAGGCAGTCTATTTACTCAAGAGAGAGTGTCAGTACCAGCTTTGAAACCAGAACAAAATACCCCACTGATAGCCTGAGTGAAGGTCATGAGAGAGTGACGGGGAGAATACGGTGCAGTCCCAGGCAAACCGGGATTGGGGAGGAGAGCTGGACCAGAAGCCAGGGCATGGCTGGTGTGCAGGTAGAGGTACCGGGGGAAGAACACAGTTGTGTCATCGCACTGTTTCCGAGTCCGCACCTCTGTGTGTCTTTCTCCATATGTAGACCTAACAGGAAAAAAAATTACTACCTCTACTCCTCCCACCCCAACCCTGAAACTCTAATGGGCTCTGGAAACAGATAGATGGTGTCCTGAAAAAGCCTTTGTTTTGCTCTCTTCCTTGATGGGTTTCTGGCAGCCGGTTGGAAAGCAGGGGTGAAGAAAGCTAAATCATTTTTTTCTGACAGAGTCACACAAATGATACACAGGGGCGAGGTGACGATATCACTGCTGTTGGCGGTGGCTATATGGGACCCCTAAGGACAGGCCAGCCTGAAGCCAGCATTTCTGGGTGAGCTACCCTGTGACATTCTCAGCTGGGCCCCTCCCCCTCTTGCTACAGCTGATCTCCTAGAACGAAGAGTGGATTCAATTGGATTTGACCTCCAGAGTGGATTATTTTCTAATGTAACCAGAAAGAGTGTCCTCTCCCTACTTTCTAGGAATGAAGAGAATACTTTGATTACTATAATGCTGGCATGGGAAGTCGAGTAAAACTGTCCCATTGTTGGGGTGCCTGGGTGGCTCAGTCGGTTGGGTGCCCGACTTCGGCTCAGGTCATGATCTTGCAGTCCACGAGTTCGAGCCCCGCATCGGGCTCTGTGCTGACAGCTCAGAGCCTGGAGCCTGTTTCAGATTCTGTGTCTCCCTCTCTCTCTGACCTTCCCCCATTCATGCTCTGTCTCTCTCTGTCTCAAAAATGAATAAACGTTAAAAAAAATGCTTTTTAAAAAAAAAAAACTGTCCCATTGTTTTGCTGACAGTATTGTCCTATGCTCACTTCCTCTTCCTCCCTCCCAATGGCAGCACAGACAATGTGGAAGGGACAATTCACATAGTTGTACAGACTCAAAAACATGGGCTGAATAAGCTGTTCTTGAGAGAAAAGCATAGTCCACCCCTCTTAGATAGGATAATCTAGTTCAGATAATCAAATTTCTCCAATAATGGTTCACCTCTCCCTTTTCATGTTTTTCTTGGAAGTCCCAAGCTCCAATCGATCTCTTATTATTCCTTGGTGATGGAAGCATCTGGGTTCTACCTGAGAGGAGGCACCCAAATTAGATATGGTGCTATACACTTACGTCAATTGATCAAGAGGGTTTTCATTTGTAGTAATTGCACAATAACTCTTGAATGTTACGCTAAGCATAAAGCAATTATGGAATATGATTATATCAGCCGACTGCCTTGCTTTTCATCATCCTGCAGTTAAATGTTTGCAGCATGCATTTTGAGCCCAGGCTACAAACTGGCATAAAAAGCTTCTACTCTGTGTACTTTTCCATAGTTAAAAACAACAACAACAACATTCCTTTAAGGCACACACATTCCTTTAATAGTCGTATGCTATTGCCATTTTTTGATAAAAACAAAACTGTGCTCAGAGCATAAAATTCAAATAATAGAAATAGTTGTTAATAAAAGTAGCTAACAGTCCTTCAGGGCGTCCTACTCATTAGGTACCAGGAATGATACAAAGCATTTCATAGACAGTATGGTATGGTAAGGACTGTCACTGTATCATACCTGCCGTAGGATCCCTGAGGCCTGTTGCCACACTGGGCACTAACCCTGTATTTGGTGGGTCACAGGGAAGTGTGAGGAATCTAGGGGGAGGAGCCTGGCAGGTGATGTGGGTGTTTCTGGGGGGGAAGAGGTGGGGAGTATGTTCAGGGCAGCTGGTATGGAAGTGTTGCCTATTTGAACAACCAGTACAGGTGAATCCACCTGCTGAATATTATTAAATGCTGCCGGGCCCTGTGCTACAGCTCCTATTCTCTACACAACGCTGCAGGGAAATCCTTCCTTTACATCCATTTACAGAGAAGGATACGAAGGTTTACAGAATTAATTCATTAGTTATTGAATTAATTTTAATGTTTATTTTGAGAGAGAGAGAGAGAGAGACAGTGAGAGCGGGGGGAGGGGCAGGGAGCGAGGGAGACACAGAATCCGAAGCAGGCTCCAGGCTCTGAGCCATCAGCACAGAGCCCGACGCGGGGCTTGAACTCACGAACTATGAGATCATGACCTGACTCGAAGTCAGACACTTAACTGACTGAGCCACCCAGGCGCCCCAAAGCTTACAGAATTTAAAGACCTTGCCCAAGATCACACGGCGAATACAAGGAAATAACTAACTTAAAAATTAATGGATTGGGGGGGGCACAGTTTTAGGCTTATAGAAAGGCTGAGCAGAGAATATGAAAGTTCCCATATACCCTCTTGCCTGCACACCTTGTTTTCCCTGTTATTAACATCTTGCATTAGTATAGTACCTGTGTTACATTTCTTAAGCCAATATTGATACGTTATTATTAACCTAAGTCCATAATTTACCTTAGCTTTCACTCTTTGTGTTGTATATTCTATGGCTTTGGACAATTGTATAATGGCATGTGTCCCACATTACACTACCGCACAGAATACTTTCACTGCCCTGAAAACCCTTGGTGTTCCTCTTCGTCACTCCTCCCTCCTGCCCCCCACCCCCTGGCAACCCCTGCTCTATTTACTGTCTCCACAGTTTCACCTCCTTCCAGAATGTCAGATAGCTGGAATCATACCGTCTGCAGCCTTTTCAGAGTGGCTTTTGCTGACCAATATGCACTTAAATTTCCTTCAGGTCTTTCTGTAGCTTGAAAGCTCATTTTTGCTCTCACTGAATCAAATTCCGTTGTCTGGATGCACCACTGCTTGTGTATCTATTCACCTACCAAAGGACATCTTGGGTTGTTTCCAAGTTTTGGTAGTTTTGAATAAAGCAGCCATGAACATTCAGGTGCAGGTTTCTGTGTGGACATACATTTTCAACTCATTTCTACAGATGCTTAGTACAATTCCTGCATCACATGGTAAGAGTATGTTTAGTTTTATAAAACTGCCAAACTGCCTCCCAAACTGGCTGTACCTTTTGAAGTCCCACCAGCAATGAGTAAGAAAAAATGAAGTGTTGAATCACTATATTGTACACCTGAAATTAGTGTAACATGATGTGTCAACTATACTCAAATAAAAGACTTAAAAAAGAGAAATAACTAACATTTATACGGAATTGTATAATTTACAAAGCACTTTTATCTGTATTAACTGTACCCGGATCACAGAAAGACAGATGTCTCCCAAAGAAAAGTCCATAAGTATGTTGTAACGAGATGATGGACTTTTATGTGTAATTCTCAGTATGAAATAAAGGCTACTACTTACTTGGAATCTATGCAGTGAACTGCAATGGTTTACTTTTTTTTAATTTATTTTTTTAATTTATATCCAAGTTAGCATATAGTGCAATAATAATTTCAGGAATAGACTCCAGTGATTCACCCCTACATATCACACCAAGTGCTCATCCTAACAACTGTCTTTCTTAATGCCTCTTGCTCATTTAGCCCATCCCCCCACCCACAGCCCCTCCAGCAACCCTCAGTTTGTTCTTTATAAGGGTCTTTTATGTTTTGTCCCCCTCCCTGTTTTTATATTATTTTTGCTTCCCTTCCCTTATGTTCATCTGTTCTGTGTCTTAAATTCCACATATGAGTGAAGACATATATTTGTCTTTCTCTGACTAGTTTCACTTAACATAATACCTCCAGTTCCGTTGTTGTAAATGGCAAGATTTCATTCTTTTTGATTGCCGACTAATACTCCATTGTATATATATAAATACCACATCTTTTTTATCTGGTCATCTTGGATGAACATTTTGGGCTCTTTTCATACTTTGGCTATTGTCAATAGCACTGCTATAAATATTGGGGTGCCTGTGCCCCTTCGAAACAGCACACCTGTATCCCCTGGATAAATACCTAGTAGTGCAATTGCTGGGTCGTAGGGTAGTTCTATTTGTAATTTTTTGAGGAACCTCTATACTGTTTTCCAGAGTGGCTGCCCCAGTTTGCATTCCCACCAGCAACACAAAAGAGGTCCTCTCTCTTCGCATCCTCGCCAACATCTGTTGTTGCCTGAGTTGCTACTTTTAGCCTTTCTAACTGGTGTGAGGTGGTATCTCCTTGTGGTTTTGACTTGTATTTCCCTGATGATGAGTGATGTGGAGCATTTTTTTCACGTGTCTGTTAGCCATCTGGCTGTCTTCTTTTGAAAAGTGTCTATTCATGTCTTTTGCCCATTTCTTCACTGCATTATTTGTTTTTTGGGCGTAGAATTTTTGATAACTTCTTTATAGATTTTGGATACTAACCATTTATCTGATAAGTCATTTGCATATATCTTCTCCCATTCCGTTGGTTGCCTTTTAGTTTTGTTCATTATTTCCTTTACTGTGTAGAAGCTTTTTAGCTTGATGAAGTCCCAATAGTTCATTTTGGCTTTTGTTTCCCTTGCCTCCAGAGACATGTTGAATAACAAGTTGCTGTGGCTGAGGTCAAAGAGGTTTTTTCCTGCTTTCTCTTGGAGGATTTTGATGCCTTCCTGTCTTACATTGAGGTCTCTCATCCATTTTGAGTTTATTTTTGTGTGTGGTGTAAGAAAGTGGTCCACATTCATTTTTCTGCATGTCACCGTCCAGTTTTCCCAGCACCACTTGCTGAAGAGACTGTCTTTATTCCACTGTATATTCTTTCCTGCTTTGTCAAAGATTAGTTGGCCATACGTTTTTGGGTTCATTTCTGGGTTCTCTATTCTGTTCCCTTGATCTGTGTGTCTGTTTTGTACCAGTACCATACTGTCTTGATGATTATAGCTTTGTATTATATCTGGAAGTCCAGGATTGTGATGCCTGCAGTTTTGGTTTTCTTTTTCAGGATTTCTTTGGCTATTCAGGGTCTTTTCTGGTTCTATACAAATTTTAGGATTGTTTGTTCTAGCTCTGCGAAGAATGCTGGTGTTATTTTTATAGGAATTATATTAAATATATAGATTGCTTTAGGTAGTGTCGACATTTTAACAATATTTGTTCTAATCCATGAGCATGGGAATATTTTCCCATTTTTTTGTGCCTTCTTGATTTCTTTCATAAGCTTTTTATAGTTTTCAGTGTATAGAATTTTCATCTCTTTGGTTAGATTTATTCCTAGGTATTTTAGGGGGTTTGGTGCAATTGTAAATGGGATCAATTCTTTGATTTCTCTTTCTGTTGCTTCATTATTGGTGTATATAAATGAACCAATTTCTGTGCACTGATTTTATATCCTGTGACTGCTGAATTCATGGATTAGTTCTAGCAGCTTTTTTGGTGGAATCTTCTGGGTTTTCCATATGGGGTATAATGTCATCAGCAAAGAGTGAAAGTCTGACTCCCTCCTTGCCGATTTGGATGCTTTTTATTCCTTTGTGTTTGATTGCTGAGGCTGGGACTTCCAATACTATGTTGAATAACAGTGGTGAGAGTGGACATCCTTGTCATGTTCCTGACCTTAAGGGGAAAGTTCTCAGTTCTTCCCCATTGAGGGTGATATTAGCAGTGGGTCTTTTGTATATGGCTTTTATGATCTTGAGGTATGATCTTTCTATCCCTACTTTCGTGAGAGTTTTTATCAAGAAAGGATGCTGTATTTTGTTAAATGCTTTCTCTGCATCTATTGAGAGGGTCATGTGGTTCTTGTCCTTTCTTTTATTAATGTGATGTATCACAATGACTGATTTGAGGATATTAAACCAGCCTTACATCACAGGTATAAATCCCACTTGATTTTGGTGAATAATTCTTTTAATGTATTGTTGGATCTAGTTGGTTAGTATCTTGTTGATGATTTTTGCATTTCTGTTCATCAGGGAAATTGGTCTGTAGTTCTCCAAGTATTTGTTGTCTTTCCAAAATTTTTCTTGTGGTTGATTTTCAGTTTCATAGCATTGTGGTCTGAAAATAGGCAGAGTATGACCTCAATCTTTTTGTACTTGTTGAGGGCTGATTTGTTTCCCAATATGTGATCTACTATGGAGAACCTTCCATGTGCACTCGAGAAGAATGTGTATTCTGCTGCTTTAGGATGAAATGTTCTGAATATATCTGCTATGTCCATCTGGTCCAGTGTGCCATTCAAAGCCATTGTTTCCTCATTGATTTTCTGGCTTAGATGATCTGTCCATTGTTGTAAGTGGGGTGTTGAAGTTCCCTACTATTATGATATTATTGTCAATGAGTTTCTTTATGTTTATGATTAATTGAGTATATATTTGGGTTTATGATTAATTGAGTATATATATTAATTGAGTATATATTTAAGTTGGGGGCATAAATGTTTACAATTGTTAGGTCTTCTTGGTGGATAGACCACTTAATTATGATATAATGCCCTTTTTCATCTCTTATTATAGTCTTTATTTTAAAATCTAGATTGTCTGATATAAGTATGGCTACTCTGGTTTTTCCTTTCTTTCTTTTTTTTTTTTTTGGTGACTATTAGCATGATAGATGGTTCTCCATCCCCTTACTTTCAATCTGAAGGTGTTTTTAGGTCTAAAGTGGGTCTCTTGTAAACAGCATATAGATGGATCTTGTTTTCTTATCCATTCTGTTACCCTATGTCTTTTTATTGGAGCATTAGTCCATTGACATTTACAGTGAATACTAAAAGATGTGAATTTATTACCATTGTGTTGCCTGTAGAGTTGAAGTTTCTGGTGGTCTTCTCTGGTCCTTTCTAGTCTTTGTTATTTTTGGTCTTTTTGTTTTGTTTCATCTTTTCTCCCCTTAGAGAGTCCCCCTTAAAATTTATTGCAGGGCTGGTTTAACAACTTTAGTTTTTGTTTGGGAAATTCTTTATCTCTTCTTCTATTTTTTTAAAAAAAAATTTTTTTTTCCAACGTTTATTTATTTTTGGGACAGAGAGAGACAGAGCATGAATGGGGGAGGGGCAGAGAGAGAGGGAGACACAGAATCGGAAACAGGCTCCAGGCTCTGAGCCATCAGCCCAGAGCCTGACGCGGGGCTCGAACTCCCGGACCGCGAGATCATGACCTGGCTGAAGTCAGATGCTTAACCGACTGCGCCACCCAGGGGCCCCTCTTCTTCTATTTTTAATGACTGCCTTGCTGGATAAAGAATTCTTGGTTGCATATTTTTCCGATTCAGCACATTAAATATATCCCGTCACTCCTTTCTGGCCTGCCAAGTTTCTGTGGATAGGTCTACACAAACCTGATCTGTCTTTTCTTGCAGGTTAAGCACTTTTTTTCCCTTGCTGCTTTCATAATTCTTTCCTTGTTCATGTGTTCTGTAAATTTGAGTATGATATGCCTAATTGATGGTTGATTTTTGTTGAATCTAATGGGAGTTCTCTGTGCTCCCTGGATTTTGATGTCTGTGTCTTTCCCCAGGTTAGGAAAGTTTTCCGCTATGATTTGTTCCCATAAACCTTCTACCCCTTTTTCTCCCTCTTCATATTCTGGGACTCCTGTGATTCAGATATTATTCTTTTTTAACTAGTCACTGAGTTCTCTAAATCTTATATCGTGCTCTTTTGCCTTAGTTTTCCTCTTTTTCTCTGCTTCATTTTTCTCTAAGTTTGTCTTCTATATCGCTGATTCGCTGCTCTGCTTCATCCATCCTTGCAGCCACAGCATCCTTTCGAAAATGGATCTCAGTTATAACATTTTAAGTTTTCGTTCTGACTAGATTTTATTTCTTTTCTCACTGCAGAAAGGAATTCTATGCTTTTTTCAGCCCCAGCCAGTGTTTTTTTTTATCATGATTCTAAATTCTGGTTCAGACATCTTGCTTACATCTGTGTTGTCATCTGGCTGTCATTTCTTCCTGTTCTTTCTTTTGGGGTGAATTCCTTCATCTTCTCATTTTGGAGAAAGAAAAAATTAATAACATTAAAAATTAAAAATTAAAAACAACACAAAAAAATCAAAGAAAGGATGCTAGATCATAGGTGTGTGTTTGTCAGGTTGTTGAAAGAAGAGAGAAGATAGATGCTGTTGATAGAATAGAGAAAAAAGGGAAAGAAAAGAAAATTTTAAAACGGGGAAAAAATTAGGAAAACACTTGAAAATTTTAAAAAAAGCGATAATGTAGAATTAAATGAAATGATGAGAGTAAAATAGAAGTTAAAAATTTACCAAAAAAATATGGTAGAAAAAAATTAAAGACAAATCTTTTTTATAAAAAGTGAAAATAAAAATAAATGTTTTCTCTTTCTGTATTCAAGAATAAGAAAAGAAAAAAATGAATAGATGGACCAAAGAACAGAATGAAATATGAATGAAATTACATCCAGTTTCCCCTAGAAGTAAAACTATGAAGCACTCTATACTGTAAACTAAGCAGGTGGAGAGACTTGTGGTGGTCCTCTAGAGCTTGGTTGGTATAGTTGGACGGGGCTTGGTGTAATAGCTCTGTTCTCCATTAGATGGTGCTGCTTAGCTTACTGGATCACTGTAGATCACTGTGGCGCACGTAGGCATGTATGCACATGCATTGGAGAGGTGAAAATGGCGTCACCCAGCTATCCAGTCTCTAGCATCAGAATTCTGTGCACTCCCCAACCAGTAATCAAGCACCCTTCTTTTGTCTTGGCTTCTGTCCAATCCCAGCTTCTACACTGTCCGTGACCAAGCTGTCAGCCTGCTAAGCAACATCTCCCTGCCGAATTTTATCTCAGATGGGGCTGTGTTTCCAAACCCCTCCCTTCTGAGGGCCCTGTGCCTTTGATCCACTGGGACTCTCTAGGGGAGGGCCTCCCAAGCAACGGCTGGGGTGCGGCCAGCCCCTCGGGAACATTCACCCCATTGCACTGCTGCAGAGGCCCAGAGACTGCAGCTGGGTGGCCAGCCTGCCCCAGAAAAAGTTCACGTGATCACATAGCAGGAGCATTTCAGGGATTATGGTAAATCACAGCACACATCTGGCACCAGGCTTCACTGTTCTCTAATGTCCTTGTTACAACATCAGCAAACATGGCTGTTCTCCGGGGTCTGCTGGGACCTTTGCCTGTAGGGAGACCACACAGCCTCTACCAAATGTCCTCTCATCAGGGGAATTGCCTTTCTGCATGTGGCCCCAGGACACCTCAGATCTCACTGTCTGCTCCGGGGGATTCACTCTTCCCACCAGAGCTCCACCGGGTATCGAGCTGTGGAGTTTCAGACTCTGTGCTACCCTGTTTATAGAGTCTTAATAGTTTTGAAACCCTCTCCTTTCTCGTTTCTCCTTTTCTTATTCAGCCCCTTATGCGTGGTTTCCACTCTTTTTCTTTCTCTCCGTCTGCTTTTAGCAGAAGTGTTTTTCCTGTATTCTCCTCCCTGTCTCTGTCCTCTCTCTACAAGCAAAAACAGCTCCCTACCCTCCACAGCTTCTCTCTCCCCCAGTTCACCTTGCTGCACCATGTACTTACTGAGTTCTGTGGGTGAAGTTATGCAGATTGTTATGTTAATCTGCAGATCAATTTTCTAGATATGCAAGATGGTTTGGTACTGATCTAGCTGCATTTCAGGGACAAGAGAAGCAGAAAACTTCCATGCTGCTCTGCTATCTTGGCCCCTCCCCTGAAATAGTTTCTTTATATTTTTATCTTAGTTAACTTGCATAACAATCTTCAAAGTTAGCCATTGTCATTCCCATTTTCCTGAAAAGGAACCTGAGACTCAGAAGTCAAATATATTGCTCAAGATGACAAAGGAATTCAAATCCTGGGCTACCTGTTGCCATATCCTGGGTTCATTACTCTCTACCACATTACATTCCCTCAAATTATCAGGGAAAGTCGTGAAAGACTTTGAAAAGGGGAAAAAAAAGATAAAAGGATCCCTGAGTGTTCTGTCTAGTGCATGCTTCTTAGTTATCTTCCCTTTCACTGTCTCAGAGCTATTTTACAACTCAGTAAATTACAGAAAGCTAATCATAATGCAAATGATTCTTGTCCACAGAGTTGCAAATTACTTGCGTCTGGTGGAGTGCAATTGATAATTGCACTCTGGATGGACTGCTTTTTGTTTCTGTTTGTAAATTCATTTCTTAATTCCTTATCTGCCCGTATAAGCGTGTATTTGTTTCAATTGTCCTGTGAAACAGCTGAAATACCTTATGGGTCCAATGGTTAGTTAAGGAGTTAGAGACATACCTTGACATGTGTTTCCATTTTCTATTGGTATGACAATCATGATTTTACCCTTCAAGATTATCTTTTAACAGAATGTACTTTGGAGGCACCTGGGTGGCTCTCAGTTGATTGAGCGTCCGACTTCAGCTCAGGTCATGATCTCACCGTTCGTGAGTTTGAGTCACACGTCAGGCTCTCTGCTGTCAGCATGGAGCCTGCTTCAGAGCCTCCGTCCCCCTTCCTCTTTGCCCCTCCCCCCTTAAAAATAAATAAACATTTACAAAAAAAGAATGTATTTTGCATGTGTGTGTACCAATAGAATCAGAAAGTGTCAGTATTATTTCCTTCTCATGGTTCCTTTTTCTACCTTAGGGATCTACAACATCAGCATATGAGGCAGGGTGAAAATTTTGATCACTCTGGACTTTCCCTAAAATCTCACCTTTTGCGATTGATGGTTGAGATGATCCTTCTCTGAATTCTTTCCCCAGTGCTACCGCTACATTATTTCTCAGTATCCCCTGAAACATTTTCTCTTGTTCTGCAAAATTAAGATTCTCTGCTGATTGATACTTTAAAAGCAAGGTGCTATTAGAAGGGGAATATACAATAGGAGCCTAATTAAGAATTTTAGAATTGAATTTGCCTGCAGTATTTCACACACCTAATTGCATGAAAGATTTTATGTGTTTTGTGGATTCTTCAGGATACTCGTTTCTTCTGCCAGCCTCAGGCTCTTCATTAGCCATTTCTAGTTTTATTCTCCTCTGACGAGGCAGAGGATACTTAAGAGATATATCTTTCTCCGGGTGAGAAATGTCAGAAAACTTGGTAGAACAGAAAGATGAAATTTTTGATTCAACTATAATTTTGAGGGTCATGACATTTCAGAGAACAAAGATCTTAGACATGAACCATCCAAACTTTTCATTTAACACGTGTGGAAACGGAGTTCCAGAGAAATTAAATGACCGGGCCCCTGTAACACAGCTGACAGGTGACCTTGCCAGAAATAGGGCTGCACCCTCATTTCCAGTTCAGTACTCTTTCCATGACACACAGCATTTCAATGACCTTGACCTTCAAGAACTCCAATTAGCACAATAAGTTAAGAAATAACTATAGTATGCATTAGTGTCCTGAACTTCTCTGATCTTATGAAATCGTGTGGTTTATAAAAGCTTATTGTTTTACTCATTTGAAGGAAAAATGAAAGGCAAGGTTAATGGTGGCAAATGCGCACTTAAATTACAGCTTTCAAAAATAAATTTTAAGTTAATATCAGACTTCCACTGTCCTCATTACCTGGACTAGGTCATATGACTGTCACGCATTCCACCTCTTCCATTTATGAAAGCCCTCTGGGATTTTCTCTTAGCTTGCTGAAGTTAGGCAAGGCTGGCTAATTGATGCTGAACACATACTTGTTTGCCTACTTAATTCAATAGTTAATGACTAAGAAAATAGTCCATTATTAAGAGCTCTGAATTTAATATCTCTCATTTGCATTCAAATTATTTTTTAAGTTGAAAAGGAAGTTTGGGGGGGTGGGTAGCGAATAAGAGCCTGGCCTCATTTTTAGAAAACCTCAAGCCTAGAGGAACCCTTGGACTTTCAGGCATGATAAAGAGAAACAGTTATTGTAATGCAATATTATATAATTTATATATTGTAAGCAGAAAAATCTGCTTAATATATCCACCGAACTCAGTAGTAAAGCCTTTGCTTCCTGATTTTTAACCCCGCAGGAGTAATAGGCTGTTAGATAATATCTGTGCCTACGTGTGAAACAACTCGAACAGCGCTAAGTTGCTAGGGAAGAGGCAGGTGACAGGTGACTTAAAGGTAACTCAAATACGTTTATGTCATTTACCACACGCTCAGCCCTGCGTGGGAGGAACCTTGGTCATTTGTGTCCTGGTTGCAGACTCATGCAAAAGAGATTCCTTGTGTCATTCAGAAGTGAGTCTCACGCTGGGAAGCCTCATGCTGTTCATGGGGGCAGGTCTGTGCCCCAACCCATAGGCGGGTGCCCATATCCTGCTGTTGACATATGGTGCCCCATCATTAGCCAGATGGCAGAAATGCTGGAAAAGACCTGAGCACGCATGAATTATCTAACCTGGACTGTGGGAGGCCATTAGGAGGGCTGGGCGGGGATCAAATCTGGTGTGAGGCTGTGGAAGCCAGAACAGGAGTTTAAGTCCATGGTCAGCAGGGATGAATCCTTGTCACCAGCATCACCTCAACTACCCTCCACCTCTACTTCTGTACTGGAAGACAGTTCCAATGTCACACAATTCCCTCTGTGCCCAAAGGAGACACCAGGGGTTCAGGGGGAGAAAAAATTGCTATATCTAAAAAAACCAGAATCTTTTCTTTTCTTTTTTTACAACAGAATATTTTCCAAGATAGTCTTGCGGAACAAACTATTTTTCTTGATATGTATATTTATTTACCAGTAAGGAAGGTTTGTTCAGAATCAGAGTTGATTAGATGATGCTTGACCAGCCCTAGAAGGTTCAGAGTAACTCTAATACCTTTGAATTGTACACAAAATGGTGCGTGTAGGAGTTAATGTTTATTTTTGTGGCAAGAGGGTGTCTCTCTTGTCAAAGAACCTCAAAGGATCTGAAATACCTGGAATGCTTTGTGGCCACTGGTATAAAGGCCAGGGAAACCCAGCCTTTCTAATCATGGCAAAAAGTATCCTGAAGGGTCACCGCATGATGTGGACGTCAGGTAACACACGGCCTTGTATTTTGCCTGGCCCTTGGGGACTTACATCTGTCCTCAGCTAGCTGAGGGCACACTGCCTGTCATGTTTCAGAGACAAGTAGCTAGTCCATCTCAGGTCCCTCGGACTAGCTCCCATGAAAGCCCTTACCCAGCACCCGTCCTGCAAGCTAGCACCCTAGATGACTCCCCTTGCATAAAGTCCTATTCAGGCAAAAAGCAAATGAACCCCACCGATAGAAGGACAAGAGCAGATGTCCAAACACGGCAGGTAGCAGCGTAGCCTCAGGGGGGACAGGGAGAACGCAATGGACAGGAAATGACCTGGGGTCTAGCCCACATTCTGCACCGGCCAGCTGCATAACACTGGGTACTTCACCTTCATATACTTATTTCAGTGTCCCAATCTGTAGAATAGGAAAGTTGGACTGCATTCCTGAGGACCCCCTAGCTGAGGACATAATACACCACGTACGAACTCCCTGGTGGGCCTCTGTCTGCAGAGACGTTATGAGAGACAACCGGTCTGTTATTGGGAGCTAGTTCTTTTTTCCATCTTCAGCATCAAGCTCCATGTTTTAAGACATGTTGGAGTTTTGCAATCCATAGAAGGATTAGAAGCAAATGGACACCCCCAAGAGGAAAACCATCACTTGTGGGGAGTATCAAGATTTCAGTGCGAGGTTAATGTGCTAGTTAGGGCTGAAAACCAAAGATCAAATATTTCTGATTACAATGGGGTGCCTGTTCTTTGGCTTATGATTTGGAAATATGGCTCATAAATCTCCCCCACCCACCTTCAACCTCCAGTTCTGCTCTTAGCAGATCATATATATTTCGATTTTTGACCCTTTGCATCTAATCCCTAAGGTGCATTATTAGTGTTTTCACTTCGGTCTCCTGACTTTTTCACTCCAGACTCAAAGGAGGCCTCTGAGTCCTTCTAGCCATCCTGGATTCCATGCTTCCCATCTCCCCCCTTTTCCTGGATGTTACACCACCACCCCCCTGCCCTACTTCCTCCCGCGGGGCCCTCTAGTCTTTCCCTCCTCACCGGCTTTGTCCTCTACTTTCAAGTTTTCTCAGATCTTCCCTATCTTAAACATTGAAACACTTTGCTCTGCTCTATTTGCCTGTTTAGTCACCTTTTCATCTTTTTTCCTCCCTGAAATCTCCAAATCCTAGGGTAAGTCACTTCTATCTACTGTATCTACTCCCTTTGCTTTCTTACCTCTGCCGTCTGGACGTTCGCAAGCTATCCTGAAGTGCTTTCTCGAAGACGGCTTTCCGTGTTCCCGTCTCTTTGTCTCTGGCATTTGATATAACCGAGGGAGAGAGAGTGCCTTCCACCACCGACGTCCAGCACCCAGCGCTGATGGTGGTTAGAAGCTGCTGGGCTAACCTCGGCTAGACACGGAGGCTCTGTTCCCTCTTTCCTCCCCACATTTCTCTTCCACCAGGTCTTCCGCATGCCCTGCGCCTCATTGGCACTTCTGGTCTATCCCGCAAAGCATGTTATCACTTACATCTTCCTCAGGACTCTCCAGCAGTTCCTCAAGCACTTTTGATCCAAACTCAATCTCCTCAATTGGTATTTAAAAAATGTAATTAATCCGCTGCTTAGAAAGAGTTACAGAGGCACTAATAAAACATTTAACTGGAAAAAAAAAAATACCGTGGGAAAGAAACATCTCTCTCCCAGCCCATTCTCTTAGTTTTCTTTCCCAGAAGCGATCACTGTGAGCAGTTTCTTATATATCCTGGCAGAGATATTCGGTGCCATACAAGTGCTTCCTGATTGGACTACAGCTCACCACTCTGAGTGGGGCTCTGTCCTTTATCCCAGCCACCTGGGCTGGGGCCCTATTTACCTACTGGACGTTTGTCCCAGGGTTGGGCTCTACCATACACACTCCCAGACACCGGTTTGTGATTTCCCTCAACCCGCATGAATCTGAGACTGTCCTTGCCCTCACTAGATTGTCTGGGGCTTGGGGGCGGGGGGGCTGTGATAGACCTGCAAATCACGCCCTCCCCTGTGACCGCTGTGAGGTGTTCCAGTAGTCCTTCCTGGTCAGTCCTCCAGTCCCAACCCCACTAATTTTGACTCTGCTGTTTTCGTATCAACCCGAAATTGGAGACAGCTCTAACTGGTTTTGCATCTGAACCATGGTGAGTTATCTGTTCACCTGATTTGCCAGGAAGTAAGAATGAAATGACCATGTTACTTTGCTTCTGAGCTGTCGCTTCCTTGCCGGGCCTGATTCCTAAGCCCAGGTTGACCCCTCTTCTAATGATGCCCTGGAATGATTGGAGAAAGAACTTGAGATTCTCCACATCTACCCTTTAAATCCTGCGCACGTGAACAGCGATAACATCTGGGTGCAGAAAGCTTAATGCCTTTATAGCCAGAGTGCATTTCCTGCTAAATCCAGGGAGAACAGCTCCTCTGGGAGACACTCTCTAGTTCTGCAACTGACTAGACAGTAATGACAGCCCTGCCTTTGGAAAATATCCCTGTAATGACATCAAGAGTTTAAAAACTGCCTTTGGGGAACATAGAAATTACTGTTGTCATTAGATACGCAGTACCTTAAGTACAAATAGGAAGACGTTCTTTTGTTCTTTTAAAACCCACCTAATGAACAGCAGGCCTGGAATGGCATTTGCTGAGGAGGTGCTACATTCGTGACGTTTGGCATCATTTTAAATATTGACTTGGAGGTAAATTTTGATCTGTTTAACAGTGATGCATTATAGATACCATCAGGAGAGAGATTATCCCAATCTAGAGTTTCACAATGTGTGGACCAAGGATGACAGTCTTGTAGGAAGAGGTTTAGCAGTCAAATAAAAATATATGAGAAAAGCTGGATATAAAGCATTTCTCTTTCTTGCATGTCCACGATGCACATTAGCCCATCAAAGACTCTGAGAGGTCCTAGAGTGAAATAGCCTCTAAAATTTTCTATTAACCTAAACTTACCTGGCAATGAAACCCTTTATGCACAATGCCTATTAACAGCCTAGAGAACTTTGGTTCAGAGGAACACATACCGGACAAAAATGCTGCTTCAGTTTACCCAAGCAAGTGAAGCAATTTATTTATAAACAAATAATTGGTTCCCAGAAATGTTTCATGTATTCATTATATAGTAGTCCCCCCTTTATCCACAGGGGGGTACATTCAAACACCACCCCCCCGCCCCGCAGTGGATTTCTGAAATCACAGATAGCACCAAACCCTATACTGTTTTTTTTCCTATACGCACATAGCTATGATAAAGTTTAACTTATAAATTAGGCATGGTAAGAGATTAACAACCATAACCGTTACTAAAATAAAACAATTCTAACAATATTGCTGTGAGATGATAAAATGCCGATGTGATGACACAAGGTAAGCTGAATGACAAAGGCATTGTGATGTAGGGTTAGTGAGGCTGCTATTGACCTTCCGATGATATGTCTGGAGGACTATCCGCTTCCACACCGTGGTTGACCACACGTAACTGAGACCACAGAAAGCAAAACCGTACATAAGGGGAGACCACTGTATTACACGCCAATAACATAATATGCCATTATATTATAAACCAAGAACACCCAGTATAATACATGGGTGAAATATTTAGGGGCACCAAGCACAGTGAACATATTATCTAATAGTATCTATAATCAAATATTTACATTCACATCTTCAAAACACCAGTTACTCAAAAATACACTTATCAAAATATAGCTGGTTGTCTTCAATCCTTATTTTCCAGTGGCTCTTCCTCTGGTCCCCTCTTGAGAAACTTCTGACAGGACCTGAGGGTCAGTTATTGGTCACTGACATTTCCCCCCCCCCCCTTCGATATCAACGTAATTAAGCCTAAAAAACTCTTTTCCTCACTATCAGCTTCACACCCTGGGTGGTCCAAGCTTTCTTTCCCACACAGGCTCTTTCAAAATGCTATTAATCTCTCTGAAGTTCTAGGTCAGAGTATTGTCTTCTTGCTACACTGTTGGTTATGATATTTCATGTACGTAATTTATAACATATTGCTTAAAAATAATTTAAAAAATCACACAAAATTGGCATTTTTATGAAATGAAATAATTATATTTATGAAAACGGAACAAAGATTAAAGCCTATTAATTCGTTCATTCCTGGATAACTCCTCTGTTGGCATTCAGGGAATGTTCTAGAAGGCAGCCTCTTTGAGAATCTTATCTTGATGGCCCAGATTTTGTGTTTTTTTATTTAATAGGAACTGCAGTGGAAAGGAGAATGGAAATAAAATCTCCCTGGTCTAGGAGCCGGGGCTCTCACAGTCTGGGAGAAAACGGGAGAAAGAGGCAGGGTAGGGTCTGGCCACACGGTAGTGGCTGCTGCTGTTTTTCTCCGTGAGAAGTAAAAATGAGCCCCTATGAGGGGATTGAGGATTTGTGTTAGTGGGCTGGAGTGAAGAGGGCAAAAAAGCTGGATCCAGACAACAGGCAGCTGTGAAATATTTCAAAATCCAAAGGCAGGCAATATCCTCTTTTCAGACTTATGATAAATTCTGGAAGTAGTTTGTAGGTGCTTTGATTTCACAGTAAGTAACTTTAAAAAACTTAATCTGAAAGCTGACTCTAGTCACCTACCATTTTTTTCCCCAAGTAAGAATAAACTTATTTGACTAGAATTTATCATTACCATTGTTTGAAAAAAATAAGAAAGGCATCATCCCACATGTGCACACACCATCCAACATTTACGTTTGATGTTTGAAATCAAATGCATTCAGCTTTATGAAACACCTGGTACATTGTCCTAAGTTTTCTCATTTTGCTAGGTTCACTCTGTCACTGACCAACTGGTTCAGATTAGTATTTTGGAATGCCAGAAGAATCTCCTAAACATGTCCGAGATAGTATTATTATCTTTAGAGAAATTCATGTTGGTGTTATTGGTTGCCTTAGAATATACAAACGTCTCAGACAACGTTATTTATTGAATCTTCTAGAGAAAAAAAGGCCTGAGCTCTGTCCTTGATGTACTTACAAATGAATGAATACGACACACTCTGGTCATTTCCAGATAAGCATTTACTGAATAAATACTTACTGACACAGTACAAAGAGAATACTTAAGTATGAGATCATGTGGAAGGAGTACCAAAAAGGGTGGTGTTAAGCAGGGAATATTCTTGCTCCTTTCTTAAGAAAGAGGAAACTGAGGCCGACAGGTTGGAGGATATCAGGGTAAAAGGATGTGAGTAAGTCCTGGCTCTGGCTGTTAAGGACTGCTGTTGTGACTGTGGTCATTGTGTGTTTTGCTCAAATTTTCAGGAGAGTCTGACAGGGAACTCCCCTGCTTGGGGCTGACTGGATCTTGTGTCAGCCCCTTTTACCTAATTAGCTATGGTTGGAGGGGACAGTCAGGACTGTGAGGGACAAACCTGGGTGACCGTGACCGTCTCTTCAGCAAACGCTTTGAGTTCCCACCAAAAGAGAATTCTTGGTGGTTTTCTGAGAAGGTGGTATACGCCAAAGAGCCCTGCTCAAATCTACCTGCTGTTCTTAATAAGTTTGAGTTTTATAAGCGTGTCCATGGCTCTATATTTCAGGCAGGAATAAAAGAGTTGGGTTTTAAATGTGGAAGAGTCTGGGATCTTTTCTAAGCACAAGAGGAATTTTTTTTTTTTTAATTCTGAATGTTTTGATTTGTTGATGAAACTGATTAGTTTACTCCTAATAGCCAATATTTTAATCTGAGAGTATTTCTATTTACCCCATTTTCTCAATCATTTGAATTCTGTTAACTTTGTAAAATGATTGAAAGGTACTAAAGACAAAGCATGAAAACAATCTGCTGACATTATCCAAATAGTTTATACACGATTATTTGTGGACCATCCCAAAATGAGGTTATACAGAAAAACAAGGGGGCATAAAGACTAAAATATGGTAAATCAAATATATTAATTAGAACTCTTGGTTGCACTGACAGAAAACCAAATAAAATTGACTTAGGTGAACAACAGAATGCATTGAAAATATACTAGATATCTCATAGAAACTAAAGATGAAAATCAGGAACAGTCAGAATCCAGGGTTTGAACATAATCATGATCCTCTCATCCCCTGGGTGCTCTGTCATTTGGTCAGAAGTCCACTTCTGGACTAATCAAGACGACCACCGGAGGGTCAATGTCATAGCACGGCTACTATCAAAGAACTGTATGTATGGAGTGGGGAGTGTGAATGGAAAGAGGGTATTTTCAGAAGATGTAAAAAAGAGTATAATAACAAAACAGATATGTCCATCTCATTGAGAAAATAGAGAAGCAAGATAGCAAGAGAAAATAGCTTGTCAAGTTCTTGAATGTTTACAAATAATCAAGGTCAGTTTTAAAGGTCAAGTACTCTCCTCCAATTGAAGGAAAAACTCCTTCATTCAGGAACATAATTTGAAAGACATATCAACAAATGGTAAGCTGTCGATTGTGCAATAGATAGGTTTATTGTACAATTGGCCTGTTGTGCAATGCTTAGTTACTAATATTCATTGTGCACTCATCATACACAAAGTACTATTCTAGATATGGGGTGGGAATTACAAAGATGAATGGGCCCCTCCCCTAAGGAGTTTACACTTTAGTAATCTGTAGAAGAAAAAGCAAACTATAATAACTTGGTGAACCTAACATGAGGATCCATCACTTGTTAAAAAACAAATCCTGAATTCCTATTCTATCATTTCCTCTAAAAAAGAATCTGCGGTCTTAAAAACAACAACAACAACAAATGATACTCTATATGGTGCATCCCCACAATTTGTGGTCTGAACTAAATTTGCAATTTGCTGGATGTCCTCACTCATACCTTGCATACTAATCACACAGCCTTACCACCTGGTCTCAGCTGAAGGTATTAATTGAAAATTTTTTCTGTGTCTGTTTCTCACTCATCTATTGGGGAAAGACCATGAAAAAAGGGGAAGGTAGGTAAGTTTTTAGAAGTGATGTAAGTGTTCTTTTATCCATGTATTATTATTATTATTATTATTATTATTATTATTATTATTTTCAAGCCTGGTTTATAAACGTCTAGGAAGGAGGTTGAGGGGAAAAAAAGAGGTGGTGAGAGAGGAAGTTGGGAGAGGAAACCAGCAGGTGGCGCTTGTCTCCTCCGATGAGATAAGAATATTTGACTCCACCTAGAATCCTGTAGGATTTAAGGGTCGACTGTGCATGCAGTCAATGAGTGACATAGATCATGTCGTACTTTAATGCCAAGTACATGAGGTCACAAGTTCCAGCCTGTTATCTAGGCCATCAACTTTCCGAACTACCATTTAAAAGATGGGCTCACCTATCCCCCAGGTTGTAGTATTTTTGTACATGTATTCTCACCTCTCCTAGCCAAGTCGCTTATAGGGACCATCAAGACTTGGTTATCTCGCGCAAATAAAGGCCCCAGAGAGCTAGACTTGAAACTCCGGAAAGGAGTGGGGCTTTATCAGTCTTCACCTGGTCCGCCCTAAGGTGTCAGATGTTCCGTCGCCACTGGTGTGTTAGCCTTGGTCTGGGCAGAACGTGAATTTGCTTACATGTCAGTCCCCATGTCCTTTGGAGGCAGCAAGAAGCGTCACGAGGACACTTTGACGGCACCTGTGAACAGGCTCAAAATGTGCTGAGTTACTGGCTAGTTGGGGCCACTGGTTTCTTACCTTTCCATCCAACTCTGGGGCTCAGTCAGCCCTAGTCAGCCCTCCTGTGACAATGGATTCTGTCTGCCATGAAAACTGCCCTCACTTTGAAAGTCTTTCCTTCCTTTCTGTGTCTGTAGTTTTCCCCCATCGCTCAGAAAACCTACCCTACTCGTGTCTCTTCTCCAGCCTGGGAGTACATAGGAAGGAGGCCAACCCTACAGTCCAAGGGCTGCAAGTTCGTATCCAGCTCCTCCTCTGACTGCACGGGTGGCCTTAGACAAGTTTCTTAACTTCCTCTGTGGTCTGGGAAACAATTTTTCCGCTCATGGGATCCCTGGATTAACGAGATTAATTTGTAAACTACTTAGACCACCGTTGGTTCCTTGTAGGTGCTCCGATAAGACTGTTGGTCTGACCCCACAGTGAAAAACTGCCTGTCGGGGAACTTCGGGTCAGAGAGGCAGAGTAGTTCGCAAATTTGAGATCATAACCTTTCACCTCCCCATGATCTCACTGTATTTCAAACCCCATTTATTGCCTCGCTGGCGTCTTCTGAGACTTCCTAAAACCTCTGGTCTCCAAGATACTCTGGGCAGCGAAAAGAACCCCAGGGGCCTTCGGCGTCTAAACCAAGGTGACCCGCTGCAGGGGTCCGGCCCCCCTGACGCACCCGCATGGCCGGGCGGAGCGCAGCGAAGCCGCGGGGGCCGGCCGGGCTCCGAGCGGAGGAAGGCTCCGGGCTGGACTGACAGCTTGGTGAAGGAGGAGGAGAGAGCGGGCGGCGCGGCGCGGCGCGGCGGAGGAGGGGAGAGCCGCCGAGAGGAGGGAGCAAGGGCGGGAGGAGACACATGCGCGCTGCCTGCCGCCGCCGCCGCCGCCGCAGTCCTTAGCTTCCCGGGGACAGGAAACCTTCGAGACCGAGCTGCCACTGCCGCCTCCCCGACTGCCCCCGTTCGGCGCGCCTGCCACACCCTCCTCCCCTCTTCCACGATCTTTCGGTGGGGCACTGCAGGGACTCGGCCCGCGCTGCCGTCTCCCCCTCCCGGGGGAGCGCTGTGACCCCCCCCGCAGGAGCGGCGGGGCGGGGTGGGGGGGCCCGGGAGAAGATGGCGACGCCGGGAAGCGAACCCCAACCTTTCGTCCCTGCCCTCTCGGTGGCTCCTCTGCACCCACATCATCATCCCCACCACCATCCCCACCACCATCAGCACCACGGAGGAACGGGAGCCAACAGCGGGGTCGGGGGAGGCGGCGGCGGCGGCGGCGGCGGCAGCGGGGGCTTCAACCTGCCCTTGAACCGGGGGCTGGAGCGCGCGCTGGAGGAAGCGGCCAATTCCGGGGGGTTGAACCTCAGCGCCAGGAAACTGAAGGAATTTCCCCGGACCGCGGCCCCCGGTCACGACCTCTCGGACACGGTGCAGGCAGGTGAGAAAGGGGCGAGGGGCAGGCAGGGGGTGTGGGTGACGGGCTGTCGCGCCATCCCCCCGCGGCGGCCAGTCTGAGATGTGGCCTCGCTGGGGGTCCTCTGGCCGGTGCTCTCCCGGGTAACGGGCACGCGTGGGCGCCGGAGAGGTGGGCCCGGCCGAGGGCACGGTGGCCACCGCCTCGCCGGGCGGCCTGCGGCGCGGGCCGGGAGAGCCGAGGTGCGCCCGGTCGCGGCGGCGCCCGAGAGCGCGCGGGTCCCCGGCTCCGCACCCCGCGGCGGCCGCGCCGGGTCAGTGGCGGCCGGGCAGGCACTGGCGGGTGCGCCGCGAGCGCGCCGTGGAAGCGGGAGGTTTGGGGCGGCCGCGTCGGCTTCCCGGGCCCCCGCGCCGGGCCGGGGAAGCCGAGCGCCGCGTCCGCCCTTCCGACCTGGGCAAGCGCTCCTTGCGTCCCGGCGTCGCCGGTCGGACGGGAAAACCCAGACAAAGGTGGCGCTCCCGGGGCCAACCCCAGGGTAGCGGCGCGGTGCCGCTAGGCCCCCTCGCGACATCAGCGAGCGGCCGGGCGACTTGGTGCAGACTGCGAGGAGGTGCCAGGCTTCCTGTTTCTGCGCCTGTGCGAGGGAAGAGCCGCAGCCGGTTGTCGCGACTCGGAAGGGGCAGCCACTGCACCGGCGGTCGGCTGGGCTCCCGCGTTCCTTGCCCCTAGCTAACCGCCCACACCGTTTGGTCGCCGCGCCGAGGCCCCCTAGTTCCCAGTAACCCGATCTTTGCGGGGGCCCGGGACGGGACGGCAAGGCATATTAAAAGAAAAGTAATTAAAGTGAGCCGGTTTTCCTGTGTGAGCCCGACAAGTTGTAACTCGCGCCAATGAGCAGCCAGCTCTTTTCAAGTTATGTCATGTATTGACATATTTCTGAGACGTCTGCTTTCTCTTTGGTAGCTGGAGTCACTGGAGCGGGATCTATAAACAGGAAGGAGGGTGGTGGAACTCGATTCGGGCCTTGGTTTCCGACCATCCGGTTCAGCTCCCCCGGGGAGGCTTTGTATCTTGGCAAGCGCCCAACATTTCCCAGCGCAGTGGGTGCCCCATTTTGGAACCAGTGCCCAGCCCTCCTGGCTGTCATCACCTCCTGGGCCGAGTGTCAGACCCCTTGGATACTGGTTGGCTCAACTCTCAGCTCCAGATCTCCCAGTTTCCTCTCGTGGGGGAAGCGGGGGCTGGGCGAGGGAGCAAGGCTTTAGGAGCTTACGTTTCCAGTGCTTGCTTTTCGTTTTTGACTTCAATTCAGTAAACATTTATTGGGCGTCCTAATGAATATTTAGAAAGAATTCCAAGTTCGCTGGAGGCAGAAAAGGCTCTTGAGGGTCATTACGCTTTGTGATTTGGGAGGGAATTTCCAGAGTTGAGCTGTCAGCAGCTGGGGAGTCTTTTGATGGGACCTCTTGGTTACATGTTTCTCAAGTGGAAGTTATTCCAAGAATTGCCTGAATCATTAACTTAAAAAAAAATCTGTTCAGTTCTACTTCCCTTTTGCTGTACTACGGTATACCAGAGACTATAGGGAAGGACTGGATATGGAGCTGGCATGACCAATAATACATGTTTGTACCTTCAGTAGGGGGGCTTGAAAGTTGCTCCCCGGCTTTAGTTATGCAGACATTTACTCCCAAAGCTGAATGAACGTGATGTGTCTGCTGAGTTGGCATTTCTTTGAGACCCATGCTTTTAAAAGCAGGGACCATCTTGTTCAGTTAAGACCTTGCTTGCCATGTGAGGTAAATGCTCAACAGCATTCCTGTTCTCCTCTCTGTTTTTGCTTGTGGTGAACTTGGGTTGTGAGCTTTGCCAGTTTTTAATTATGACCCTCCCTTGCATGTTTAATGCTCAGAAAACTCTAGTTAAGACTCAGAGTCTTAACGTTAATTTCCTAACAGCAACAACAACAAAAAATGCAACGTTAGTTATGGGCCAGGGAATGTCACCAAAGTTTGTAGAAACTTCGGACATGCCAGAAAAGATAAAGCATATTTAAGGTAGCCAGCCATTTCAGGTGAAATTTGAGTACCCCGGTGTATTCAGGGGTTGCTTCTGGCAAAACATCTTTGCCTCAGGTCAACAGCTGGCTGTGAACCAAATGCATTCTGCCCTTTGTTCTAAAGAAATATTTACTGGTCACTGTTCTTTATTTGGAAAAGCAAAAATCAAAATAAAGCAAGAGTTAAAGTCACCCCCGGTTTGCACGGTGTTCTAGCAGAGTGCAGAGTAAGAGGAGTAATGCGTATGATAAAGAAAGTGGTTTTTCCTGGGTTAATATTTAGTTTTCAGAACAGCTCTTGAAATCAGAATGGCACATGAAGATTCTTAAAGACCCAAGCTGTAAAGTGTACCTTCTCATAAGTTTTGTAAAACAGGGAGTGACACAGAAAGCCTTTTCTCACTGTTGGGCTGTATAATACAGGCCATTTGGTTTACTCCTTGTAAAAGTACCTCTTCTGGCAGCCCCGTATGCAGAACTGCACTCTGGGGCAATGTAGCCGACCTGAACGGAGTTGGAAACTGAGATATAAGTGCAGAAACATAGAGGCCCTGGGCCACTGAGTAGATAGGTATCTAAGCTCTGTCACTAAAGTGCCTACGTATTTTTCACAGGGGATAAAAACTCCCAAGCCCTCACTTTGAGCCTATTGATTTACTCATATTTGAGTCAGAATAGTTTTGTTGTCAGAAGTTAGTCTTTCTGCAGGTGAGAAAGAGAAAGGCTCAGCTGTGCAGGTTTGGTGGCAGAGGTGACATTGGCTGAACGGGAGAAGTGTGAACCGAAGAGCCGCGATTAGCGCTCGGCTTTGCCGTGTGCCGAGTCCTTTATCTGCACTATCCTGTTCAGTCCTCACTGGAATCCTGCTCGTATCCTCATTTCCAGCTGGGGAGATTGCGATTGAGAGATGTCAGGTACTGTGCTCAAGATCATACCCCTGGTTAGATGGTGAGCCAGTGATTAGACCCTGATGGTTTCACTTTGGCATTGATGTTCTTGACCATTTTCCTGTGAAGCAGAGAAGAGGTGGAAGGGGCAGAATCCCGGAGGCTGTTTGGAGGTTCATTCAGCCAACATTCATTCCCCAGGTACCTACCAAGCACCTCTAAGGGTCAGGCGCTGTTCTAGGCACCAGGGATACAGCCGTGACCATCAGAGAATCCGTGTGTCCCTTCATAATGGAGTCCCCGTTCTATCTGGGGGGGGGGGGTCGGGAGCGAAATGAGGACATTGATTTTGCAGAATGAGTAGGAAGATTTATAGTATAAATATAGTATCCCTGTCTTAGAAATAGTCATGCTGCGTTGATTTAAGGTGACTTGAGGTGGTTTGCAACAGTAAGAGCACAAAGGGTGATTGGTAATACAGACTGAAGCGCAGAACTGGGACTGATAAAAAAGGACACAGATACGTGCATCAGGAAAGTGAACGTTTTTCCCCCAATGCTGATTTATTAAGTGTGTCATTTTGGGATGAGAAGTTCAAGATGGTGTGGAATATGACTGAGAAAACACGAATTGAAAAGAGGAGTAAGAAAAGAATGTATCTGTCTCAGATCGATTGCAGGAGGTGCTAGAAAATAAAAAGGAAGCCCTTGGACTTGATGGACAGACAGTTGGTAAAAACTGGTGTCATTAAGGAGAGGGCGGAGTATATCACGGCAGTATCTTTCCGAGGCATTTGGAAGCAGGAAACACCGGACGGGAAATGGAGAGCCTACTCAGGCAGGAATATAGAAGTCTGGCATAAAAAAATGACTCTCTGTGTCCTGTATGTGCCCATGCGGAATGTGTAGGAGATTGCAAGGTGAAGACAAGACAGGAATGCATGAGAAGTTAGGTAATAGTTCAGGAAGTTGCGGGAGCCTCAAAGAAGATCAAAGCGAGATGCTGAATAGCATAGATAGAATCCTTGTCTGCGAAATTCAGAAGAAAAGGTTTTTCCAGCTAGGCTGGTTTGGAAAGACTTTCAGAGCAGAGGCAGGGTTTGGGTGAGGTTTTGTAGGATGGATTGGTTTTGGATAGAAGTGCCCATGAGCTTTCTGCGGTCGAAAAGATGTTTCTGTGATGGGGAGTGAGAACCTGATGCTCTAAGATCTGTGCATAAAACAGAAGGAGAGAGCATTTAAGCCTGTGCCTCTGGTCATGTCCTCCCTCCCCACTGTCACCATGTAATGATCTAACAGAGAGCAGGGTTCTTAGGACCTTTTATTTGAGGACTCTGGAGATGGCTGAGGCCTGGCATTTGTCAGCCTGCGGGACTAACACCCTCGTCTGTGTGAGCTAGCTCTCTGAAATGTCTGTATGGACTCAGAGACTCTTCTCTGAGATCTGTGGGCAGGCTTATCTGCTGAATGCTGACACCCCCACTCCCATCCTCCAGCAACCAAATCCTTGGGATATCATCGCTCTCTTAGTCACTGGAATTCACACGGGACTTGATAAAGCAATCTATGTATTCTCAAGAACACACTCTGTTCCATAAATTGGGCCACAAAGACTTTTCATTACACGCGTGATGAAACTTTGGAAATCATGTGTCTTCTTTTTTTTTTTTAATTTTTTTTTTTTTAACATTTATTTATTTTTGAGACAGAGAGAGACAGAGCATGAATGGGGGCGGGGCAGAGAGAGAGGGAGACACAGAATCGGAAGCAGGCTCCAAGGTCTGAGCCATCAGCCCAGAGCCCGACGCGGGGCTCGAACTCATGGACCGTGAGATCGTGACCTGAGCTGAAGTCGGACGCTCAACCGACTGAGCCACCCAGGCGCCCCTCATGTGTCTTCTTAAAACGTACCTGCTTTGATAGTTACATCTGGTTTCACATTGTTTTTCTGCTGTTGTATTGGATTTATTATTGCCGTAGCTGCCATTTGTTGTGGTAGTCACTCTCATATAAATGTCTGTACTTATTACATGTATTCCAAATACTTCTCCATTCATAAATGATCATTCACAGCCTTTCCTTCACAGTATGTTGTCTTCTGTCGATCAGTTCCTTCCTTGTTAAGACGTAGAGGGCTTCTAATGGTGGAAGCTTTTAGGACATCCAGAACTCCACGTATATGGCGGCTTCGAATCCCATCCCTATGTGCTCTTACGTGTGTCTCTGTGTGGCAGAGACGGTCTCCACAAACACGTTGCTATTCTCAGTGCTTGCCTTAGAGGCTGCTCTTTATTGAAGAGACAGGAGCACACTAATCAAGTTTCTAGAAGAATAGCGTATGATTATAGGCCACACAACCTCCGGGAATTTTTGGTCTGTGCCACTTTATGAAGAAATGGCCCAGGGTTTGACCTTCATCACTGAAATGATCCCACTGGACAGTTTGTCTGTCACGGCGACATCTTATTTGATTTTTGGTGAGTATAGGTCATTAGGCCAAAATTGGGCACCTCACCACTTAAAAGTTTTTACTCAAATTATTGACTAAAAGTTTTTTTTTTTTTTTTTTTTTTGAGTTCTATGGCAAACTTCAATTTTTTCATGCTGTGGTTTAGACATTCTTTTGTGGTAAGCATTTCAAGGGTAAAGGCCTTTTGAAGTCCGTGTTAGTGTTGATCAGTTCAGAGGTCAATTTCCTTTTACTCTTGTCCTTCTGGGGTGTCCAAAGACTTTTTCTGTCCTGATACTTAGCTTCATCATTGCTTGTTTTTAAACATAACTTTTTCCCCTCTTTGTGTGTACTTGCCTACGTTTCCCTTTATGTCTATTTTTCTGTATAAATATACAGAAATATAAAAAGATGCAAAATAAATATACATAAAGGTATAGATAGGTAGTAGACGGATGATAGATAGAAAGATAGATAGATAGATAGATAGATATTTTGTGTTTAGAGGGGCAGCATTTACTTTCTCTTACTCAGTTCTCTCCAAAAGTCACCCCCACCCCTCCAGGTGCTGCACCGATTATGTTTTTCCAGAAATAACAGAAATGCTATTAACTCAACTTACGGTCCCTGGCAGTGGGTTCACCAGTCAGGCCACATAACTTGAACTCTTGTGTAAGCCTCACAAAAACCTGTTTGTGACACTCCTTTCCAGATTTGGTTTCATGTTTTGGAAAATGAGTCTTCTGCCTAAGAGATACATCAGGAGAAACTGCCCTGGGCTTAGATCTGGTAATGCCACTAATTTGTGAACTCTTCCAGTGACTGAGTCAGTTGTTAAGGATTAAGGCAATTTGGTGTTAATTGCAGTGATTATTTCAAATTATAATATTATAATCTATCATAAAATGTTTAAGGATATAAGGCATAAAACCCAACTATATATTTACATACCTGATGCCTTTATTTATATGTAACCTGTAGGAGGAAGTCTAGAGGCTTCTGTTACAGATACTCCTGGTTTTTTGGTTTTTTTCCCACCAGAATTCCAAAATTTGCAGTTGCTGTGATATTTCAGACAGGTTTTTTGTTTTTGTTTTTGTTTTTGTTTTTTTTTTTCTATAAGATGGGAATTGTTCAACCCAAAGAAAAAAATCAGCAAAAAACAAAAAAAAAGGTCAGAATTCCACATAAGCCTTAGTTTGGGAAAACTAGGTCTACCAATACAGACAAGCTGGAAGCATGCCTGTGTTTTCATCTTAATTTAAGAGTTCGGTAGTATTGCTTCCATATACTGTAGTAAGAAGTCATGCATTTGGAAACCATCTGTTCCCACAAAGTAATTCAGAAATAAAGTGAGATTGTTTACATGAACAGAAAGTTGACGAACTGTGAGAATTTGGTTTCTCTTGCATACTCCAGCAATGCAATAGAGGAGAAATGCTTTTATAATCAGACTGCTGTCTGTGTTCATAGTTTTTCCCAACCGTATCCTCCTTTATCGGCCACCAAGGAGGATATAGGTAAGGGGAAACAGAAACGAAGTAGAGAAGAACGATATTTGATTTACATGACAAATATAATATATTTTTCTGTGATGAGAAATTGCTGCTCTTCTGTTCATATGCTGTCCGTTTACAGTTCCCAAGACCCTTCCAGGGCATTTTGGTTACCAGGATCAGGCTCTGTGGGTTTGGAATCTTCCTTGATGCTTGCTTTTCTTCCTTGGGCTGTGTTTCCTCAATCTTTTTGCTGGAGGGGGGTCATAAGACCTTGAGAGATGAATAGGGCCATGACCTCTCAGCTCAGCGAGTCTTGAGTTTCCTCTTCACTGTTGTCCCTGCATGGGCAGGAAACGACCCCATCTTAAGTTTTTTGATCCTCTGGTTTCTTCGGTGGCCTTGCTTTTGACAGCTGACCCCTGCAGTGCAAGACATGGTGTTTTGCTACACAGCGTATTCCTCTAATATCCTTTTGTGTTTTTGATGTTCATGCCTTTCAGTGTTAGGAGTGACATCAGTATGTCTGACCTGGTTCCATCAGCGTAGCTGATTTGACTCACGTTATCTCTGCAGGCAACAGTGACAAGTTAGAGAAGGGCGTCAGCTGCAGACTGTCTGACTTGACTTTCCTCTACATGGCCTTCATTTAGCTTTTTCAGGCCATTTCCCTCACTTCCCCCTCCTGCCCGCCCTGTAGGATTCTCTTTCTCCCACTCTCATTTCGGCAGATCCCCAGGCCTTCCCCAGGCTCCACAGTCTCCCCGCCAGCCCTCCTTGCAGATCTGAGCCCTGAATCATATATGACCCCAAGGCGCCTTTGCAGTATTTCCTTATGGCATTTTTGGCTAATTATTACCTGCTTCCTTTGGTACTTTTCCCATGTTTAAGTGGTTTCTCTGCCTTTATTGGCCTGGAAGGTCTGGCTAGGCAGGGTTTTTTTTTTCTTTCCTTTATTTTTATATGTGCCCTCCATGCCTATCACAGAAAGTGCTAGATCTACATCAGTGGACTGTTCTATCTCCTCGTTCCTGCTCATGGCCCACTCTTAGTCCCTGTACTTTTAATCCATCATCTCGGATCTGACCAGATAGCTTAAACCCTGAGCATCGGTGCCCTCACCGGCAGAATGGGAATAATATGTATTTAGTAGAGCTGTTGTGAGGACAATAATTATATGGATACCAGAACATTATCAAGTGCTTTCTCTGTGCCAGATGTTGATCCTAGTGCTTTATATGTAAACCTATGTATTAAATATGTGTACTCTAGGTATGGCCTCATTTAATTCTTGCTAAGTGTTCTAACTATAGTAGGAACTCCCTAACTCTTCTAGCTGTTATCTGGATTCCTCCTGACCTCCTGTGTCTGGTTCCCGTTCATCTGCTTCTGAAATGCCTTTCTTGACGACTGTGGCTTGAAGAGGGAGTTTAGATATCTGGAAAACGTCCATTCACATCTCTCCCTCATTCAGTGACTGAGGACACTGAGGCCCAAGGTCACACAGGAGGGCGGTGGGTAGGCTCCTGAACCAAGGCAGAGTCTCACAGCCTGACACCAAAGGGCTGTTTCTGTGGAGCCAGGAGGCTACCCCGGCATAGATGGAAGAACTCCTACCCTTCATAGAATTCTCAGGTCACACTTTTCTGGACCCGCCACATGGACGGTCGCTAAAAGACCAAAAACTACTGTGAAATCTTTAATAATGTATGGTTTAAAACCAGGGAGAATAAGATATATAACTAATAGTGGTTAAAGATGAAATATGTTAGTTCAGGATTTTACTGCATGTGGTTTGGGGGGCATGCATGGGCCCCGGGTAGATGGGATTCCAAATACTGAAAGGCGTGTTGGACAGTCCCCGGCCTACAAACTGGAGGCCCGCAGCGGTCTTTCATTGCAGTGTTTTTCTTGGAATACATTTTCCTGTGGAAATAAAGCAGTAAGTGGTGGTTTGGCTCTCCCGCCAACCGTCTATTTAACCCTGGCAGCGATGGGCCTTCATATTAATGGTGGTTTCTCATTGTTTCTTTGGAAAAACGCGGCGTTAGTTGTGACATGAAATTCTGAATATGGAGATCTTGGCATCAGGCTGTGAATGAAGCCCCCTCCTCATGGGGATAATTCCTTCTCCTTTTATCCTTTCCGACTGAGTGCCAGAAGGTTTCCCTCCCCTCCTCCAGGTCCCTGGGTCCGTGGGTGCTCCTTCCCACCGGTATGGGGAGCTATGGTTGGCCCAAGTCAGAGTGTCTGCTCTGGGACTCCACAAGGGAGGGGCTGGCCCGGCAGGAATTTAAACACTTCTCTCCCAGGGGTGCCTGGGTGGCTCAGTCAGTTAAGCCTCTGACTTTGGCTCAGGTCATGATCTCACGGTTCAGTTCGTGAGTTTGAGCCCCGCATCGGGCTCTGTGCTGACGGCTCAGAGCCTGGAGCCTGCTTAGGATTCTGTCTCCCTCACTCTCTGCCCCTCCCCCACTTGCACTCTGTCTGTCTCTTTCTCAAAAATAGACATTAAAAAAAGTTAAAAAAAGTAAAAGCTCTCTAGAAAATATTTAAAAGCCTTCTAGACAAATAAGTAAATGAATAAATAAATAAAAGCTTTCTAGATTAAAATAGATAACCTTTTTATGCTCTTGGCAAAAACAATTTGTGAATCTTTTTCCATTTTGGCAACTGCTCTGAGGATGTTTAGCAATTAATTCTTCTATAAGATGTGAGAGATGTCTATGAGGAGGCAAAGCTTTAAGAATGGATATATAGGCTTCAATGCTTAAAGGTATCTGTTCTTTTCTCACTGTTTTCCTGGCATCCGGCATTTATTTTGAACTTTATTCAGGTATTAATTCTTTAAAACGCTTGTGATAGGTTCAATATCATCCTGAAGTTACTGGTAATGGAACTGAAAGGGGGATGTCCTCTGGATCCAGGTTCCTTAGGAATATTTCTTCAGTCTTCACGACCGGCTTGCAAGGTAGGTACTGTCCTTGTTGCCGAGAAGGAAATGGGTCAGTTAGGCAAGCTTATAGTAGGTTTGTAGATCCAGTAAAGACAGAGCAGAACCGGAGTCTGAACTCTTGTGGAAAGTTCTGGGGTCTCTTGCCAGGCTCTGTTACGGTGTCACTGAATATGTACAACTGGAGGAACAGACTACAGGAGGGGATTTTGTCATGAGAATCAAGGCCGTAGCATTTTGACAGGCAGTCCCTGGGGTGACTCAGATAACGGAGCTTGAGCTGGACTCAGATTCTGGACTACTTTCTTTCTCCCACTAATCTGAAAGCGGGTGTGGGGGACACAGGTACAGGTGCAGTGAGTTCTAATCCTCACCTGTGCGTAATGGCCAGTTATCAGCTCCATTCTGAGAACTGCCTTTTAAAGAAGCAACAATTACTAGTTTCAAAAATTCTCCAAGGTTTCTGTTGTTTAGAGATGTAAATACACATTAGGGTTTTTAGTTTTGGTTGCAAAATTTTGTTAGGCTGTATATAACACGTGACCTAATTGAACAACCCATTTAAACATTACTAGATTTTTTTCCCCTACGATGAGAAATGAATGAAGAGCCATTGGGTGAGTGAGCAAGTAGTTTACTTTCTAGAACATTCCCTGTGTAACACAAGTGTTTATATTCTAAAAGTTTTATTAGGTAGTAATCATTGATTTGGTTTCTAAAAATGCATATTACTTTGTCCTATAGATCCTTCAGTACCCTAATTAATTGCTTTTGCAGTCTTATAAATGGGATTGAATAGCAGCCCATTTTGGCTAAAACGGCAGCATGGTTTATGGCTAAATAACCAAAATTTTTTGAGTTGATGCAAATTGATCTAAGTCAAAGGAATCTGATTGTTCAGTTGAAGGCAGATAGACCTCTCTTTGTACAGCTCCCTCGGAGGTGTGGGTGATAATCTCTGCATGCAATTTTAGGCAATTATATGTGTTTTTCTGGCCTTTAGAAAGCCTGGATAAATGAAAGTTAGCTTTAGTTGTGCTATTCATTCCTGTGGCTGTAGTCTTGCAATAAACGCTGGCTGTGGTTTGTTCAGATATTTACAATTAATGCTTTCCTGTATCTATGCAGTACTTTAAAGGAAGCTATAACTTTGTGCTTGCTAAGGTGCCTAAGTCTGATCTGGTTTATGAAATTCAGTTGGTGGCTGTACAGGCTTGCTTCTGCACCCCTCCCACCCCCAGAGTCCTGATATCTTAATGAGGACTTGGTATCTCAATATGAAATTTGCACAGTGGGAGTTCTGAGGTAATATGCCCTGATAGAGCCCCCAATGTCTGCCTCTTAGAGAGGGGATGACAAAGAGAGGGTACCCCAGCTAAGTGCTTGCATAATCAGGCAGCCTGTGTCTTTCTACGGTGGTTGTTTCGTTTCATTGTGTGGGGTGCGTTGTGCTCTCTAGTGTGTCAGTGTCTCAGGCCCCTTCTCTCCTCTGGCTGCCTTGTTTGTAACCTCTCAATTCCACACGGTAGGTTGCTTGATGAGCCTCATGAGTTTTGGATGAGAGACATCGGCTTTCTAACATACCACTTTGTGATCTGCAACACTTTGAATTTGGAAGAGAACATTTGGTCACTGTACACATCATAAGACGTGCTCTTACAGGGTGCACATAAGTAGCCTCATGCTAAGTCCAGCTTGGTTTATACCGCTTGCACTGGCTTAATGGATGATAGCAGCTCCTGATTTGGACGATAAGTCCTATGATCACTCCCTCATACGGGACCATAGACACCATCTCTCTCTCTCTCTCTCTCTCTTAAAGTTTATTTATTATTTTTTGAGTGGGAGGGAGAGAGAGAGCGAGAGCATGCAGAGGCAGGGCAGAAAGAGAGGGAGAGAGAGGATCCCAAGCAGGCACTGCTCCGTCAGCACAGAACCCGATTTGAGGCTCCAACTCACAAACTGTGAGATCATGACCTGAGCCGAAGTCAAGAGTCGGAGGCTTAACCAACAGAGCCACCCAGGTGCCCCACCATCTCTCAAGGATAAACTGAAAAGGAGACCAATGAAGTGACTTGCACATCCCCCTGCCCCTCCTCCACGCCCCTCCCCAGTGACTGTCAGATTAGATCAGGTCTAGAATCAGAAGATTTTATCCTGGCCATCTCTGTCAACTGCCCGTACTGCTATGCTTTGGCTGTATGTCCTTTGGCTGGTTTCTCTTTTTAACTTTCACACCAAGAAACCCTCACAGGAAGGTGTTTGGCATTCATTGTTAATTTTAGTGGGCAAAACGCAGTACTCATTTAAAATGTTTGAAATATAGTGTGTGTAAAAGGAGTCTACACAAAATGTGGGCATGATTTAAATGATGATAGTGAAATAGACACAGGGCAGAGAGCCGGCAGGACACTGGGACTGGGGGTGGGGATGTGATCACCTGGGAAGGTACAAGATGTGGTGCAAACAGTCCGTGTGTTGATTGTAATGTGGAGTACCCAGGTGTGTGCATTTAGCGGCACTCAGGGAACTCTACCCTTGCAGATGGGGGCATTTTTTGTTTATAAATTGTAACTTAGTAAAGTAGGCCCATTATTCAACTTACAAAGTAGACCATTTGCAATGTGTATTTTAGCTCTTTGCGTGCTGTGTATTCCCGGTTGACGGGCTATTTTAAAACACAGAATAATTGGGTCTTTATGGCCGAATCAATGCCTCACTGTTAGAAGACTGATATTTCTATTGTAGTGGGCAGATTCTTTGATCTTCATTTTCTTTATTTTGGAACAGCTTGTTAACTGTCTGCATAGACATACTATAAAATATTCTAATTCTATTTATGAGTGGTATTTTATTTTATTGATGGACAAAACTGATACTGAGTTGTCTTCTACGACCACTGGGCTGCTGATGTTGGCTAATGAAGTCCATGGCCCAAGAGCATTGGTTGTATGTCTCTTGGGTTCCAGACACTATGCAGACAGGATCCCATTCTTCTCCCCAGCCTATATGATAGGTGTCATCTACCTTATTTAAAAAGATTTTTTTTGAACATTTATTTATTTTGGAGAGAGAGAGAGAGAGAGAGAGAGAGTGCTCGTGCATAAGCAGGGGAGGGGCAGAGAGAGAGGGAGACACAGAATCCGAAGCAGGCTCCAGGCTCAGAGCTGTCAGCACAGAGCCTGACGCGGGGTTCACACCCACGAATCCTGAGATCGTGACCTGAGCCGAAGTTGGACGCTTAACTGACTGAGCCACCCAGGCGCCTCCGGTGTGAGGTACCTTAAATGTCATCAAGTACAGAAACTGAGGCTTGTGGGTATTAAGCAGCTTGCCCAAGATCCCCACATGGGACGTGGGGGAGCCGGGGTTTGAATCTCATTTGTCTGACTGTAAAGCATTCCCCTTTCCCACCATGCACACTGTCATTTAGAAAGGACTGCCTTTTCCTGGAGAAAGGGGAGCGCTTTGTCTACTCCCTGGCTGTAGCTGTAGCACGAAGACCATGTGGCATATCACTTCCAGACTTCCTACATCACACCTGTGACCGGCACACCCCTTGCCCAGCCTCCTTCTGTGGCTCTCTCCTGCCTGCCCAGCCAGGGTCAGCCGCCTGCTGGCAGATCTGATGGGTCCTGGACTCTGGCGCCACCCTTCTTATCCCACTGGGTTTTCCTCACACCCTCCTCAAGGACCCCTGGGGCTCCAGCTGCCTTTTCCTGTCGTGTCCCCATATGTTCTGGGTTAAGTGGCCCCACTTTGCCTTTGATCATACCTTTGCTTTCCTCTCTGCATTTGCCAAGTAAAATAAAACAGAAAACAAAACAATAAAAAAATAAAACTCCAGTACTCCAGTGCCTGTCAGTCATCCCCAAATCTCAGCTCCTGCCTCTTCCGTGATGTCCCTGATCCCAGTCTCCTACGCTCCCCGTTCACCTCCACCTTCTCTGAGCTTCAGGCTTTGGGTCTGAACCAGGTGGTTTAAGTGATCAGGTCTCTCAGTTATTCTTTAATTTCATGTCTGTTCTTCCCAATTCAGAACAATAAGAATGATAATCGCTTTATTTATTGGGTCCGGTGTTGTGCTGTGCACATTAGGTGGCTTTTTTCCAGCAGTCCCCAAGGAGGTAAGTATTATGTTTTCTCCCTATCTGACGGATTAGGAAATTGAGGCTCAGAGAGGAATGTCCAGGTACTAAGTGGAGAAATTGAGATTCAAATCCAACTTGACTTGAGTGGTCACATCCTACTCTTGACTCCTGGCAAACTCCTTGAAGGTAGTGGAAAGAAAAGAATGTGACGTTTATTGTTTCTTTACCAGAGACTGGCATAAAAGGAAGTCAGTTCGTGTGACTTTTACACTAAGGCTAAAAATTAGGTATCATAGCCTCCGAAATCCAAGGCTCAATTTTTAAAAAAATTTTCTTTTTTTTTTACATTTATTTACTTTTGAGAGAGAGAGAGAGACAGAGCACAAGCGGGGGAGGGGCAGAGAGAGAAGGACACAGAATCCGAAGCAGGCTCCAGGCTCCCAGCCATCAGCACAGTGCTGACACGGGACTCGAACCCACAAACTGTGAGATCATGACCTGAGCCGAAGCCGATCACTTAACCAAGTGAGCCACCCAGGCGCCCCCCAAGGTTCAATGTAAATGATTTACTCCAGGTCACAGAGCTGATAAGTGGAGACATCAAAATTAAACCAGGTCTTTCTGCCCCTAGACATGCTTTGCTCTGTGCATGAGAAACTCCATCTATATTTCTTTCTCTTAATTCTCTCCAGGGCCTTTTATTTCCTTTTTTGTTCTCTCCAGGGCCCAGGTGGATATTAGTGAAACTTTTCAATTAGTGTTAGGTTGATTGAAAAAAAAAAAAAAGGTTCCCTTTTTTTTCAAGTGTAGATCCTTGAGTGGTGGGCACCAACTCTCTTCCACACTTGGCCTTTTGTGCCACGTAACTGAGCGGTGCTGGCTGTGTGCACTGGGTTTTCTTGAAGTGGGCCAGGTAGGTCATCTTCCAGGGCTGTGGGGCCTCCTTAGAATGTATATGATGTGAGAGCTTTACCAGAGTGAAATAGCAAAGCGCTCAAATCACCACGTCTCTGTCACTGGCTTCCGTCTTTTTTTTTTTTTTTTTTTTTTGCCGTGACCATCCAAGGGGTTGGAAACCGCGGTAGTTGTTCAGGTCGTGGGCTTGGAGACCAGGTATTCAAGTCGGCAACGGATCACACAGCAGTGTGCCTAGTGGCTTGGAACCACATTCAAGGCAGTTAAGGTTAGGGTTCTTGCGTTTCTGCCTATTGGCCTGGTGACCTTGGGCAAGTCACTGGGAAAGCCCCGCCCAGTACCTATTTCAGAGGGCTTTGGGAAATTGAGCATGTAAGGGCTGTAAAGCAGTGCCTGGCGTATGAGAAACACTTCGTAACTGTCAGCTATTATTACTTGTTCCTTTTGTTTGCTTCTTTGTTGTCCTTCTCCCCTGCCACCGTCAAATGCTGGCAGAGACCTTGTCTTTTTCTCTTGTAACAAGTCCTGCTAGTTCCCAGGACGGTGTCTAGCCCGTGGTAGGAGCTTTGTAAATATTTGAGCTCAATAAATGAATAAAGTGGACACGTGAATGAATGCCAGGCTCCATGCTGGATGCTTCGTATACAGTGCATAGAGTGAACACGGTGCCTGACTTCGTGGAGCTGCCACTTTGTCTAGTGGAGAGGAGCCTGGACATACATCGTGACCAATGGTGACAAGTGACACACAGGGAAAGAGACTATTTTCGATGGCACGATCAGGGAAGAAGTGGCATTTTCAGACCATGTTGTATGGTTGGCTGATAAACAGCATACCTTTTTCTCTTCATCTGTTTGGAGACTTAAAATAATTATTTGTGGGTCCCCTTCTCTGCTTTTTAAAGCAATTCCATCTCAAATATGTGCTCTCTTCAAACATATAAACCCTTATGTGCATGTTCTAAGGTTTTTAAAAGGAAGGCAAACAAACCTCAGCGTTGTAAAAGATTTTAAAAAGTCAACCAAGTAACTTAAAACCGTTTATGATAAATACGTGTTTACTTTTGGTTGCTTGGTATTAATTTTTTTTTTCCATTTTGGTGTGTGGGATATTTATTGGTTTTCCTTCATCTTTTCCTGGTTCGTTTGGATAAATTCAGCCAGCAAAATTCTTTTGGGCAGCAGTAATGTTAAAGATTCTGCTTAGTCTTAGGATGAAATTTACATTAAATATTTACATTCTTTTTTTTTTTAATGTTTATTTATTTTGAGAGAGAGAGAGAGAGAGAGAGAGAGAGAGAGAGAGAGAGAGAGAGAATCCCAAGCAGGCTTTGCACTGTTAGCACAGAGCCCAACGTGGGGCTCGATCTCACAAATACCATGAGATCATGACGTGAGCTGAAACCAAGAGTTGGACGCTGAACTCGCTGAGCCACCCAGGTGCCCCTACAAGTACATTCTTGAATGTTAGAATAACAGATTCTTTTGGCTAGTGGGTGATGAGATAACTTGAAAAGATCGAGTCAAAGTATGCCTGACGGATAAGAGCCGTTCTTTAATTAGGGTCCTGACTGGCTGACCATAGGAAGCAGAGAACCTCTAGAAGGCTCTGTGCTGCTTTCCTCCATTATCACCAGCATGGCAAAGTGTGTTCTCCACGGCAGGTTCATTAATGATCTTACAGGTGTGGAGTTTGAGCTCAGCTCCGCATCCCAAACTTCGGTGAAGTTGCCTGCTGTGTGACTTAGTTGCACACAGACGTGGGGTATGCGTGCACCGCCATCTATCTACACAAAGCCCTGTTACTCGGCCTTGTGGTTAGGGCACTGGAGCTGTGCTTGGAGGGGCTTTTCATCCCTATGCTCTGCACTCAGATGGTTCTCTCTCTAAGCTGAAGGAGACGTGGCTCTGTCACGTAGATCTACTAAACTAAAAGTGTGTTTGGGAGATGGGTACACAGTGCTTTCTTTTGAAAGCCTTGGACAGGGCTTGTGGTTTTCAGCTTCTGGAGTTGACTGAATGTTAACAAAGCTTCTTGAGCCCTGTCCAGCGCCTTGAAGACAGTGGGAAGTCAATGTGTGCTCACAGGAGCCATTTATCTATCTATCTGTCTGTCTGTCTCTTTCTCTCTGTCTCTCTCTCTCTCTTAAAGTAGGCCTCATGCCCCGTGTGGAGTCCAATGCAGGGCTTGAACTCATGACCCTGAGACCAAGACCTGAGCTGAAATAAAGAGAGTCAGATAATGGGGCGCCTGGGTGGCTCAGTCGGTTAAGCAGCCGACTTCGGCTCAGGTCATGATCTCGTGGTCCATGAGTTCGAGCCCCGCGTCGGGCTCTGTGCTGACAGCTCAGAGTCTGGAGCCTGTTTCAGATTCTGTGTCTCCCTCTCTCTGACCCTTCCCTGTTCATGCTCTGTCTCTCCCTGTCTCAAAAATAAATAAATGTTAAAAAAAAAAATTAAAAAAAAAAAAAGAGTCAGATGCCACCCAGGTGCCCCAAACACGGGAAACATTTAATTTGGATTAATGACAGGATCCATTTGAGTTGAATGATACAGCAACTTGCTCAATTTATGTTAAGTACATCATCTTTTCTTTCTCTCTATTTAGATTTTTCTTGAAATGCTTGTAGGAAGCTCTTTTTGGCCTGGATGCAAGAGTGAGGCTGGCTACTAAGCCCTTGAGCTCATGCCTCTGGTAAAGTAGTAAGGAAGCTCTTTTGGGAAATTCAGAGGGAGTGAACATGATGAACAGGAGCGAGGGCCAAAGCCCTGGCAGGGATGATACAAAACAGTACATCGTCCGCAAGTAACTAATGTTTGACTTTGGAATGCATCTATTTTTGGCAGTGGGTTTGCCTCCTGTGTTCTGCCTGGACAAACGTTGGGCTTAGTCGGCATTCCTTAAGCACGTGCTGATTATGGCCAAAGAAAGTGGCAGCCTTGAGGTATGCTGGTGACCATCTGGATTAGACATTTGCTACGGACCGTGTGTTCATATAACACCTCCCTAAGCTAGAGAAGCAAGAAACCGAAAGGCACTTTTAGTGAGGTTCTCATGAGTGGTAGCATGTTTTAACCATAGTGCTCCCTTTATGCAGGCCCCAAATGAGAATGTTCTCTTCTCTTCCCTTCTCTTCTCTTCTCTTCTCTTCTCTTCTCTTCTCTTCTCTTCTCTTCTCTTCTCTTCTCTTCTCTTCTCTCCTCTCCTCTCCTCTCCTCTCCTCTCCTCTCCTCTCCTCTCCTCTCCCCTCCCCTCCCCTCCCCTCCCCTCCCCTCCCCCCTCCCCTCCCCCCTCCCCTCCCCTCCCCTCCCCTCTCCCCTCCCCCCTCCCCTCCCCTCCCCTCCCCTCTCTCCTCTCCTCTCTTCTCCTCTCCTCTCTTCGCTTCTCTCCTCTCCTCTCCTCTCCTCTCTCCTCTCCTCTCCTCTCCTCTCCTCTCCTCTCTTCTCCTCTCCTCTCTTCGCTTCTCTCCCCTCCCCTCCCCTCCCCTCTCCCCTCCCCTCCCCTCCCCTCCCCTCCCCTCTCTCCTCTCCTCTCCTCTCCTCTCTTCGCTTCTCTCCTCTCTCCTCTCCTCTCCTCTCCTCTCCTCTCCTCTCCTCTCCTCTCCTCTCCTCTCTTCTCCTCTCCTCTCCTCTCCTGTCCTCTCCTCTCCTCTCCTCTCTTCTCCTCTCCTCTCTTCGCTTCTCTCCCCTCCCCTCCCCTCCCCTCCCCTCCCCTCTCTCCTCTCCTCTCCTCTCCTCTCCTCTCCTCTCCTCTCCTCTCTCCTCTCCTCTCCTCTCCTCTCCTCTCCTCTCCTCTCTGCTCCTCTCCTCTCTTCGCTTCTCTCCCCTCCCCTCCGCTCCCCTCCCCTCCGCTCCCCTCCCCTCCCCTCTCCCCTCCCCTCTCCCCTCCCCTCTCCCCTCCCCTCTCCCCTCCCCTCCCCTCCCCTCTCTCCTCTCCTCTCCTCTCCTCTCCTCTCCTCTCCTCTCCTCTCTCCTCTCCTCTCCTCTCCTCTCCTCTCTTCGCTTCTCTCCTCTCTCCTCTCCTCTCTCCTCTCCTCTCCTCTCCTCTCCTCTCCTCTCCTCTCTCCTCTCCTCTCCTCTCCTCTCCTCTCCTCTCCTCTCCTCTCTCCTCTCCTCTCCTCTCCTCTCCTCTCCTCTCCTCTCTGCTCCTCTCCTCTCTTCGCTTCTCTCCCCTCCCCTCCGCTCCCCTCCCCTCCGCTCCCCTCCCCTCCCCTCTCCCCTCCCCTCTCCCCTCCCCTCCCCTCCCCTCCCCTCCCCTCTCCCCTCCCCTCCCCTCCCCTCTCTCCTCTCCTCTCCTCTCCTCTCCTCTCCTCTCCTCTCCTCTCCTCTCTCCTCTCCTCTCCTCTCCTCTCCTCTCTTCGCTTCTCTCCTCTCTCCTCTCCTCTCTCCTCTCCTCTCCTCTCCTCTCCTCTCCTCTCCTCTCTCCTCTCCTCTCCTCTCCTCTCCTCTCCTCTCCTCTCTCCTCTCCTCTCTCTTCTCTCTTCTCTTTTCTCTTTTTCCTTTCCTATCCTATCCTATTCCCCCGCCCCCCACTTTTTTTTTCTGTAGGATTCAGGTTCTCTCCGTGTAAAAATTCCCAAGGGACACAATTTAAGTTCCTTTCCTTCTGATAACATGGAGTCCTGACCAAAGTTGTCACTTGCTGCTGGACTCTACAGAAATAATTGTGTTCTTTAAGGCGATGATCAGTGTATATTCTGAGACCCAGGAGGGGCTATCACGACGTGTTCACAATGCTGTTGTTGCCTAGAGTTTTAAATGTGGTCAACTTTGGTGCCCTTTGAAAGATTGGGGAGCATGCTGCTTCTCTTTGGATGTCCTCAACCACTCTGCCCCAGCCAGAATTAGAGGCTCCCTCGTGTTCCCATGCAATTTTGTACTTTATGTCCCTTATTGTGTTGTATTCTCTATTTCTCTGTCCTCAGCATCTGAGCACAGTGCTAGGCCCACATGGGGATTTGTGGTAGTTTTCCATTACGTCATAAGAAATTGCCACGAAAAACGTAGTTACTTAAAACAACACAGCATTTGTTATGTCACAGTTTCCCTGGGCCAGGAGGAAGGGCACGGTTTTATGAGGTCCTCTGATTTGGGTCTCACAAGACTGTCATCAGGTGATGGCCAGGGCTTCCCCCCTCTGCTGAGGCTCAGTCTTCTTCCAAGTTCATGAGATTATTGGCAAAATTCACTTCCTTGTGGTTATAGAACTCATGGTGGCTTTTTTTCTTTTCTTTAAAAGAGGGTCCCAGTTCCAGGCCCTCTTTAAGAAGCGTTGCCTTGGGGTGCCTGGGTGGCTCAGTTGGTGAAGTGTCCGACTCTTGATTTCAACTCGGGTCATGATCTTGCGGTTCCTGAGTTCAAGCCCTGCAACAGGCTTCCAGCTAACAGTGTCAAGCCTGCTTGGGATTCTCTCTGCCTCCCTGTCTGTCTCCTCCCCTCCCCTGCATGCTGTCTTTCTCTCTCTTTCAAAATAAATAAACAAACTTCAAAAACATGTTTTAAAAAAAAAAAAAAAGCATTGCCTTAGGGCTCAGTCGGTTTAGTGTCTGACTCCTGATTTCGGCTCAGGTCATGTTCTCACGGTTCATGAGATCCAGCCGTGCGTCAGGCTCTGTACTGACAGCAGAGAGCCTGCTTGGGATTCTTTCCCCTACCCCCTCTCTGCCCCTCTCTCCCTCCCTCCCTCAAAATAAATAAATAAACATTAGAAAAAAGCACATTGCTTGATTAGGTCAGGCCCACTCAGGAGCCTCTCTCTGTTTATGAATTCAAAGTCAACCAGTTGGGGAACGTAATTACTTTTGCCAGATCCTTTTGCCGTGTAACATAATCATGGGAGTAATATCCCGTCAGATTCACAGGTCCCACTCATATTCAAGGGGAGAGGCTTATACAGGATATACATAACAGGGGGACAGAGATCTTGGGGACCATCTTAAAATTCTGCCTACCAGAATGCATGCTCAATAGTGTTGAAAGAATGAATGAATGAAATGAATTAATTCTGACAGATGGCAGCATAGCAACCGGCTTTATTGTAAAATGAGTGAGAGAAGGTATTGAGGTCCTTACTGCAAAATGCAGTTGCATTTTATCCCAAGTGAGCTGTTTCCTGGCAGCTATAAAGGCATAAACAGAAGAGAAGAAATAGCAAGAAAGCAAGGAAGGAAAAAGAAAAGAAGGAAATTGCGTCTTGGGCTGATTTCAGGCGGCAGCTCCGAGGAACTCTACCCACCCTCTGGTCTGCTGATGTTTAAAGTTGGTCAGAGACCAAGAGCTAGGGGTTCTTCTCAGTTCTGCCCCTGGGCTTAGCCACTCTGGAAGCAGAAAGGTGGAGGCAGTCAAGGGCACCCCCCCCCCCCCCTCCGCGCCTCCTGTCAGCTTTGCTTTTAGTTTCCAGAGACGGAGTCTCTGCCATAGGCTGAAATAAAAACCTGACTCTTTATTCCATCCCATATAACCACATGCACATGCGGTATCTCTTGGAACCCTCCTGCAGTAAGATGCATTAGGTGTGGAAAGGAAGCCTTAACTTCAAATCTCCTGGCTGTGGTTGGCTTTAAAAATCAAATTGAACCATGGCCGTCTGTGTTTAATTTGGAAGAACAGAAAGGATGTGTGCTTTGTGGCGCCCACGTAGTATAAAAGTCTCCATGACATAATACCACTCTGCCCAGCCTTGGAAGCTTCCCGTGCAGACAATGGCTCTGCTTCCCTGACAGTTCCCAGGCATGGGTGCCACCTTGTGTAAACAGTGCTGTTTTTAGTGAGTTGCAGAAGCAAAAGGATGACACATTAATAGCAGCTGGAGGGTCTCATTAAAATTGGGAGGAAAATATGAAGACTGGAGCCTGGTAATGTACAAACAGTGAAAGAGTCTTTGTCTCATCTGATTAACAATTGGATACATTCTGATTGCCTTTCTGGATTGTAAGAACCAGCATTCAGCCGGAAGTACCGTGTTTTTCTTCTTTACAGTAGCCTATCCCTGTTTTTCAATTCCCTTATTCCCTCCAAAATTAATGTGCTGGTCCTTTGCAGTCCCTTGAGAACCGAAATGGCTTTGGTGGCTGGCCTCCATGAGCTGGTGGAGAATCAACTAGGCTGAATTTGGGAACACCTGAATTATGCAGTAAGATGCTAACATCTTGGGAGGTGGCAGCCGGGGTTTGGCTCTCCTGTCTGGAAGGGCGGGGACGCACGCTGTGGGAGAGCTCTCTGGGGAGGAAGAGTGTTATTAATGATTTTAACTGGCTGTCTCTAGCTCTGCGGGGAAATCTACATTCTGCTAAACGTTCCCTCCCTCATGAAGAACATGGTTTTCCCAGGTGTGTAGGTGGGGGAACTTGTTGTGTGCAGGGCAAAGGGGCTGCATTTTCAAGAATTTGTATGTAGACTTGGCAATGAAAACAAAATAGGCCAAAGGAATGGTCTTTGGAAACCTGGTCTGGTTGACTCAGCCGAGCAGGAGTGTGGTCATGTGCTCGACTGCAGCATCTAATTATGGGCAGAGTTTGCAGACTGTTACCTGATACGAGCCCACCGCACACAACTTAACTCTAGGCTGGACCTTCGGTAGTCATCAGTGATCATTTTTTTTTTTTTTTTAACCCATCAGAGAGATAGTAATCACTATAGAATGCCATGGATCAAGATGCCAATATTAGATCGATTGACATGCTCTGTCTTTTTTCCTATGGTTATTTTTTCTGTATCGGGAATGGTGTTTCCATATATGCCCATTTTATAGCTAGTGAGAAAAAAAAATGATCTTTCTCTATATTAGTCCCTCTTCTAGCTGAGTTGAATAGAGGGGAAAGCCGGCTCCTTTTCTGGGGCTGGTCACTATCAGTCTGATGATGTGAACGATAAAGAGGTAATAACACCTCCATAAGCACAACAAAGCAAATAACCTTTAGTTTCTTTCCTAAATCACCTTACCACATTTCACCATATTCACACCTTTCAGAGTTAATTTTTCTGCAGACTCACCCAAAGGCAGCTAGCTGCCTGCTGTGTCTCTGACCTACCTCAGCAGTGTGGACATTGAAATAATTATCAGTTAAATCTAATTTCAGAAACATCTGTCTCATTGTTCACCATCTTGCAACTTAAAACATTGAACCATGAGGTGCCTGATCTTACCTCCTGCATTGTAACTTTGTTAACTTTGTGTGACTTCAGGGTAATTTGACAAGACTATAGTCTGTACCTGAGAAAGGCAGGTCCAGAAAGTGGTACTGAAGGAGCCCAGGGCAAGGGAAGCTCTTGGGCATTTTGGCATGAACATTTGTTTTGAGTTTCTAGCCCCAAGGCCTTTGCATAGAATTTGTTTCTCTCCTGGCCACCCCCCCCCCCCCCACCCTTGCCTCCAGTTTTTAAAAAATTAAGTCTCTTTTAACCCAAACATTCTTATTTGGTAGTGAGCTAGCTCTGGAAAATTGCCTTATAGAAGAACTATTTTCTGTGAAGAAGTTTTAAAATGACTTCTATCACTTGTGATCAGATTATAAGCTGACTATAGATGTTTCTAAAGATCTGAAAATAATAGAAAGAGCTTCATTTATTTTACTTTTTCTGATCTCCTTACTGGAATCCTGTGTTGTTAGAATGGGATATGAAATCCTACAGGGTGCAATTTGCAATTTGCATCCTAACCAGTAGTTGAAATGACAAGAGCAAAACCACTAAGAAGTATAAGGGATTCCGTGGCTTCTTGTAGTGTTAGCATGTAGCACACTGCTTTGTGTTCTAGGGGCGCTGACATTGGAAAGGGGACACTTGCTTTTTTGATCTGGGACAAATCTGTAAGACTGATAAATGGCCAGTTAATGTATATTTTACAGCAGGGCTTGAAAGATGAACTTGCTTGTGAGACCAAAAGAAGTTCCTTCCTTTTTTTGGCCTGGACTGATCCTGCAAGGTGTGGATTAATCAGTGCAGATGTATTGAGAAAACGTAATGTCACCAGAGAAACATTTCTGACATGCAAGATGGACCAAGATGGGAAAGCTTAAATGCATTGCAGTGACCTTGGAAGGGACAGAGCCTTAGGGGCAGAGTTCTTTCTCCCAAAGAGGAGCAGAACACAGGGGGAAGTGGTAAAAATTCCAAAGTTTTCAGGGCTGAGTCAGTTCTAATGAAGCTCCAGGAAAGGGAATTTGTGTACAAGGGCTGTCTTTGGGCCTTTGATATTATTGTTATCATCATTTTTTTAAATGCTTATTTATTTATTTATTTATTTATTTATTTATTTATTTATTTATTTATTTTGAGAGAGAGAGAGAGAGAGAGAGACAGAGAGAATCAATCCCAAGCAGGCTCTGTGCTGTCAGTGTGGAGCCTGATGCGAGGCTCAAACTCACAAACTGTGAGATGATGACCTGAGCCGAAATCAAGGGTCAGACGCTTAGATGGCTGAACCACCCAGGTGCCCCTAGGCCTTCGTCGTCGTCGTCGTCATTGTCATTGTCATCATTTTATTACTGTTAGTAGCAGCAGTAGAGCAATGCTTCAGATGTTGGCGTGTGCAGCTGGAACTCATCCTCTTGCTGATAGATGTACCACTGAGTAGGCTTCTAGATCGCCTCACCAGTGGGTCTAACATTCACCTGCATAATGAAATAAAGCAAGACACAATCTCTGTAGCACGGTGGTGCCAGAAACTGGGTCCACGTTGCATTTCCATCCTGACATTGGAACCTTGCCGGTGTTGGGGTTTTGTTGAGTCCTCATTGCCTCAACGAACCCCACGGCGGCAGGGGAGCTCTTGCCTCCTGCCTCTGACCCCCGACCCCCTTAACCCCCTGATTCACTTTGTACACTGAGTGGAATATGGCATTGGCCGTGCCTGGAGCATCTTAGGGAAAGGCTTAAAGGGAGGTGAGGTAGGAAGGCCAGGGACAGAAATGAACGCAAAACCACAACGCGCAGGGGAACTGGGAGTTGGGATGAAGGCAGTGGGCCCACAGGGTCTGGAGATGGGAATTGAGGGATGGGGCTGCAGTCAGACCAGCAGCATCCACCCAATGTGTGCCATGTGTCACCCCGGGCTCCACACACACGGGATTTATTGGTTCATCAAAGTCTCGCAAAGGCCCTGGAAGGCGAGCTACCATCATGATCATCCCCAGCGTAGATACGAGGAATCTGTAGGCAGTCTTTCTGCTGTGAAGTGGCCCTTTCGGGGGCACAACCCCAGCAGTTTGGCTCTAGTTTATGCCCTTAACTGTTACACCGTCTTGAAGAAAGCGGGGGACAAAAATCACAACCAAAGCCGGCTTCGTCCTTCAGGTTATTCCAGCCACCCTGCCTCTCCTGAGTCGTGGGGCTTGAACTCACAAACCACGAGATCATGACCTGGGCTGAAACCAGACACTTAACCAACTGAGCCACCCAGGTGGCCCTCCGTATCCACCTTTTTTAAAAGTTTTTTTTTTTTTTTTTTTTTTTTAAGAAAGTGAAGGCTGTAAGCTAAAAGCTGTTCATTTCACGGGACTCTGGCAGTTGAAAAAATCTGACTGAATTGTAGGACACAAAGGACCCTTGTTACCAGGCTTTTCCACCAACGGGAAAACAGCTGTTGCTCTCGTCTTTTCTATCATTTCATTTTTCCATTGGCCAAGTGGTTGCTTTTGAGTTCCTGTAGATGTCTTCATGGGGGACGAGCGTGGTTTGGGTGGAATTAGACAGTAAGTGTTACCAAGCACTTCACAGAGGTTGTTGAGCTCGGGAATAAAGGCCCTACCCCAGCTCTCCCAACAGTGTGCACCACAAAGACTTACTCTCTCAGAAAGAAAACAGGACAGTTCCGTTCAGCCAAGGGTGGAGCCGGGAACTTAATCCATTTCTCAAAAATGTATTCCCAAGAAATCCATGTTGATCAAAGCCAGAGGCATCCAGTGTCTGTCTGTTGCAATCTCAAGGAATATTCTGCCACGGATTCTCCAAAGACTGATCTTGATGTCATAAAATTGCAAACCTTTTTATCTTTAAAAGTTTGTCAAGTCTCACATTCCACGTTTAATTCTGACAGCTACTAAGACAAATCAGTTCTAGTTTCCCTCTTTTTCAAAGGTGTTGGTGAAATTTGCTCAATGATTGCTCATCCTCCTCAATCAGCCAGGTCAAAAGCACTAATATTCTGGTTTTTTCTGGGTGCTAAAGAAATATAGCCCTGAGAATCCTGGCCAAATTTAAAAGAATGGATTTCACTGTACCAAGACATTTTTATCGTCAAGTTAAGTCAGTGATCTATCTCATGCATGGGGGGTCTTGGTTGGGGATATGGAGTGTGGTTTTGTCCATGTTCTGTGGCTTATCTACCCTTCCTCCCTTTTGTATGGAAACCTTCTAATTCAGAAGCCACTCTGTGAATATTTGGCTCTAGAGATGCCTTCGGATTCCTGGCTGCACGTGTGAATGTCAGTACTCACATATGTTAGGTCTAGGCAGTTCAGAATCCCTAACCCCCTTAGGTTTCTCTTCTGTTTCATAGAGTAGATATTAGATGTTAGTGATGTGATTTGATCTGATTAGATCCCTGCAAACGTTTGACCTTAATCATTTATTTGTATCATTTGTTAACATTTCAACCAAGACTTTTTTTTTTTAGCTACCAAGATGTTAAACTGCATGAAGTCAGGAAAGTTCATATAATGTGTTTTCCCTTTATACAGAAGAATATTTTCTAGGTATTTTTTTTTAGAGGTGATATAGGTAGTGGTTAAGGACCTGACCTCTGAAGTTTCCTTATACAGATCCTGGCCTGGCCACTTGCCAGCTGTGGGGCCTCAGGCAAGTTCCTTAATCTTTCTGGGCCTTATTTTCCTGTTCTGCAAAATGAGGATGAGAAAGGGATGCTGGGAGATTTAAGGGGATAATCCACCTAAAGCTCAGTACTTGACAGACCGTAGACATTCAGTAAATGCAAACTAATATTTTTGTGTTCCTGTTCATTGGTATTTTATAGTTTTTTAAATTATTTTTTTATTTAATTTTTTTTTAATGTTTATTTTTGAGAGAGAGGGAGACAGAGTGTGAGCAGGGGAGGGGCAGGGGAGGGGCAGAGAAAAAGGGAGACACAGAATCCAAACAGGCTCCAGGCTCTGAGCTGTCAGCACAGAGCCCGACACGGGGCTCGAACCCATGAACCATGAGATCATGACCTGAGCCAAAGTCAGATGCTTAACTGACTGAGCCACCCAGGTGCTCCTATAGTTTTTTAAAACAGCTTTTTAGTAGTAAACAGGGAAGTGATACACGTGGACCGATACAACGAATTTTTGAATGGAACAACTAAAATAGTGAAATCAAAACCTTATTAATCAAAGAATAATTGAAGAAACCAGATGTTTAGCCTAGAAAAGAAAAAAAGAAGTGTACAAACAGTAGTAATGTTCCAGTATCTCAGGGGAAACCTGTAGCTTTTGTTAGAAATTCATCTTAAAAAAATTTTTTTTAATGTTTATTTATTCTTGAGAGATAGAGACAGAGCATGAACAGGGGAGGGGCAGAGAGAGACACAGAATATGAAGCAGGCTTCAGGCTGTCATCACAGAGCCTGACATGGGTCTCAAACCCATGAACTGCAAGATCATGACCTGAACTGAAGTCGGACACCTAACCCACTGAGCCACCCAGAAGCCCCTAGAAATTTATCTTAGTGAGAAAAACCACATAAGATTAGAAAAACATATTTGTTAGTAAAAATTAATCTGTCTGTAACTTTATCCAAAGTATGTATGATTCTGAAATTCTAGGCAATGGGACCTAAACTCAAAGACAAAAGGATAATTAAGACATTTAAATTATAGTCTGTTCAGTTTACCACTGGGATAGTTATAATTTTAGTTACAGAGTAGCTTTCTTCTGGGGAACCTAAATTTCCTTACACACATCGCCTCATTCCTTCCCACAGCAAGTTATGTTAATCTCAGTGTTTCTCACTTGATTTAAGATCTTGCCGCCCACGGTGTGGTCCACGGATCAGCAGCGTTGGGATCACCCGGGAGCTCACTCAGTCATGCAGCCTCAGGCTTCACCCCAGACCTCCTGAATCTGATCTGCCCTGCTGTGTAGCCTGTGTTGCTGATGGAACAGAGACGCCCACTCCTTTCTTTCTGATGATGATGCACTCTGTGAAGACGTCCCGCACCCTATGTTCCTCTCTTTAGGCTTCTTAACTGTTCCCCCATGTGCTTTTTTTTGAGGCTTTGTCCCCTGGATTTCTTCCTAAGTGCTCTGAACTTCATAGCTCTTTATTTCTTAGTTTTACCAGGGCATTTCAGTCTGGTGACAACTGTATAGTCAAAACCCACGTGGTATCTATTTAATAACGTTTTGTAAAGTACCACTTGTTACGAAAACGAAGTGGATCATCCTGAGCTGAAGCTATATGTAAAATATGGGTGGAATTTGTGCGTCAATCGGGAACTGATGGGGAAGGTTATTTTGTTCTGCCCTAAAAGTTACTCTCCAAGCTGCTTCCACACGACCAAGCACTGAAAGAGCAGAGAGTTGCGAAGTTGCCTCACTACTGGAAAGTAAACGGAAATTTATGGGATAACAGTGACATCGAGTAGAAGTAGTTCGTTAAGAGAACTGTATTTTTCATAGGTAACTGGAAACATTTCCAGCTTTTAAAATGAACAGATGTCTTTTTCTCTCGTGATTAGTAAGGTTTTAGAAAACGAGCAGGGGTCACTTGGTACAATTTCTGACATATGGTTGAAAACCTTGTGGATCTCTTTGTTATTAATAAGATGTCTTAAAAGCAGCTGGCACGTGTATATTTCTGCTGTTCATAAGCATACATTCTGTATTTCTCTAATTTGCAACAGTGTTGTAGTAACGAGTGTGGTATGAAATTAGTTTTCCTGAATGTGCTTTACCTACGTATGCATGATTCACTCAGATAATTTTCATTCTGCAGGTTACGTCTATCTTTTTGGTTGTAACTGGGTTTACTGGGGATAAGAATGAACATGGTCATTCCCCCCCACCCCAGGACATTGGTATGATAAACGTCATTGCAGTACTAAGAAATCCTTTTCTGCTGAAGAACAACCACAAAGACTGTGGTTTCAGACTTTCTAAATTTTTCTTTTTTTTTTTTCCTTTTTAAAATCTAAACCATATATTCAGATTTGGTTGTGCTTCCCGGTGTCCGCTTTTAGATTTTTCTCGACTTCGTGTTCTCCCGGCTCTCAATTATGAATCAGGCCAGTACTGGAAACAAAACTTGCACTTTCAAATTTTGAATTTTGAATTTTGAAACCCTGAAAGCATCATGCATTCTTTTCACAGGCCAGAGCACACAGACATGTGTATTGATCGTGTAGCGGCTAGAAATAGGTTGACCTATAGGAGACGCAAAACACATGACTGTTAGAATAAAGAGAGGGCAAGACAATGACAGGAGAAAGACTGGTGGGTGTGACCACAGAGATGGCACATTCTGCTAAATTCAGTATGGTACTTGTTGCCCAGAAAGCCTTAGGGAAGGCCACACATGGGGTCCGTGGCTGCCTGTCACATGGGGTTGACAGCCAGGAACAGCCCTAGCAAGGCTGAGGAGAATGTCACTCGTTTGTTTGTTCTTTCAGCCAACTGTGATTGAATTCCTTCCCTGGGTTTTGGAATTGGGCCGTAGCCGCAGCAGTATGTGTTTGGGGGTCAGGATAGGGTCCTGCCGTATGTTGTCCACACCAGCAGCTCTCCCTAGCATCAGGTCTCCCCAAGCAGAAAGGATTGTTAGACATTTTGTGTAGATGTGGTTCAGGTCACCCAGGGTTTTGTTTCAGCTTCAGCAGAGGGGACAGAGACTCTCAACTGGGTCTTGATATCTTTATCGGGACATCGAGGAGTAAGTAGGCCATTAAATGACCTCAGTCGTGCCTTCTAGCTGAGACCCTTGAGATGCATGGTTTGCTAAGGATCGAATGCTATAAGAAGATGCTACAAGAAGCGTGTAAGACTAGACCTTTCTTTACCAATCCCAGTTGCTGATGTTGTCAATGTTCTAACAACACCTCCCTCGGCATACTGCTTGCTGAAGACGAAGTTTATCTCCATTTGTCCTGATTGTAGAGGAGAGTGGAGGGATGGCCTTAGGAGCCATCTTTGTCCCTGACCTTATGTGCCACACTTCTGTTAGTCACGGAACGGCACATTTCTGTAAAGAAGACATGAATATTTGTGTTCTGCAAAGGCCGGATAGGTTGCTTTGCAATTAGAATGTGCGGATTGTTTATTCCTATTAAGGGAAGAAATATTGAGGCTTGATAATTGATTTTTGGCACTGATGAATCAAGGTGGATTAGACAACCCCTTAGGACACTCCTGATCACCTTGCAGTATGGGAAAGACATTGTAGAAGAAGGAAATCAGCAAGGGTGTTGGAACATATTGTGGGTGCCTGAGAGGAGGTGTTTAACTCAAGTTAAGTTTTAGATGGTCCCTGATTTAGGAATGGGTCTCTTAGTAAATGCTTTTCTTTTTTTCTTTTGTGGCATTTATTAGTCAGGAATCAGAAGCACATTTCATTAGCCCTCCCTTATCTGTAGTTGCTCTTCCCATAGTGTCATGTGCCAGAGGCAGGTGATCCTCCCTCCGAGACACCTTCCCGAGGTCAGTAGTAGCATGACACTACGTCACGGTGCCTGCTGCGTCGTCAACTGCATTTCGTCTCATCACGTGGGCATTTGCTTATCTCCTGTCCTCACAGGAAGGAGGAGTAGAGTGCGGTCAGACCTTCTGAGAAGGACAAAGAGACCACACTCCCATAGCTTTTATTATAGTATAGTGATAAAATTGTCCTATTTTATTATTTTTCTTGTTAATCTCTTACCGTGCCTGGTTCATAAGATAAACTTTATCACAGGTGTGTATGTATAGAAAGGACACAGTATATGTAGGGTTCACTACTATTTGTGGTTTCGGGCATCTACTGGGGGTCTAGGCACGTATCCCCGACAGGTAAGGGGGCACTACTGTGGTTTATTGTTATTGTGGTGGTTTTAGAACAAGCTTTTAGAGATGGATTTCATTAAATGCTACTAGTTTTGTTGGTGAAAGATTGAAACAAATCTACCTTTTTTTTGATACCTGTGACACTATAGACCTGAAATTAGGTCTTAGGTGAGGGAACTCTGCGAAACTATGAAAATACATGTATCATTCATGTTATTCTTTGCAGTGTATGAAATAAATAATCTCCTTGGGGCGCCTGGGTGGCTTGGTCGGTTAAGCGTCTGACTTCGGCTCAGGTCATGATCTCACGGTCCGTGAGTTCAAGCCCCGCGTCGGGCTCTGTGCTGACAGCTCAGAGCCTGGAGCCTGTTTCGGATTCTGTGTCTCCCTCTCTCTCTGCCCCTCCCCTGTTCATGCTCTGTCTCTCTCTGTCTCAAAAATAAATAAACGTTAAAAAAATTAAAAAAAAATTTAAGAAAAAAAAAGAAATAATCTTTCTTTCTTCCTTCCTTCCTTCCTTCCTTCCTTCCTTCCTTCCTTCCTTCCTTCCTTCCTTTCTTTCTTTCTTCCTGACAGAGAGGGTGAGGGGCAGAGAGAGTGGGAGAGAGAGAGAGGGAGAGAGAGAATTCCAAGCAGGTTCCACACTGTCAACACGGAGCCCGATGCAGGGCTCAAATTCACAAACTATGAGATCATGACCTGAACTGAAACTGAGTCGGATGCTCAACCGACTGAGCCACCCAGGGGCCCCAGTCTCTGCTTCATCTTCTCAATTGCTGAAACTAGTTTTAGTGTTTCCATTTCATTTTCAGTATCACAGAGTATTTCAGGGATAGTGGGCCTATGATTATTAGCATTATAAAGATATTTAAGTATAATTTAATATGAGAAAATCAAAGGGATGTGCAAATTTGAGGCTGTCTTCCCCCCCTTATGGGTAAATCCAGTCATAGATCTCTGATAGAATTGTAACTGCCGAGTTACTTGATTTTTCCTGACCGACTTATCTCAGAGTATTTATATTTACAACATGCTGTGCATGAAACTGTGAAAACCTGACCATTTCATTATCATATAAAGTTATAGAATGTTTTTTATTTACATAGTAAATCTGGGATAGATTATAGCAGAAACTCCTATAAATCTGAGATACTGAAAGTGGTAGCAGTTTTCAGAGATAAATAAGTAACTTATTAGTCTGAATAAACATCTCTCTGCTAGTTACAGATAAATAATCCATAACTTTCCTTGTTCACCCCTTTGAGTTTCCTTATAGACATACCTACTTCGTTTTCACATGCTTAAGGTCTTAGCAGTATTTTGCCCCAAGTTCCCCACCCATCTTTTTATAATAAAGGAGTTCAAAATAGAGAAATTGAACAAATAGTAGTACATTGAACATCTATATATCTACTGCCTAGATTCATTAATTACTGTTGTGCTGCATTTGCTGTGTGTGTGTGTGTGTGTGTGTGTGTGTGTGTGTGTGTGTGAGGGTGTGAAGGTGTGTACATATATGTATATATTTTTGCTGAATAATGGGAGATAAATTGGAGTAAGCAAATACCATGATGTGTACCCCTTACTTTCTTAAATGTCTATTTTCTAAAAATAAGGACAGTCTGCATAACCACAATAAAATTTCAAAATGTGGAAATCAACAATAATTTTTCGTGACATCTGATATTCAGATTTGCCCAATTAGCTGCAAAATTACTTTTCTGACAGTTTATTTTTTCCCTGAACTAAGACCCAGGCAGTGTTTATGCCTTGCAATAACATTTTGGCCTTTATTCTAGAGTGTAGAGCCGTTCTCTTACATTTTTGTGTGACATTGACCTTCAGAGACCAGGCTGCATCCCGTGGAGAATTGCCTCACACTGAGGACACGCCTGATGGATGGTTTCCCTTGGGGCCATTCGGTTTTCTTTCACTCCTGTATGTCCTATAAACTGGAAGTTGGGCAAAAAGTTTGGAGGTTGTTTCTCTTACCTTTTTGGGGGGGGGCGGGGGTAGGGTGGAGGAGCTTAAGAAAAAGTGAATGCTGTCTTTTCAGAACAAATTTCCTTAAAACCCAGGCATTTGAGAGAATGAGTAGAGTGGGGAGAAATAAAGACTTTATTGGAAGGCAATACTTGTAAGCTTATTTATTTACTTTTGTTACTTTATTTTTGAGGGAGAGAATGGCAGAAAGAGAGGGAGACAAAGAATCCAAGGCAGGCTTCCCTCTGTTAGAGGAGCACCCAACACAGGGCTCGAACTCGCAAACTGTGGGATAATGGCCTGAGAAATCAGGCGCTTAACCCACTGAGCTGCCCGGATGCCCCGGTGTTTGCATTAGAGTCTCTTCCTTATTTCAAAAGACCTGAAGGAAAAGTCCCTTCCTGTCTCTTTTCCTTTGGCCTTCTGTGGCACCTGGCCTGTGTGCCCCCAGTAGATCATTTTCGCAGTGTGGCAACTGTTGTGTGTCCTTTTTGTCTTGCCTCTCAGCCCACGAGATCCTGACAGCAGGAATGATCTTGATTTTATTGGAACAATTCAGTGTTACCATATTGAATTACATTATTTTGCTAGTTTATTTTTATTTAAAACTTTCTTCTTAAGAAGTTTGGGGAAAGGAGTTTTCTGGATCCACGACTTAGTTGTCTCTGCTGGGCGTGTGGATGTTTTCTCAAATACTGGATGGATTCACCCTCTCTCTCCTGTCCTTAGTTTAGCTAGTTTGACACGTCTGGTCTTCAGATACTCCCAAGTGAAGTGAGAAGATAGGTGTGTGTATCAGCAGGTGTCCTGGGTTTTAGGAGTTGACGTGTATCTTCTCTGAAACTAATTTTCTGTTGCCTGTGGTGGCTGTTTCTCTTAGTGCTTTGCCTGCTATTCCCGCGGAAACATGTGGACTCTCTTTTACTCTCACAGAGCTTGGGATATCGGTTAGACAAAGTCCGTTCCTGCAGGGACATTCTCATTGGCTCTATGGCCCTAAAATGTTGTGCAAGTATACTTTTTTTGTGTGCCCTACAACTTAGCCTAAACTTTGCTATAAATGGCAATGATTCTGAATTGCTTTGGTTCCATGCCAAATGCTGGAAATAATTTTGGGATGTAAAAACAGAGCTTTCACATGAAAATATTTATTTTACGGGCGGTTGATAAGCACGCATGTGTGTTCTTCATTTTCATAACGAATTAGTTCCTTTCTTCAATTGCAAGAATAAGTCTTCATTACTACCTAGTTTGTTGGAGTGGAAGTGATTCCAGTAGGATTATTATGATTTCGTTGTGACTCGCTTCTGGAAAGGCATCATGGAGTGAATATTTTAATGAGATTTGAAGAAAAAGAAATAGTCTGTCTGACCGTGCACTTAATAAGAGGAAAGGCGGCTTTCGGCATTCGCTTTTAAGTATCATTTATTTAGGCAGTGCTTGAGGCTAGCCACCAGGTTCCTTGTGGCAATTAAGACGAGAGTCTGGATTTCAGGGAGCTCTCAGTCTAGCAAACCTAATTAAATTAGAGTTCTTTGACCAGGAAGGGGCCGCAGAAAGTCATCACATCCAGCCTGTTGCCTTAAGGCAAGTAAGATATTAACTGCTGTTCCCAGGTGAGCCTTTGAAAGCCATGGTGCTGCTTTGAACAAATAAAGGAGAAGAGGGGACGGCAGCCTGGGCTGTCTTACTGCACTTTTCCTTTTCATGTAATGGTTTTATTTTCAATTCAATGCACTAGGTTGATATCAAGGACAATAATATTTAGAGCTTGAGAAATTAGAGGAGTTCGGTCATCGGTTTGCAACTTAATGACTTGCCATGGAGCCCTTCTTAAACTTTGTAATGGAGGTGGGTGAAAAATGTCCCTAGTTTTCGAGCCTTCCCCAGTGTCATGTGGTATTTAAATAAAAATCTGAATTTTGTTTTAAAGTGTTAGAAGAGCCAAAGCTTCCCACCCAGCAGTACTTTCTGTGACTCAGTCCTTATTTGGAACTTAGTAGCGGGATGTTGAGATCCTACAGATCTTCCTGGTGTGCACAGTTGGATAGAGTTTTGAAGTATCATCTCATCCCATTAATAGAGAATGATGGTCTTCGTGACTTTGGATCTCTGTAAAAACAGAGGAGGGTTCCTGATTCCTGCTGTGGCTAATAGGCGGCATGCCCTTCCAAGAGACCACATCACAGTGTAACCACTTTGTGGCCCCTGAAAATGTAATGCCTGTGACAGTGCCCTATGATATATGCCACTGAATTTTATTCTATCCTTTTAGCTTTTGGACTTCCCCTTTTTCAATTCGGAATAGGCAAGGGTGCAGAGTTCTTGCTCTGTATCTTGCAAGGTGTTACGCCCTTTGTATGGATGCTGGGGTTCCCTGTGACTGCCATCACTGGACTTTGTGGAGTCACACTGACCTGGATAATTCGTTTAATCCCTTGATGTCTCTGTTTCTTATCTATAAAGTGAGATTAAGTTGCTAGACTGTGTTGAGCTTTTAGGAAGTACGTCGTAAGTGGTACTTAGCGTTACTAACACCGCCTATGTTTCTGCTAGTATTATTATTCTAAACCCCTCATTTGGTCATGTCATTCCTCTTCCCAATCTGTGTTCTTAAAGCTGAACAACCTTCGGTGATTCCCTCCTGCTTATGGGTTAAAATCTAAACCCCTTGGTTTGTCGTAGGAGGCTCCCTGTGATCGGCCTCTGTCTTAGCTTCCTGGGCTCATGCTTCCCTTCCTGCTTGGATTGGTATAGAAAATGTGGACCAGCTGTCATGCCGAACCTGCTGCTGAATTTATGGCTTCCGGAGTTTGTGGGTTCTCTCTGCCTAAAACTCCCTGGTGATCTGCATTCTTGCCTAATCTTCTCTCCCTGCCCTGTCCTCTCCAGTTTCCACCTGCGCAAATCCCCTTGTGCCTTCAGGGTCCTGTGCCCAAGGTAGTGGCCTTTCCTACTACTTAGGAAAGTGGCCTTTCCTACCAAAATTAAAAAATATATATTTTATTTCCCTGAAAATAATGTTAGCCTCCTCTAAATTGCTAACCCTATATTTATAGCTCTCTTAAAACCCTAAGGAACTTTATTTAGAACTCAGATCATTAAGACATAGTAAGAAGTGTTCAGTACTTTCATTTCTTTAATATGAAAGTTAATCAATGTACAGTTGGCCCTTGAACAACATGGGTTTGAACTGCAAGGATCCACTTATAAGTGGATTTTTCCAGTTAATACAGTACAGTATTATAAATGTATTTTCTCTTCCTTGTGCTTTTCTTCCTTTTAAAGTTTATTTATTTTGGGGGGGAGGGGCAGAGAGAGAGAATGAGTGGGGGAGGGGCAGAGAGAGAGAAGAGAGAACCCCAAGTGGGCTTCCAGCTGTCAGTGTAGAGCCTGACCCGGGGCTTGATCTCATGGGCCGTGAGATCATGACTTAAGCCAAAACCAAGAGTTGAATGCTTAACTGACTGAGCCACCCAGGCACCCCTTCCTTATGATTTTCTTAATAACATTTTCTTTTCTCTAGTTTACATTACCATAAGAATACAGAATATAATATAAATAACATACAAAATATGTGTTAATCGACTGTTTATGTTATTGTGTGATTATTGACCAGTAAGGCTTCTTTCTGGACACAGTAGGCCATTAGTAAACTTTTCGGGGAGTCAAAAGTATACGTGAATTTTGCATCGTGCCTAGGGATTTGTGCCCCTAACCCCTGCGTTGTTCAAAGGTCACCTGTATTTTCAAACATTTTTCAAAAAGAATTGAAACTAAAACATTTGTTTTTCTTTGGACTTTTTTTAAATTTGTTTTCCTAAGAGCTGAATTGATTAGACAAATTTAGTTAACTAGAACATGTCATTCTTCAAACATTTCTTCGAATCCCAGCACTTGGTAGCTGATTAGGTCATGCTAGAGAATACAAAGGCAGCAATGAAAAACTCTGCACAGAGAGTCACTGGATTTTAGAGCCAGGAGAAACCAAAGTGACTTTCGTGAACCGTCATTGTGATCTGAATAAAGCACGATCTCATATAAGCAAGGCGACGTTCTGAATAAATTTATTCTGTGAGTTGATCCGAGTGGCTAGTTTCTCTAGCGGCTGTCTCGTAAACCAGGGGGCACACTTGTACATTTGCGGTGTGACCCCCTAGTCCTGCCCTGCCAGCAGCACCATCCGGGTGGGGACCATTCGTCCCGTGGGAAGGTCCTGAGGTGGGGACAATGCTACCCCTACATCAAGTCCAGGGAGCGGTGGATTTCCCCTGGTGGACCCATATTTCACTTCCCGTCTTTGGTCTCTGCCACTTTCGTCTCCTCGTCTGAATTTTAAAATCACCCTGGTTTGATTTCCTATTTGTTCACTGTGGGAATTTTGGTTCGGCAGGCCCACAATAATGATAGAGAAAAAACACTATGTTTTTTTGTTAGCTATTTTTTTTATCATTTTATCATTTATATATTTTTTTCCTGTACAAAGCCAATTTTAATTTGATGTGGTGAAGTTTAGAGGTATCATTATGAATTAAGTATTATAACTTCAAATGATACAAAATTTGAATGAGATAGTGATGAGGATAATATTACTACTAATAATAAAAATAATAAATAAGGGTTAACTCACATATAGCATTTACTATGTGACAGGAACAGCTTTCGGGGTTTTATGTATTTGGCTTACCTAGTTAATTCTCACAGCAATTCTACAAGATAGTGATTATTATTATCCTCACCAAAGCTCAGAGAGCTTAAGTCACTTGGCCGAGATCACCCAGCCAGTAAGTGGAGGATTTGGGATTTGAACTCAGGCAGACTGCAGGAAACGAGTCAAGATATCCATTGTTCTTTCCTTTATACCCTATAATCTTATATTTGGCCCTGGACCCTTCCTTAATTTTAGAAAAACAAGTGGAAAATGCAAGTTTAACAATTAAGTAAAATAAACATGTATTGTAATAAATTCCCAAGCTGATAGGGAATTGTTCCCAAAGTTTATTTGCTTATAAGGTGTTTAAGAAAGACACTACAGGACAGACGCAGGACCCTTGTTTTGGGGGCCAGTGCTAGTGCAATTGGCTCAACGAAAATACATGATTTCTTGTTTCCCAGAGAATAAAGATCCTTCGACTTCAAGTCACGGTCATGCTGCCTCCTTGAGACGGGTAGGGCCCTAGGACACATACCAGGTGCCCTGGGAATTTGGTGGGGGGAGAGAGTACTGCCCGCTGAATGCGACAGTAGGCTTTGATAGTTAAAGTTTCTCAGGTGAACTGAAGGAGTCCATATGCCTTCCTAAGTGGCTGCTTCAGTTAGCTGCAGTGAACGAAATCACCGAATCACAGTGGCTGCAAATTCTGAAGAAGTCACTGCCCCTCCTTTTCAAGTGTATGGTTGGTGCCTTCTAAAAATAAAACCTATCTGGCTCTGAAATGTGAAGCCTGTAGTAAGATCAGATAACAAGAATGTAATTTAGGAGAACCTGATTGGCTCCCGTTATACCACTGCTGGCCCCAGATTCCGCCAGGAACCATATGCCTTTATGGCAGACTGGAACGAAGGCACCATTGGGTTCCACGTTTTCTTTCTCTGGGGCACCCAGAGGGAGAATCGGGCTGGTGCCAGCTGTTTGAAGAAACCACAGCTTTTCTGACGTGCTGCCTGCAAAACTGCCTGGATCAGGTCACATGCTCGCTTCCTCGCCACTGATGTCACACAGCCACTCTGCATCCCTGTAACATTTTCAGATTCTTTTCCAGGTCGTATGTCCATGTTGCACACGCAGAATGGGTAGCAAAGGAAGCACTGTGCGGCTTTATATTCATGTCAGCATTTTCACTCAGGACTGGCAATGGATATAAACTAACCTCTGTAGCTCTCCTAGGTTTATTACTGACATCTGTTCTGCCTGAACATATCCAGCTGGGGCTGCAGCCACATCTGCACTTTCAACTTCCACCTACCTTTTTGTTTTGAATGTAATTTTAGATTTTGTTTGTTTTGCATCGTGAACTCAGAAGAGAAGATGGGTTCCAGCCATGACTCAGGGTGAGTTCCTGTGTCCTAATTCTACATTTCTGGAGCATTTGCACCTGACAGGAATTGACTCAAGGAAACAAAAAAGAACAGGAAAGGCCCTAGGCACATACTAGTTGGCCCAGACACAGACTGTTGCCGGCGACGGGGCACAGAGCAAAGGCAGCCACATGAAATCAAAAGCATGGCTCAACATATGTTCTTTGAATATTTTGTGTAGGAAAAGGGGTGGTAAAGGTGGGAAGGTAGTTCTAAATGGTGAGCATAGCCTTACAATTAGTCTCAGGGAATCATAACTTTAGTGCTCAGAAGCTTTTTGAGTTGTGATGTCAGAAAGGCTTTGAAAAAGTAACCAGTTTTGAGATTTAAAAAAAGCAGAAGTGTTAGAGAGCAGGGCTTCCTAGTTTAGGAAAAGACTGACAGGAAGGTGGGGCTGAAAGCTGTCCAGCTGTGATGGAGGAGGGAGACAATGAAGAGTGGCTCCCTCCCTGGAAGCATGTGTGGCTTAAGTGATACGCTCTTTGATGCTAGGAGAGCGTATGGCTGGTGAATTTTGAACTTGCCGTGCAGCTCTGAAGAAATGCTGTGATCCTAACAAACGCCCAGGGTACCTGGTGCCTCTCCCATGCCCCTAAACATTTTCTGCTTGGAGGAGGCAGCATGATTTGGTGCAGTCTGAGGTAGTGACGATAAAATCAGAGTCTTTACTTCTCCGGAGAGATAAAAAATTACTTGTTATTGTGCAGGGATCTTGTATCAACTGCATTATGTCGGTCATGTTTCCATTTTTATAGTGTAAGACACCCAGTGTTGCCATGAATAGTAAATAGAAGAAAGCTGGGCATTTTTCAGTCTGAATTTTATCTTAAGCATATGTATGGAAATGAAATATTCAGAAGAACAGAGACATCTTTGTTAGCGTGTGAAAGAATGCCCGTGAATTCTAACTTGAAGTTACATTCAGATGAGACTTTAAAGGCATGCATAGACAAAGGGGACGAGATGAGGAAGTGCCTTCTGGAGATGGTGGGAAATCCCGTTGTAGGTAGACCGGTGGCTGTTGATTGGATCAAAGTCATGCACATGGGGTTGATGTTGGTAGTCAAGACTGCTGGGCCTGTGGTGGTCACCAGTTTGCCCAATCCTTGGGCTGCTGAATTTGGGGAGCCAGGGGAGTATTTCCATTGTCTCTAGCAAGCAGTGCAGCTCAAAATACTTGAGTTTTCAAATGGATTTCAAAAGGGTCACCCCTAATAGGTTTGAATAGATTTTGTATTTATTAGCATAAGCTTAACTCTAGGAGCGTTCCCAAGTCGGTTAATATCATAGATCATCCTTCGTGGGTTCTGTTTTTGCAAATTTGCCCACTTGCTAAGGTTTATGTGTAACCCCTAATCAGTACTTACGGTACTTTTGTGGTCATTTGCAGCCCAGTGGCCAAAAATCTGAGTTCCTGAAGGTTGAGTTCAGACTAGGCCATGCTCTGCCTTCTTGCTTCTTCTCTCGTGTTGTGTCTGTTACAGTTGGGCCACATTTTTTTTTTTTTTTTTTTTTTTTGCAATTTCTGTACTTTTTAATGTGATGTCACTATTTAAAATGCCCCAAGCTAGTGCTGAGTGCTACCAAGTGTTCTAAGTACAAGACCCAAACAATACAAAAACACTAATTCAAAGGGATATGTGCACCCCTATGTTTATGGCAGCATTATTTACAATAGCCATATTATGGAAGTAGCCCAAGTGTCTGTTAGTTGGTGAATGGAGATATATATATATATATATACACACACACACACAATATATATATATATATAAAACATATATATATTTATAATGGGATAAACAAGAATGAAATCTTGTCATTTGCAATGACATGGGTGGAGCTACAGAGTATTATAAGCAAAATAAGTCAGTAAGAGAAAGACAAATACCATATGATTTCACTCAAAAGTGAAATTTAAAAAAGAGAACAAAAGAGCAAAGGGGAAAAAAAAAAGACAAATCCAGAAACAGACTTAACGATATAGAGCACACTGATGTTCACCAGAGGGGAGGCAGGTGGGGGGATGGCTGAAATAGGTGATGGGGATTAAGGAGGGTACCTGTGATGAGCATCAGGTATTGTATAGAATTGTTGAGTCACTATATTGTACACCTGAAACTAATATCACACTGTATGTTAACTAACTGGAATTTAAATAAAAGCTCTAAGAAAATAAGGTGCAGTGTGTCTTTTGGAGAAAATGTGTACGGTAGGCAGTTTGTTTTTTTTTTTTAAGTTTATTTGTTTGTTTAGAGAGGGAGAGAGAGCACACAAGCAGGGCAAGGGCAGAGAGAGAGAGGGAGAGAGAGAGAATCCCAGGCAGGTTCTACTCTGTCACCATGGAGCCTGACGTGGAGCTCGAACTCACGAAGCATGAGGTCGTGACCTGAGCTGAAATCAAGAGTCGGACGCTCAACCAACTGAGCCATCCAGCTGCCCCTATAAGGCAGCTTGGTTCAGACATGAGTTAATAGTGCTGTTGGCTGTGGGTGCAGGGCTAATGGATCAGCAACATGTATCAAATAAGGGGTTTCGAAACAGAAGCACACATAGAACAAGGTCATGTATTGATGGATTGACTAAAATGTGACCAGAGGTATGTAGGGAACCTAATCCTGTAGTCCCCTAGTAACAGTGCTTTGGTATTTGCTAATCCAGTGTTGAAGGTGACCTTATGGGGCAGAATTACCATAAATAATGGGGATCAAACATATGTAGGAGCACTTTCCTTCCATCCCACCTGTCTCCTTCAATTTCTTGGAGCATAGATCATTAACCGTAGTACTTCACCACCAGTACCAGAAGTTCTGGGAGCCTGTGGGAGGTTCCTGGTACCACTGTGTAGTTGGTTTGTCACCATAAGTGTGGAAATGTGTCGCTGTGCTGGTCCAGAACCACACATCTAGCAAAGTGGAGCGGAATTTAAACTTTCCAGTTTCTGAGGCGGTTTCAGAGTAAGTCCATGTATAGTGTACTTTTTCCTCTCCAAGTTCCAGAAACACCACTATTTCTTTATGTGTAAAATGGCCTCTTTTGAGCAGTCCTGGGGGTGGTTTCCTCTGGTGCTCTCGCAGCCTGCGTGCCCCAGTTCAGTGTATAGTTGGTATAAAAATAGGCAACACAGGAACTTGGCCATCCGTGGGAGATGGTGGCAGATTTAGAGAAGCTCTTGATTCTGAATGGATGGTATTCTGCAGGTTCAAGAAAAAGTCTGGCTTCAAAAAATTCGGTACTCCCTTTGGCTTCTTCTTTTACAGTTTCACACCCTATCCACCACCCCATCCCACCCTCCGAAAGAGAAGAGGACACAAACAAAACAGCCTTGTCCTGTGTTTTGAGGAAATGGTTTTGTGAGGCTGTTTGGTTAGACAATGAATTAAAGTGTCAGGACTTCCGGGATGGGCTTTCGGGAAGGGAAATGTATGTGCTGCAGAGCCTCGCTCAGCTTTTAACAAGTTGCCCTTTGCTTACAGAACTGTGGGTAGCACCACGGTCTACGCACCCCAGGAGGAAACACTGAATTGTGTGTGTGTATGTGTGAGTGTGTGTGGGGATCTTTCTTTCTTTCTTTCTTTCTTTCTTTCTTTCTTTCTTTCTTTATTTCTAATGTTTATTTTTTGAGAGAGAGAGAGAGAGACAGAATGCGAGTGGGGGAGGAGCAGAGAGAGAGGGAGACACAGAATCGGAAGCAGGCTCCAGGCTCTGAGCTGTCAGCATAGAGCCCCGACACGGGGCTCGAACCCATGAACTGTGAGATCATGACCTGAGCTGAAGTTGGTCACTTGACCGACTGAGCCACCCAGGCACCCCTATTTATTTTTATTCTTTTTAATGTTTATTTATTTTTGAGAGAGAGATAGACACGCGCACACACACACACAGCACAAATGGGGGAGGGGCAGAGAGAGGGAGACACAGAATTCGAAGCAGGCTCCAGGCTCTGAGCTGTCAGCACAGAGTCAGATGTGGGGCTCAAACTCAGGAACTGCGAGATCGTGACCTAAGCTGAAGTTGGACACTTAAGCAACTGAACCAGGCACCCCTATTTATTTATTTATGTATTTTAAGTGAAATACGCATAAAATGTATCATCCTAACCAATTCAGTAGTGTTGAGTATATTCGTGCTGTCTTATGGCCAGTCTCCACACCTTCCCTCATCTTGCACAACTGAAATTCTGTACCCCGTTCCCCCTGCTCCCAGGTCCTAGAAACCACCATTCTGCTTTCCATAAGCATGGATTTGACTATTCTCAGTACTTCAGGTAAGAGGATTCATTCGGTATTTGCCTTGTGGGGACTGGCTCCGTTCACTCAGCATACAGTGTCTTCAAGGTTCATCTAAGTTGTAGCGTGTGTCACAATTTCCTTTTAAAACTGAATAATATTCCCTTGAATGTATATATTACACTTTGTTTACCCATTTGTCTGTGGATAGACACTTGGGTGGCTTCCACTTCTTGGCTGTTGTGAATAATGCTGGCATGAACGTGGGTGTAAAGATCCCTGCTTTCAGTTCTTTGGGCATGTACCCAGAAGTGGAATTGCTGAATCATGTGGTAATTCTATTTTTAACTCTTTGAGGAACCGCCATGCTGTTTTCCATAGCCACTGCGCCATTTTACATCCCGTCAACAGGGCACGAGAGGCCCAGTTTCTCCACATCCTCTCCGACACTTCTCATCGTTGTTGTTTTGATAGTAGTCACACAAAGGGGTGTGAGGGATGTCACTGTGGTTTCGATTTGCATTTTCCTCATAATTAGTGATGCTGAGCATTTGTTCATGTGCTTGTTGGCCGTTCGTGTATCTTCTTTGGAAAAATGTCTTAAGTTCTTTGCCCATTTTTCACTTGGGTGGTTTTATTGTTGTTGAGTTGTAATTTTTCTGTATACGTTCTGGATATGAAATGCTACCCAGTGTTAAATGTGGTAGTTATATTAAATGTGAAAGGTGTTAGTCCTTTCAAAGAAAATGTCCCTCTTCTATTTTCTCACACTAGGGCATTGCCCGTGTGACATTTTGCCTCTGTGGGATTCAGGAGTCATCGTAATGCTTCGCGTTGCGTATTGACTACTTGGGCCAGGGTTTTAAATGTAGAAATTTGAACATTTTTACCCTAGTAATATCTTTATGGTTTGGGAATGTGGCTTCCTGTCTTTCAAACCTCGATGTTATTTGTTTTGTTTTGTTTTGTTTTTTGGCATGTGCCTTGTAAACACCTGCATTTGAAATCGTTCAGGTGTTTTACAGTAGTTTTCTTGGGTAGTTGGATTACTTCAAGCCAAGAAAAACAGGGGCACCTGGGTGGCTCAGTCGGTTAAGCCTCCCTAGCTCTTGGCTTCGGCTCAGGTCACAATCTCACGGCTCATGGGATCGAGCCCCGCATTGGGCTCCACGCTCCCTTTGCTGCTACTACTCTAAATTGAGTTTACTACTGAGCCCACAACAGTGTTTCCAAGCTTTTGAAACCGTGACCCCCCCCCCCCCCCCCCCCCCAGTAAGAAATACACTTTACATCCTGACCAGTTTCACACACCCGACAGGGCCTAAAGTACTTGTTGGAATGAGGATCATCCTTGCGAAGGATATGCGTTTCCTTTTTTGTAGGTGTTCTGTGGCAACAGTCAACTTTTCTGTTATGGTCGATTGCCTGCTGCTGGGGATTCTGTTACATTTGTAAGCCGTTTGATTGCAGAAGCCCTGCTAGCTCTAGTTGCTCATTGAATTTAACCTGCGCTGCTGTTCTTGGGAGGTGGGAGCGGATGGAACATCTCATAGAAGCAGCTTTGTTAGGAGGGAGAGGTTGTTCACCAAGCAAGGCCCAGCGGGATGGGAATCACACAGCAGCCCCCCCTGCCCCTTATAAAAGCACAGGTTCATGGCCACTCGGAACAGCATGCTGTTACCTGCCTCGAGGATATTTGAGGGGAGAAATCCTTACTTCTCTTTTCTTTCTTTTCTACACTTATTAACACAACGTGTGGAGGAAACGCATCAGCCTCAAGTCTGGTAGAGTCTTTTAATTCTCCCTCTTTTCTCCAGTGCCTTTTCTTCCTTCCTACGGAAAAGGGAGTTCCATACAGCCAGAGATAAATAGACTGGATGGAATGATGTGAGGGGGAACTGGCTTGGGAGGTGGAGACTGCCTGATGTAAAAGTTTATGTTTGAGGCGGATAGGGAAAAAGACTCTTTACATTAAGGAAAAGTAAGGTTACAAAATTTTAAAAAGATGAATAAAGGGGATGATTAGCAATCATCTCGTTGGTCAAAGGTAATTAGAGGCTTTTAAAAGATTCAATGGCATGTCCTCTAAGGTTGAGTCAGTATTTTCTGGAATTCTGAATTTTCTTATCCATTTGAAATCCAGGTGGGGCTTGTCACAAAACCATAAAAGAATTTGAGTCTTAGGTTAATAAGGATTTCCGTAGCGATGTTTAGGTGGCCGGCTACCCCACACCCACCAACCCCAGCCCTGTGGAGTTTCTGTTCTTGCCCTGTGAAGATCCTGCAGGACCAGAGTGCTTTCTGTGGGTGGGAGGTCTCTCTGCAGGGTCACCAGAGCCTGGGATGTTCGGAACACAAGCTTGGCTCGCATCATGGCGTCAGCACTTCTGTCTAACTCTTGACATCCAACTAATGAGTCCAAGTTTTCAGCCACTTTCTTTTTTATTGGGAAGAAGGAGCCTGTCTCACAAACCTGAGAGTGAATAGCTGGTGTGCTGTAGTTGAGTTTGTAACCTGGATGTTTCTGGGTTTACCCACTTGCAAGCATTGCTATGTAAATTAGAGATCATGGATCCAGTCATTGGTTTAATCAGTGGCGACTCTGGCTGTGGATTCAAAAGATCAGAATTTGAGTCCCATCTCTTTCCGTTCTTACTGTGGAGGCTTGAGGAAGCCACTTAATCTGTCCATGTTTCAGAGGTGTCAGGAGGATGAAGTGCAGCTATGAATAGCTGGTCCTGAGGAATCTTTGGTTCAAATTGAAAAGAGCCGACATTTTTGAAGGTGGGAAGGTCTTTGGAGATGATCTAGCGTCATGTATAACTGAGACTCAGAGAAATGTAAGTGCATTTTGGTTGTTCCCTTGCTGTAGCAATGGTAGCGCCGTGATTAGCACCCAGAACATGTGTCATTTAATCTGGAATGGGGTGTCCACTCAGGGTCAAGAGGACTGGTGTTGGATTAGTCTCTAGTGGGTCAGAATTATTCCCCTGCAGTTTATAGTGTCTGTAGCCTTAGACGAACTACTTAACTTCTTGGAGAAAGTCTTCTCACGGGATTAAATAAAACTAAAAGTCTTTTTTTTTTTTTTTAACTCATAGGGGTGTGGTGAGGATTGAACGGGGTAAATTTATGCAAAGCGCTGAGCACAATGTTTGGTAGAAAATGCGCAGTGTCATTATTATTTCTTAATCCAAGGGCATTGCTTTTGATCCCCCTCCAAGCAATATGCTTCTCTGAACACCAGACTGAGGTTCTGCATGGTCAGAGTGGTTTTGATAGCCATTGTTCAGTACTTAAAAAACAACAAAAAAAGTAAATTTAAATAAATTTCTTTGTTGTTGAACACATGGCTATATTTTTATAATAAAAAATCTGTGTGTTGTGGCTCCATCTTTTTTTTTTTTTTAATGTTTTATTCATTTTTTAAGAGAGAGAAAGAGCATGAGCAGGGGAGGGACAGAACCAAAGCAGGCTCCAGGCTCCAGACTGTCAGCACAGAGCTCAATGCGGGGCTCGAACTCACGAACCGTGAGATCATGACCTGAGCCAAAGTCGGACGCCCAACCAACTGAGCCATCCAGGTGCCCCCGTGGCCCCATCTTTTAAATAACTTTGTGCCTGTTGCAGTTGATATGATCTAGGAAGGAGAAGCCCTCTTCTTCATTTTGTGCTCAAACAGAGATATGGACAATCTCCAGATCACTTCTTTCTGGCATGGCACTGTATTGGGAGCATGGGTGTGTCTGATCACGGAGGGAGTAACAAAGCCACACTGTGGAGTTCTGAGGTATTGGGAAGCTGTCCAGTTTCCTCCTGACCCTGACTCAGGTCTTCCCTGAAATCTTCTGCCAGCCCCGTTCTCTTTCTGTCAGCGGCCTCCTTACATAACCCAAAGGCTTTGTTTCCTGAGCTGATGTCTGCAGAGGCGTTCTGTGTCTAATAGAAGAGAACTGGAGGAGAGTTCATATGTGTCACCAGAGTGAGTAGTTTAAGTGGAAAACTGTGGATTGCTTACGTTGAATGCCATCAATAAATTTGAAATTATACCTACCATAGACGACTTAATTCTTTTTTTTATTACCAAATGTAATTTGTCAAATTGGTTTCCATAGAACACCCAGTGCTCATCCCAACAGGTGCCCTCCTCAATGCCCATTACTCACTTTCCCCTCTCTCCCACCCCCCCTCAACCCTCAGTTTGTTCTCAGTATTTAAGAGTCTCTTATGGTTTGCCTCTCTCCCTCTTTGTAACTTTTTACCCCCTTCCCCTCCCCCATGGTCTTCTGTTAAGTTTCTCAGGATCCACATAAGAGTGAAAACGTATGGTATCTGTCTTTCTCTGCCCGACTTATTTCACTTAGCATAATACCCTCCAGTTCCATCCACGTTGCTGCAAATGGCCAGATTTCATTCTTTCTCATTGCCAAGTAGTATTCCATTGTATATATAAGCCACATCTTCTTTATGCATTCATCAGTTGATGGACATTTAGGCTCTTTCCATCATTTGGCTGTTGTTGCAAGGGCTGCTATAAACATTGGGGTACATGGGCCCCTGTGCATCAGCACTCCTGTATCCCTTGGGTAAATTCCTAGCAGTGCTATTGCTGGGTCATAGGGTAGACAGACAATTCTATTAGAAAACTCTTTAAGTACTGGCAAGTTTTAAGTATTTAAAAATACTTTTTAATCTCCTTTCGCCTCTTTAAATCAGATGCTTTAATATTCAAAGTACCACGAAAGAGGTTATGTTCTGAAGACTCCAATGAAACTCTTTAATTTCAATGATACACAGATTTTGAGGGGGGGTACAGTGATAGTCTCTAAAATCATTTGTCCTTAATTGGACAGTATTAACAATAACATAATAATAACAACAATACGGTTGTTGAACTTTCCTTTCAAAATTAGTTTGTTGATAACCTCCCCACCCCCCCCCCCCCAGTTTGTTATGCTGGCTGCAATTTCTTCCTTGTGTTATAGAACACCATGAAGGAGTATTGATGAAACCGAGGGATGGGCTTGTCAGATTTAGCAAATAACAGTACAGATCACTCAATTTGCCTTTGAATTTCACATCAACCATGAATTTTTTGAGGTCTAGGTATGCCCCGTGCAAGAGTTCAATAGCAATTTCAGATAAACAGAAAATAATGTTTTTATGTACCTCCCATGCAATATTTAGGACATAATTACACTAAAAAAAAAGATTGGTTATTTATTTGAAATTCAGATCTCTCCATTTTGTGTGTATTTCCCACATGCAAGGCTTACATTTGTCTGCCTTTTCTCCCCCATGATGCCGCATAAGCATGAATTACAGCTGGAGCAGAGCAGGCTGAACTGGTTCTTGTTGGTCTTGTTCTGCCCTCAGCCTCTGAATTCCTACGAGGTTTATCTTTTTCTAACCTTTTTTTCATGATCCAAGGACTGAGATGTACTGGAACAGCCTGATGGGAATTTGTGACCTGCTTTGAGGCAGGTGAACTAAGAGCATAAGTGCTTTCATTTCACCCCAGAACTATCCAGTTTTCAGACAACGTGCTGACCATTATCCAATCAGCAGCAGGCAAACTCTATTAGTCCTAATGCAGTGGTGAGGGGGAAGGGTGCATGTGAGAATGTTTTGGGCCATATTGGATACCGGCTGAGGTGTAAGTAAAAACTCCGATCTGGGGCTCCTGGGTGGCTCAGTCGGCTCAGCATCAGCTCTTCATTTCGGCTCAGGTCCTGACCTCACGGTTTGTGGTTTCGAGCCCTGCGTTGGGCTCTGTGCTCACTGCGTGGAGCCTGCTTGGGATTCTTCTCTCTCCCTCTCTCTCTGTCCCTCCCACACTCGTGTGTGCGTGCTCTCTCTCTCAAAATAAATAAATAAACTTGAATTGAAAAAAAACAAAAACAAAAACCCAGCTAGATGAGAAAAACGTTGGGCTGAGTGGCAGGCAATGAAGTCACGGCACTGTTTCCTCAAGAAATCAGCCCATGAAGTCCCCGGGAGGGGCAATCCAGTTAGCACAGGGCACCGCTGAGAAGTACGCCGAAAGAGCCCTCTTCATCTCCCCGTTCCAAACCTTAGCCGTCCTGAGTTTAAAATCATTTTTCTCCAAGGAAAGTTGGAGTGACATGAAAACACACGTGTCTGGAATTATCTCTCTGAGCCCTTTATAAACAAACAGACCAAGACTTGGAAGGGCACACCTTAGGTTACAGAGTGTTTTCCTGGGCTGGTCTCCAGAGCTTCCTGACTCTGGAACAATGATGTGTTCTTTCCATGCTGCTTTACGTATTTATTTTACAGCAGTCTTGTGCTTTTTATCCACTCATCTCCACTTGGAAACGCACTTGTGGGCTGCGGGAGCAGAGGTACAGAAACTGTGAAGTGTTTTCTGTTCAGAGGTTCCGTAGACCCTGTGTGTCTGGTTCTCACCAGCTGCTGCCCCCCATCCTCTTTCCTTTCCTTCTCCCCCACCCCCCACCTTCTTTTTCTTTTTTTTTTTAACATTTGTTTATTTTTGAGACAGAGAGAGAGCATGAACGGGGGAGGGGCAGAGAGAGAGGGAGACACAGAATCCGAAGCAGGTTCCAGGCTCCGAGCCATCATCCCAGAGCCTGACGCGGGGCTCGAACTCACGGACCGTGAGATCGTGACCTGAGCTGAAGTCGGACGCTCAACCGACTGAGCCACCCAGGCGCCCCCCCACCTTCTTTTTCTTAATAATCCCAGCAGATTTTTTTCCTCGTCATGTGCCTGTAAATATTTTTGTTGGGCATTCTGGAATTTCTAAACATCCTGATAGGGGAAGTTGGGTATTTCTTCATGGGACGAATTCCTTAAGGAGAGAGTTGCACAGTTTTGATTTTTAGTTTTCTTCTTTCATTCAGTTTCCTTTGCTGTCTAGAAGTGTCACATTTCTGGTTATAAGGCCAGCACCAGACTATAATTTGTGATAGTGGCTGGAAGGTGTGACTGGAATTCTTACTTCAGGTTTAATGGTGACAATTCACTTGTAAAATATAAGATGCTAGAACTAGGAGGTTTGACCTAGTCCAACACTTAGCCTCACTGGAGGAAATGGAGACTCAGAGGTGTGAAGTGACTTCCCCAGAGTCACACAGCAGAGTTAGTGGAAACTGTGAGTGGGGCTGGGTTGCCGAACTCCTGAGCAGAGCTCTCTCCCAACTGTTGAAGAAACAAGAGTTCAGTTTCATTGAGATGTTCCCTTAAGTTCCCCATTTCTAATTTGAACAGGTTTTTGTTTTGTTTTTTGTTTTTGTTTTTTTTGGTGGCAGTCATTCTGAAATGCTCTGTCTTCTGAAGGCTAAACTGATGATACAGAATCTCCTTTAACCTTTTCTCAGTTTCCTCCTCCTCCTCCTCATTATCCTGTGAGTATCATTTATTTGTGGCTTACTACCCAGATGCCCTGTGCTAGCATGAAATACTGAACCCTCTGCCCTCGGTTACACTAAAACTCCAGGATGCTAGGCCTTCTTAGTGCATAGGTTTAATACTGTAACATTTTGGTATCCTTCCTCCTTGTCATTTATCACTTTTTGTTCCCTTCACTGGTGATATTTATAATGGCATTTCCTTGCTCCCCAGTCTCACTTTGCTGCTTTTATTTTTGTGGTGAACCAAGAAATCCCAAGCCTCTTGGAAGTATGTGTGTTTTGTTTATATTTTCGTAGAGAGTTGTCTGGAGGAGTGGGTACCTTTTTGTGACTGGTGGGATTTGGCAAGGATTTTTACTTTATTTTTGTGCTTTTCTGTAAATTGGAACTTGTTTTTAAAACAAAGACTAAAATTTTTTGTAATTAAAGCGAGGCTATTTTATTTGGAAACTTAATGTGCTCCAGTGGTAAATAAATAGATTCTGAGTGAGGATTGTTCTTGCCCTGAGACCATGATCCATTTTATTTCTTCTCATTGGAGAGGTTGAAGCAAAGTTCTACAACCTTTTAAGAAAAATTTTTTTTAACGTTTGTTTATTTTTGAGAGAGACAGAGCACGAGAGGGGAGGGGCAGAGAGAGGGAGAGTCAGAATCCGAAGCAGGCTCCAGGCTCTGAGCTGTCAGCACAGACCCCGATGCAGGGCTTGAACTCACAAACGGTGAGATCATGACCTGAGCTGAAGTCAGACGCTTAACTGACTGAGTCACCCAGGCGCCCCTAGTTTATTTATTTAGTTTTGAGAGAGAGAGAGCACGGAGAGAGAGAGACAAGAGAGACAGAGAGACAGAGCACAAGTAGGGGAAGGGGCAGAGGGAGAGGGAGACACAGAATCCGAAGCAGGCTCCAGGCTCTGAGCTGTCAGCACGGAGCCCGATGCGGGTCTCGAACTCACAGACTGCAAGATCATGACCTGAGCTGAAGTCAGATGCCTAACCGACCGAGCCACCCAGGACGCCTACAATTGTTTTAAACTAAGCCCAAGGGCCGCCTTTACTGTGATGTCATTGTCTGAATAGCCACCTTCCGCTTCCTGTCTCAGCTCAGACTCCAAAACCCTGCTCTAGTACTTGTAGTATGCCATTTGCTGTCTTCCATTTTTTTCTCCCTGCGCATTTCCTGTCCTCTGCTAGGCCTGTGCTGCTGTTATCTTAAGTCTTCCCCTTAGTCTCTAGTGCTAGCCATGTGCTCAGTAGGTACCCAGAAGTAATATTTATTGCAGTGACTTGTCATTTTCCGTGGTGGCTTCCCTGGGGGAATCTTAGATTTGTCTCGATGGTTGAGGCTGTCTGCTGAGTGATTCCAGGGGTGTAAGAAACTGCTACATGTCACGCATGTTAATCTGTCTAAATATGTAAGATGTTAAGAGATTTTACATTAGACAGGCCCCCCTCAGTGTTTCTGGATCTATAGGGCAATACAGCTTTTAGCGGTGGAGTAACAGAGGCAGAGGAGTTTGGGGTAACCAAGGTCACGTAATGAAAAATAATTGAATTGAAAAGACTTGAACCTAATCTGATCCATTAGTAGGCTGAAATTATATATATAAATGTTTTTGAATGAAAACCCCAATTTCTAAGGGCCTTTCAATTACACTGAAATGTAATTCACTAGTGTGGTAGGTCAAACAATGACGCCACCCCCCAATAGATCTCAAGTCCTGATTCCTGGAACCTGTAAATACATTACCTACCACAGCAGAAAGGACTCTGTAGGTGTGATTGAGTTAAGGATCTTGAGGTGGAGGGGTTATCTTGGATTTTCCCCAGTGAATCTAACGTAGTAACAAGCATTCTTCTTGTCGGGAGGTGGGAGGATCAGTCAGAGAAGGAGATTCAATTGTTGGGATGGAAACAGAGGGGCCGGTGACACAGGGCCAGGAGCCGAGGAACGTAGGCAGCCTCTAGAAGCTGGAAGAGGCGAGGGGTGAGCCTTCTGGGGGAACCCGGCTCTGCCAACCCCTTGCTTTTAGCCTTGTAAGACCCATTTCTGACTTCTGACATCCACAACCATAAGGCGATAAATACATTTGTGTTGTCTCAGGTTGCTGAGTTTGGCGATTTGTTACAGGGGCCGTAGGAAACGAATAGAGCCTGCATTCAGAAATTTGTAGTTTCTGGACTCTTGTTGGGCTATGAGCACCCAGATGCTTAGACCTGAAGGAAGAGAAGGGAGTCTCACATGGTGCGGGGCTAAAGAGCTTTCCATTTCGACATATTCTCAAGGGGTCAAAAGAAGATCCCTCATAACACAAACTCCCCCCCTCCCCCCATACACTTAACACTCTGCAGGAACACACACATATGCATGCACCTGCGCTTAGGTGGAAACAGTTGAGAGAAAGAACGCATATTTCAGTTGGTTTTAACTGGCTGAGTGCCTTGAGTGTTCAGATGCTGCCCAGAATCTGAAGAATATGCCCAGGAAAAGGTAGATACAAGCTGTTGCCTCCCTCAGGTTGAAACCAACACTGTTCATTAACATATGTGGTGTCAGGTATTTTCTGTCAGAAATAACCAACCCCTTCCTTTAAACATTTCCACTTTCCATACAACACATTTAAATTTTGGTCCCATTTTACTGATATCATGCACAGCATAATATAAGCTCTCAGGCCCTAAGACACCTTGGGGAACTAACTGACATGTGTTACCTACCAACCAGGGGAACAGCTTCCGTGCAAGTGAGGGCTGGGGTTGGGTGGGGTCAGGGCGGAGAGGGTCAGTGGGACAAGGGAGGTCTCTCTGTATGAACTTAAGCTCTGGGAGAAGGATCTGCGACGCTAAATGCATCTGTTTGCTTTTTGTTTTAAAATTTTTTAATGTTTACTATTTGTGAGAGTGAGAGAAAGACAGAGTATGAGCCGGGGGAGGGCAGAGAGAGAGGGAGACACAGAAACAGAAGCACGCTCCGGGCTCTGAGCTGTCAACACAGAGCCCGATGTGGGGCTCGAACCCACAAATTGTGAGATCATGACCCGAGCTGAAGTCGGATGCTTAACCGACTGAGCCACCCACGTGCCCCGTGTTTACTTCTAATACTGTTGATAATTACCAATTAGTTTTGAAGCAGAGCTGAGGGCAGGGCATTTTCTGTGTTCATAGGGCAGTCTTGACTTCCCTGTCCATGAGCTCCCAGTTTTATAGCCAGAGTTGGAAGGCGATGAGTCACTCTGTATTCACAGATTAGGCTAGGAGTTGCTGTTGGATGCAGTGTGACCCAAAGCAGTCTAGGATTTGTGAGAGGGGATCATGGGTCACAGATGCCTTTCTAAAGTGACCAGAACTGGGGGCCCAGTGGACATTTATTTCCCATAGTCCAAATCCAGTTTTGTTTCCTAATCTCTTGTGTTAACAGCAGTCACAGGGCAGAAGAAAAGTCCCCAAGTCTTTTCCAGATGTGGTGCAAAGAGAGAGAGGGAAGACAGTACTCTCATCAGTACAGTTGATTTGCTTTGGAATTAAAAAGAGACTGACACGTTGTTGTGGCTGTTGCTGACCATATTTTCCACTGACAGTGCCGTGTGTCATTTGGGGTAACTTTGACTTTTATTTCCACTCAATTTGAGGAAAAGACCACGAGACACAATTGGAGTAAATTCTGGAAAAAAGAAGTAAATGCATTGTGGGGTGCTATAAAGTCTTTTCATAATGTGTTTGATGAACATGCTTTTATTTTCCATCATTCTTCAGGAAAGTAAATGCACTGCATATCCCTCTTTTGAGCAAAGTGGCCAGAGAACAATGTAATCCTCTTTTAGAAACTTGGCCTGCCCTCACTTGCTCATCTCATGAAGGGGACGAGGGAGGCGTGGAATTGTGTGCTCGGAACTGTGGGAGCCAGCTGAGGGAACCAGGTGGAGGCAGCCTCTTCCTGATCATTTCTTAGCATCCACAGAACCTTACTGACTTGAGGTTAGTTGTTCACGACCTTCAACCTGTCATCATACTTGAAAACAGGATCGGTAATTTCTGCATAGGGTGGGCATTGAATACCATACCACGTCAGTGTGCTTTGTCTGCTGAGGTCAGCTCCTTTGTCGCACGCTCCACATTTGGACTTGAGCATGAGGCCCAAGGTCTGTGTACCTTCCCTATTTTGGGGTGCTGTCCTGGGATGGAGTCCCAGGGCTGTTGCCGTGGGAAAAAACATCTCCATTCTTCATCCTTGGAGGGTGACAGTTTTGCTGACAAGACCTGAACCTTAGTTGTCTCCAAGTTTGGGAACCACTTGTGTCCCCTGCTATTCACTTGCATGATCCCTGTGATTAAAAACTGCATTTTGAGAAGGCTGACAAAGGTACAAGAGAAAAAAAATCATGTATTTTTATAAACACTTGACAAGTAATCTTTTCTCTTTATTTGAAGGGTTAAGAGTTTACTTAAGGAAGGTCGCATGGAGAGCTTCAGAATTTCAGAATGAAAAGGGGGGGGGGTCTTAGATTAACTAAGCAAGTAGCTAATTGATTCATCCAATCAGAAAGGCTTCTCGAACACCTACTGGGTAGAGGGTTTTGTGCTAGGAAATGCACTTACATGTTGAGCACAACAGATGTGGTTCCCGTCTCAGGGAGTTCACGGTCTAGGGGGTTAACAGACAATATTCAAATAATCAAAAAAATTTATCACTAACCAGACACTAGAAGAATGGTGAGTCCACCAGAGGAGGGGCTAGGGGGCTCTGAGAGCAGAGGTGGGAAGGGGACCAGTTCTAACCTGGGGAAGGGGGATCAGGAAGATGAATGGGGATTAATCCACAGGAGGGAGCAGGTGATCTGGTTGTCCACCGTCCAACACACGCACAGCTACTTCTGGGTTTCGCGGGCAGGGAAAGGACCCTTTTGACATCTTCAGTAAATGTCCATACAGGAGGAAGACCTGTGAAGAAAGGAGAAAAGGTTGTGTTTGTATTTTACGTGTCGTGGTCCTCAAGATGTCTGGGAGCTAGCGTCTCCATTTCCTTGTTCTTTGCTTTTTTTCACTGTTCATGGCCTCCGTTGTCAAATCACACAAAAGAGAGCCAGGAGGAAGTGGAACGCTCACTTCTTAGGCCTTACTTTTAATTCTGGTGCAGAATTATTTGGGAGAGAGTTTGAAATGATAATCCCAAATGATTTCTCCCTTTGGATGACTGTAGAAGCTAATCATGCAAACCTTGTCTTTAATACTTAGTTGTATCCAGTTCTCTATGTTTCGCTCCTTACTTTATATTCAGAGGCAGATTTCCTACAGTAATACTGATTTATCTGGCCTCTTTCAGACCATATCATCTTGTTTGTTTTGTGTTTTTTTAAGATGAGAAAAAAAATGGTCACTATCCTGTATATTTTTTCCTTTTAAAAACTTGTAAACTTGTATTAATTTGCTCACCCACACCTCCCTCCCCGGGGGTAATAGCACAATATCTTTTCAGATATGTGTTCATCTGGTATGTTCTGCATCATCTATTATGCCAGGACATTTAGGTACACTCTGTGTATAATGACATCAACTGCAAATGGATTAGGAAAACGGCGTAGAATGTAATTTGCTGATTCTGCTAACATACATATTGAAGAGATGACATCACTTTAAAATGTTATTTGGGAGACAGTTTTACAACCAAAGTTAGAAACAGCTTTAGAGGTGCAGAGTCTAGAGACCTTCGCTTTTTTTTTTTTAAATGTTTATTTATTTATTTTTTTTGAGAGAGAGAGAGAGAGAGAGAGAGAGACAGAACATGAGCAGGGGAGGGCAGAGAGAGAGGGAGACACAGAATCCGAAGCAGGCTCCAGGCTCTGAGCTGTCAGCACAGAGCCTGATGTGGGGCTTGAACTCACAAGCCTTCGAGCTGTGAGATCACGACCTGAGCTGAAGTCGGCCGCTCAACCGACTGAGCCACCCAGGCGCCCCATTAGAAACCTTCGCTTTTTGCTCTCGGTTAGGATGACCATGGTTTGGGAAGCTTTTGGAGAATATGGCAGCCTTGTGTCCTCAGTCGTTTTTGCGTCTGAGAACCAGCCTTGCAGTTGTCATCTAGTGAGGTGGCCCTATGCCCTCCAAGCCCCCATGCAGGTCCTCCGTGGGTCTTCCAAGATAACATCTATTTAGGCTACTAAGGGCCAGCCTTTCTCAGCCTGCCCACATTGGAGTGAGCCTTGTTTGGACTGAGCTACCACAGCTCCCTCCCGTGGGCTCCTCTGGACGTTGAGGGGCTGGTCCATGGACCAGACCTTCTGGAAAACACCTGCGTAGCATCCAAGCGGCACTGTGCTCCCATGACCCAGAGCTGCGCTGCCCAGGGCTATAGTCCGTGGCCTCATTTGGCTAAAGAGCACTTGAGATATGGTGATACATATGAGGACTGGGATTTAATTTAATTTAAATTAATTGTAACTTATACTTTAAAACTGATAGATCAGTGAGTGGAAAACTTAAGCATGTGAGTTTACTTTTTCAACTGTTAATTTTATGCTCAAATATTTCCAATAGGAATTCAGCACCCAAACTGAGATGTCCTGTCAGTGTAAAACACACACCGTATTTCGGTATTAGAAAAATGTTGAATGCGTGTTGAAATGGCCACCCTTTGGATATGTTAGGTTAAGTAAAACAGATGATTAAAATAATTTTACCTTTCTAAAAACTGCAGCCACGAGAAAATTTAAAATTACTAAGTGGCTTGCCATATTTTGATTGTTGGGCACTGATCTAGAGCTTAGTGAAGGAAAGGTACAAGGGCCCTCTTCGTGGGGGTCATGTGAACGTGGCATTAAGTGTGAGGAGGCACAGTACGAACCCCCTCTACTTGGTAGTATCAGTATCGCCGGAGGCAACAGGGCGATTCCTGGCCTTAAGGAGACCTCAGTTTTCCTCAGCGGAATAAAACGGACAGACTGTTACATTGGACAAGAGGTAGATGAACTTACATAAAGGATATGAAGGAAGCTTTAATAGGCAGTGAAATACAATAGGTCTTTTAAGAAATTACTTTTATGTGTGTTGCTTTTTAAGGGGAATCCCTACAATAAAAATGTGTATATTTATGGACACATTTATTAAGGTGTGAACATATGAATAAATGAGTTTGTGTAGTTTTATCTTTCTGTCACACAGTTTTAAATGTATATAAGCAAGAAATAACTTGATGTAAGGAAGACATCACTTGATTTTCCATCACGCTGTGGTACTGGGCCAGTTGGATTATGGGCTCCCAAGTGTAAATTCATAAAAAGAGCTCACAGTTTGGTTGAAACCTCCACCTCTTCGGAGAGATGGGCTGGTATATGTGTTGATTTTGTAGCACCCACTCTTGGCATGAGACCAGTTTGATCACTTTGAGAACCACTACCTTTTCATCTTGGTGTTTTCTGGGGAAAACGTGTAGCTCACGTACCAGAGCTGTTCATGTGACTTAGGCTTAGTTTTGTGTTTTCGAAGCAAAATCATGGGAAAAGGATAATTCTGTACTCTTTGTGCATGCTTGTTAGATACACAGATGATTTCTAAGAAGACACTAAAATGTTATGAAGATAACAAAGCTGTTTCCTTGCTTATCTTTAAGGCTGTGTATTTTGTTGATTATGCGTTTGGTCAGTTAAGAACCAAAATGTGAGGAAAACACTTTCATTGTGACCTCTTGAAATCACAGAATGCAACGATTGTTCGTGAGGCTTCCTGGTTAAGTATATGTGTATAGGTGTACCTTGGTGGATCATGTAATTTGTTGAAAGCCCATGATATTTCCTACTCATCTCCAATGCAATATATATAGTTTGCTATTTATGTACTTGGTCAGTTGTTAAAGAACCAAATGGAAATCACTTTCATTTTGACCTCTTTAAATAATAAATCACTGCATGATTTCATCATACTTACACACACACACACACACACACACACTTAATCCTACTTACACACACACACTGATGGATGACATAATTTATAGAAAGCCAATGCAAAACTGCAGAAACCTGTCATTTATACATTATGATTTCAGATCACCATTGTAGATATTACCTGATTTTCAGTTTCCTTAAAAAAAAAAACAACCCACGAACTTCTCAATTTTTGGTTACCTCTCTCTGCTTTCTATCAGTTATCACCCTCCCCAACCCCACTCATTTCTTCCTTGATAATAAAACCCCAGCTTTGCTCAGTCCTCTCCCATCCATTGCTCTAGGTATGTGGTCTAAAACATGATTGGCCAGAGCTTTCATTTCTCAGCCTTGGCTGCTCCTTAGCATCACTGGGAGATCTTTCAATTCAGATGCTTGGGCTGTGCTCACAGAGATTCTGATTTAGTTGGTCTACCTGGCTTAAGCCATTTTGAAATAGGTTCTTTATGACATGTAGCTGAAAGCATTCCAGTAGACACAAGATCAGTAAGGTGACCACAGAATTTATCATTCAAGTCTGATATGGTTCTAAATGTCTTCAGAATTCCTACTTCCCACTCATGCTTTTGAGGTGGCTTGGTGCAAACACATTCTTTTCTAGCATCAAAAACACTAGCAGTTGTTTTGTTTCATAAATGCTGCCCACTCTTTCTTGGTGAGCCAGGTTGTATGTGGTTTAGTCTCGTGATGCTGCCCTCATTAATTATGCCTTTTGAGGTAGTGTGGAGTGATGGTGTGTGATCACTGAATTTTGGGGGCCTTTCGTCTGGCTCCAGAGAGGTGAAATTGTTAGGGAACGACTAGAAAAAGAACATGAAAAGAATAGGGAAACGTGGACATGAACAAAATTTTCATGACCGTGAAAATGCGATACACGAACAAAATGATAAAACGTAGATCGTAAACATCTGTCAAATCCTTGTAAGGAAAACATTTTAAAAAAAATGTTGACTTCGTAAAAGACTGAGGTAACCAAACCATTCTTAGAAGAGCATGCACGGTTAAGGGAAGATTTAAGAAAGAAAGTCTTAATAAAAGCATAGATGCTCTTTCTCAATCCCCTCTAGAATTTTACCTTGAGTCACGTTTGCTGGTTGACATTTTTGTTTTCCCTTTGAAAATGAATAGTTGCTGGATACTCCTTGTTTCTCGTCCCTTGTATATTATTGTGTTAACTCTCTCTGCTGGGGACTTCCAAACTTAGATGAAGGGCATTAGGACATTCAAGATGGGCAATGACATAAGACGGACTTACTCAGTTGTAGATCACAGTGCCATATCAGAACATTCTGTCCCGGGGAGAGACAATAGTGACTCAGAAACTCCTGTTGGAATTGTATTATAATGCAGAAAACCATTCCAGAATGGTTTGGGCATCTGGGATACTGACTTCATTCCGTGGCCACATGTCCTTATAAATTTAATTGTCAGGGTGCTGTCCTTTTTAGGGCTATGCTGGTTGCATATCCACACTGATCAGTTCATTGCACAGCAGTGAGCCTGAGTTATTGCTCTGATGACTTAGTTCTTCTTCATAAAAACACCTCTTCCATGGCTAAGTGGCAGGAGATGCAACTAGCACCATTTTTGCTTTGTAAAAACCCAGCATAATCTTCCTTCTGTTCTGACCTTCAGTGGTTATGTGTTAGGACCTGCTTTTGTGTTATTGTTTCCCCAGAATACAAGAGATTTTAAGTGCAAGAGTTTTAGACATGTTTTGGCTCCCAGGCATGGGTATTTTCAATTGTGTTTTCTTCCAGCACATGCCCAACTATGGTATTCAGTGTGGATTGTCTTAAAAATCACTTACTCCTATTATGATGATGATTATTATTAGGGGTTTGATGGAGAAATTTCCCAACAAGTTTTATGTTTTGAGTGTCGGTGGGGAAAACCCGCCAGTTGAGGTGCCTGGTCGCTCCCCTGCTTTTCCTCACCCTTACACTCCTCTGGAAGGCAACTCTTGTAGTTACAGCTTGCAAACAATTTGAGTAACTGCCTCGGATTTCCCTCCTAGAGTAATTAAGCATCGTTTCTTGGAAATGTAAGCATGAGACTGAGAAGTAAGTTGTGGTAACACATTTGGCAGAGGAATTGTGTATTGGGAAAAGAAAAATATCCTGGAGTGAGTTTCAGTTTTGCTGATAGGGGAACTGGCTTTATTTAGCGAACTGGAACAAGACAAGACCCTGGGCCCTGATGGCAGTACTTTCTCTTCCCAGATGAGTCTACCTGGGCACAAGACCAGCTTCCAAATAAAAAACTTGAAAGTAAATGGCACAAAACAGAGACAGAGCCCTTTCAATAAAGCTTTTATACTATGGCACCATAAAAATAATTTATTTGCTATCAAAAGAAGCTTAAAACAGAACCGCTGTCTGATGGATGGCTTTTCCTCTGCCCTTAAGATGACAGTATCTGTCACCCCAGTCCTTGGTTGTAAGCCTAACCTATAAAAAAAAATAATAATGGTGTGGTGGGGCACCAGCACCTACTAGCAGGTGGCTTATCTATTATTTAATGAGTTTCTAAAAATGAAAGTAAGTGTAATTTCTTGAGTCACTTACTTCTAGATTCTGCCCAGAGAAGTTTAAGTAGTATCATATTGAAGAACAGGAGTGAACTATCGTTTAAAAAAAAAATGGCCCAGAATAAAACCTCCCTTCTCTGTGAAGGTAACTGATCTGAAATATTTTTGTATATGTGTTTTTCAGCGGCAGCATAACACAGCGTTCAAAACTCTCAGTCTGTCTGTGTCAGGTGGACAGCTCTGTGGGCGGGCTTCTGGCTGACTGGATATGTGTTTTTGGTTGTTTATACTTGGATGCTTTGGATGGGAATAGAAAGGGAGTCAGCCTTTCATTTCAGGCAGAGGAGTGTGGTGAATTAGACACAACTTTGGACCCGGGTCCCGGAGAACTTGGTTCTCATCCCGGACCAGTTACTTACTAGCTGTGTGGGCAAGTCACTTCATTTGTCAGAACCTCCGTCTTTCCTTTTGTGAAGTCGGGATGTCAGCTCATCTGTGTGGTCCCTTCCAACATTGTGTTTTTGTGAGCGGGAGCCTACGGCATTTGAAGTGGGAGCCCATAAAGGGTCATCGGAGCTGTGTAGTCTTATTTGCTACTCAGAGAGGCTGAGAGAAGCCGCGAGGTGACACAGAGCAAGGCTCTTGTGGGCCAAGTCCCCACTTCAAGCCCCCTGAAGGTCTCATGATCTTGGAGGTCACTGGTCCTTCCCTAACCCTTCTCTTTAAAACACATGTGTCGACGGGGCGCCTGGGTGGCTCAGTCAGTTGAGCGTCTGACTCGATTTCGACTGAGGTCCTGATCTCAGGGTTGTGGGATTGAGCCCCGTGTCAGGCTCCACACTTAGTGTGGAGTTTCTCTCTGTCTCCCTCTGCCCCTCTCAACGGCTCATGCGTGCATATTCTCTCACTCTCTCAAAAATAAAATTAAGTTAAAAAAAGGCACGTCAGGCCTTTTCTCTATTGTCATTAAGCTGTATTTTCCGTCTTATTTACTCAGATTCTTCATAAAGAATGATAGCTTTTTTTTTAATAAATTAAAAGAAAGTTTTTACTTATTTCTGAGAGAGTGCAAGCAGGGGAAAGGCAGAGAGAGAGAGAGGGAACAGAGGATCTGAAGCAGGCTCTGCACTGATAGCAGTGAGGCTGATGCGGGGCTTGAACTCATGAACTGTGAGATTATGACCTGACCCGAAGTCGGATGCTTAACCAGCTAAGCCACCCAGGTGCCCCGAGAATGATAGGTCTTGAGAAAGTTCCTGGAGCAAGATAAAAGCTCTCCTCCAAGATAGCCCCCCTCCCCACCCCCAAGCTATTTTTTCATAGGAATGGTGGGGTATCATTTCCTTCTTTTGCATTTGTTTGTTGGTTCATTCATTCATTCAATAAATGTTTTTGAGAGTCTGCCAAGCACTGGGTATTACTAGATACTTGGACACAAAGACAGGTAGGACAGGTCCTACCTTCGAGAAGCTTTATACCTTGGTAGTGACGCCCTGAATGTGTTACATGAGCTCTGTATATGTGTGTTCATATATATGAAATTATAGCTCCTTCAAAGTTTAGCAAAGCTTGGTGTGTAGCAAAATGGCACTGAATTTTGCTTTGATAATTTCCCCTCAATTTATAAGAAAAGTTGCTGCAAATGATCGTAAAGAGAGAGTCCTCTTCGGCATTCACTGTGGAGATGATGTTGAGGACATCGACCTTACACTATGGCAGCCCTCTCGTGGGCATTTCTTCGAAGACTAAGTTTCATATAAAATGAAATAATAATAACGACAAAACTTAGTGTGCCCTCGGAGGGATTTTTCCCCCTTGTGACTGTACATTTTCTCCCTTGTCATTCATGTTTTCTTGTTTAGTTTGGCCCTGAGGAGGCTCAGAGCTGAATTCTGTTGTTAAAGTAGCACTTTCCTGCCTCTGTAGCTCTCCCTCTATTGCGTTTCCCTGTGTGGGCTTTACTATTTTATTACTACTAGGTAAAATAATAACTACTGTATGGATAGTGCTTCATAGTTTACAAATATTTTCAGAAAAAGTCTTGTCAGATTCTTGGGATCCATTAGCTTCATAAGTCCCCATTTAAATATTTTCTTCTGATTTCTTTTAGTTTGAGAAGTTGGGTTTGAAGCAGTGACCAAGAATTTCCAGGAAATCCATTAAGGAATGAATTATTCACCAGAACAGGCTCAAAGTTAGGACGTGGGTTTACAGGACACAGGCAAGGAGATGGTAAAGTTATATAAAGAGGAAAATACTGCAGTATAGAAATCATCTTCGGGGTAATTTATTCATCTAGAGAGATCACACACAAAGCTCAGTGTTTGAAGTCAGAAGAAAGGAGAGTGAACATTTGGATGGAAGTGAACAGTTGGATTGGCACGACTTTTACTACTGTTTTTCCTTTGGAAGATGGACCAAATTGTGAGCCTTGTGGATTTCATGGGTTGAGAATTTTAGCTAAAATAGATACTTATGTTGAGACATTTCCTAAATTCTACACCCACATACTCAGTCTTTGTGTTACTGCCAGGAACACATTTTCCAAAATGCCAGAAATTGCATTTTACTCTTTAAATATTGGGTTAAATATATATTCAAGAGAAAGAGTGCATTTAATTTACTTTTGGCTCAGTAATAATTTAAACTATGAATGGAGATAATGTAATTGTTGTCTGTATTGGTTGTTAAGATATTTGGACTCGGTAACACATTTATGTGTTTCCAAATTTGACAGATAAAGGGTACAGAGTGCAAACTCCTTCCCATGTCTGTCCCCAGGCACACAGGTCACCTCCTCCTCTGTCAACTGGTGTCAGTCACCAGTTTCTTGCATATCTGTCTGGCTATGCCATAGAAAAGAATATTATTTTCTTCCTTTTTTTACACTGATGATGATGTGCTATGTTCATTGTTCCATGATGTATGTATTTATGTTCGCTTAATTCCTGAGGGGAAAAAAAGGAAAAGTATAGAGCAAATGGGGAGTCTGTGGTATTCCCCTCTACAAACGAGTGTGGGGGCTCAAAGGACAGTGTTGTAATAATCACAAAAACCTTGATTAGGTAATCAGTCAGAACATGGAGCTATGTAGTGCTGAGGTGACTTGGGGATGATCCACCACGTTTTTGTGAAACAGTGGTGACTTATGGAGCCAACGTATGGAGGAACTTGCTGTTTGCTTTATTATTTATGGGGAATTTTGCCTTTGGGTTTGGACATTGCCATGCTTCTCATTTAATCTAAGTTTTAGTTACGGCTGTACTCAATTAGTGCTTATTTCCTTTTTTCCATTTTACAGAGACTGTGGGTAAATAACTAATGTATGAGCTACTTTATTTCGCATGGGAAGCTCACTCTCCTTGGTTGGGAAATGTGGGACGTTCACTGAGTTCTTAGTGAGTTTAAGGTAAATTGTGGGCTCTGAGAGCAGGGACTGGGGCTTGGCCTGCCATGCCCACCCATGCTCCTTCTCTTCAGTTGACCCCTCTCTTCATGTTTTACACCTCGGCACCCGGGACACTTTGGCGTGGTAGAGCTATGTGTGAGCACAGTTTCTTGTACCCAGCAGGCTTATTATCCTTCTCCTCGGCCCAGATGGACGATCGTTCAGCATCATGTAAGTACAGTGAATCAGATTCCTCCACCTGCAAAATGACATTCGCCAGTCTGTGGGAGGTACGGTGCAGGTGCCCCAGCGTGTTGTCTGTGTCTGTTCACACACCCGTCTTTCCCACGTAGCTGTGAGTGGCTTCGGGGCAAGCGCTGTGCTTACCCCTCGACTCTGGCACTTTAGGTAGGATGCCGTGCACGCTGAGTGAATGCAGATGAAGCTGGCTCTCCAGAGCTCAGTTCTGAGTGTAGGACACTTGAGTACCGTATAAACAAATTTAGACCTTGGTTGGGGGCAGGAGGAAACAGTAAAGGAGATGAATGCGGGAGGTGGGGCAGGAGCGTGGCAGGCCTCCATGGGCATTCTCACAAGTTATTCCTAGTGGCCTCAGGTGAGGGGAGACTTCGGGGTAAGGGGCTAGTTCGAAAGCTTTTGACAAAGGTGAGGGATGATGGAGCTCTGCGTTGCCTAGTTCTCATTGCCGTAGCTAGGTTTCTCAGGAAAAAAGTACATCTTCTATTAGATGTATGCAGTATTTACAATAGAATAAATCTGACATTGGGACGGCACAGAGAGCCCAGTATCGTAAAGGAGTATAGGGAGTTAGTAGCTACCTTGTAATCAGGAAGGATAATATTTTTTAAACAATTGATTTTTTTTTACACTGTATTATGATAATAAAACTGAAAACTCGTCAGGCGGCTGAGAGGTTTGCATTCGTCTCTTGATCCTGCAGACATTCATTCACTCATCTAGTCCCTCTCTGTGCTCATGGAAGCCAGAAGGATTTAAAAGATGGTTACGATACAGGGTAATTAGGCCTATGTTTCAGATATTGAGCTCCAAGGGTAAAGAAATCTTGCATTATTCTTTATGTAACAGAAATGTTTATGCAAGTCTGTGTGTAAATCAGCCCTGAGTAAATTGAATCAAATGGAATGTGCTGACAGAAGTTGCTATTTAAAAAAACCTAGTGATGAACCTTTTGTGAGATAAAGAACTTCTAAAAACTGAAATCCAAATAAGTACACGCTCATTTGCGTGGTTCTTCCCAAGGCAGAGTGTCCTGTATCTTCTGTGTTGATTGAATTCTGGTGGGCCAACCACCTGGTTGGTTAATGGAGTGTATACCATGAACCAAGTCAGTGACACTGAAGTCCTCCAAAGGAAATAAACTAATCCACCGTTGTACGAAATCGGCTGTTAATTAGGTTTTAAATTCTCCAGCTTGGGTGAGTGTGATTGCATCTTTCCTAACAGACAAGCATCTGCAAGTGCAAATCCTGATGACATCCCTAGCAGCAGGCATTAACTTGCAAACCCTTGTAAGTGGATTGCGTTTCCAGTATCAGGAGAGCTTCCTGACTCTTCATTTCACCATGAAAGTTGAGTCCTAGAAGAGTAAGTACGACCAGTACCACTCCAACAATGCCGATTTTTTTTAATAAACCCAAAGGGAACTACCAAAGAACCAAAGAACGTGTAAGTTGGAAGGAAAAAAAGAAATTCTCAGGTTGTTTACTTATTTACAGTTAAGGCATGCTATAATTAGGCTAAGAAAATTACTCTGTAATTTAAACTACCGTGACAGCCTCTAGAAATGACCAGCAGCATTCAAGAGCACCGCGGTCGGGCTGGCATTTCTGTCTCCATCTTTTTACATTTGCTTTCGGTTTTGTAAAAAGTTTGCCATTAGCTATTTCAGTAAAGCGGCTTTGTTGTTCGATCATACCGCTCGTTGAGCCGAAGCCTTTTGGGAAACAGCATTTGGAGAGAGACCCATGGTGTGATAGCTGATCCCACTGGCACGTGTCCCAGAGTGAGCAGGGCTGGAAGCTTTTAGCGTAGTTGAAAGATGCCAGTCTGTCATTTGCATCCATTGAAATTGAGCAAGAGATTTCGGCTTGAGTTTTATGTTATGTTATACCACCAAGAGCAGCTGGTGAAGGGCTGCAAATTCCGTGTGAGCCGGGACCTATCAGCTGGTGTGTTTAATGGAATCCTGCTTCATCTTGGGAGCAATTTCTGGGGCGTAATAATAATAATAATAATGCACACTCGTGGTGAAAGATGATGCTCGTGGTTTTAGAACGTGCAGACTGAGTAGGGGGTCTCGACATCAAGGTGGTAGTGGGGGAAGGCAGATATTCAATGAAAGGATCGTGATGAGGAGAAAGCAGATACTTTCTGGGATAAGGAAAGCCACGAATATGTGATCAGTTTAAGAGTTTTAAGTAACGTGTTTACAAAATGTGAGCTTTACAGCACTAGTAATAGTAGGCAAAGCATCCAGCCTCTAGCTTCATTTAAAAAAATCTACTCCTTCTTGGAGTCACTTGCTTTTGTTCAAAGTCAACCTTTTCCCCCAGGGATGTGTTTAATTAAGGCCATCATCTTCCATTAGTGATGATGCCAATTGGATCATTCTTTTCACTCTTCCTGTCCTGCCCCCTTTACTTGACTCAAAAAATAATTTGTGCCACCATGTGGCTTGTTTTTAACTTGCAAAAAATTTTCTGCAGGACTGAGTTTATATGAGATTTTAAGATTTGTGGGCAAAATAGAACACTCCATTGTGAGAGCTTCCTTCATTCATTTTTGTTCTCTGGTGCTTGATTTGACTGGTGCAGAGTTAAAGAATGGATGTGTTCCACGCCTTATTGAGGAAAGCACTGAGAACTGGCCAGGTCCCACTTAACTTAGTTTCTGAATGACAGGGCTTTGGCACACCCTCAGTCTCTCCCCATTCCCAGCCCATCCCACCTCATTAAGACTTGGGCTGTTGCAGCTGACAAATCTCCATTTTCAGTGGAATGCATGCCTTTATTTTTTTCCCTGCTGAGAAGGCATCAATGCCTCTTAAAATGGTGGCTTGAATTTGTTGGGAGTTGGAAAAATCTTGCAGGGAATCAGTGGAACATGGAGGGATTCTGTTGTGAGAATGTGCCAGGGGGCAGGGCAGTCGAGGGAGCTCCTTGCAGACTTGAAATTCAGCCGCTTATACTGGTGACATAGTCTGTTTTAGGGTGAAGAAAAAAAAAAGAAAAACCATAGTAACCCCTTTGGAATGACCTAGGGATGTTATGACGGAAGAATCTCAACATAATGAGTTTATTCCAGTGATTCCGAATAGGTGAATTACTTTTTCGAGATCTGTTTTCACCCTGGTTACCTGTGCAGTATTTGCCTGTGGAGTGGAATGCCGTATGCAGCAGATTGATTGCGATCTGTAACCTTCCTACCACGGAAACTCTCCCTGTTACTCTCTTACTTAAAAAGTTGCAGTACTGGGGCACCTGGGTGCCTCAGTCAGTTAAGCGTTTGACTCTTGGTATCAGCTCAGGTCGTGATCTCACAGTGGTGAGTATCGGGCTCCACGCTGGGTGTGGAGCCTACTTAAAAAACAAAAGCAACAATGGGGCGCCTGGGTGGCTCAGTGGGTTAAGCGTACTACTTCGGCTCAGGTCACGATCTCATGGTCCAAGAGTTTGAGCCCCGTGTCAGGCTCTGTGCTGACAGCTCAGAGCCTGCAGCCTGTTTCAGATTCTGTGTCTCCCTCTCTCTCTGACCCTCCCCTGTTCATGCTCTGTCTCTCTCTGTCTCAAAAATAAATAAACATTAAAAAAAAAAAGATTAAAAAAAAACCCAAAAGCAACAAAAACCCAAAAAGCCAAACCTTAACTTTGAACCTCCCACAGCTTCTGGGTCATGTGCACAGAGACCCTTGATAGTCAGTTCAGCCTTCTCTTCAGCAATGCCCCTGTTCTGACCAGGTTCTAACCATACCCACCTGATTACCAGCAACCATGGCGGTATGGTTTTATCTGTTGCCAGGATGCCAGCCCTCTCCCTGGCCCAATGCTCAATGATGCCCTTGGCCTGTTGAGGTTTAAGCTTAATAATCTCCTCTTCCCTGAGTTCCTCAGCCTCAAGTTAGGACTATCCTCTCCCAAACTCCCCTCACATCCTATATGCGCCCCTGTGTTCCAGCTCTTCATTGCTGTGGAACAGATCACCCAAAACAGTGCCTTAGAACAGTGGCAGTCATTTATTTTGCTCATGAATCTGGAGCGTTGGCTGGGCACAGCTGGGCAGTTCTGGCCTGCGGTCTCATGTGGCCACACACATAGTGGGGCGCCACGTCCCCTCAGAGGTTCCTTTGCTCATGGTTTGGTGCTGAGACCTGGAGGATTCCTACAACTGGCCGTCGGAACTGCTGGGGCTCCTGGGACATCTCTGTCTCTCTCTCTTCCCGTGTCCCTTCTCCATATGGCAGCCTCAGGTAGCTGCACTTCTTCTGAGATGGCTGAAGGCTCCTGAGTGTCCCAAGAGAGACTGGCAGAACCTGCCTAGCCTTGAAAGTCACGCACGGTTGCATTAGCAGCACTGTATTCATGGAGATGGGTACAAAGACATGCTCATGTGTGGGGCAGTTACACAGATCCCACCTCTTGATGGAAGGGGTGTCATAGAATGAAGGGACATGGTTTTTTTTTTTTAGATTTTAAACTGTAGTAAAATACACGTAACATAAAATTTACCATCTTCACCATCTTGAAGTGCCCGGTTCAGTGACCTTAAGCACATTTGTATTATTGTGCAGCCATCACCATGTTTATACACAGAGCTCTTTTCATCTTGTAAAACTGAAACTCAGTATGCGTTAAGCAGTAACTCCCCATTTTCCCATCCCCCTGGCCCCTGGGAACCACCATTCTACTTTCTGTTTCTACTTCCTGTAAGTGAAGTCCTATGGTAGTTGACTTTCTGTGGCAGGCTTATTTCTCTCAGTGTAACATCCTCAGGATTCATCCAAGTTATAGCCTGTGTTAGAATTTACTTCCTTTTTAAGGCTGAATAATATTCCATTGTATGTATACAGTATGGAGGTTTTATTTAACCATTCATGTGTCAATGGACACTTGGGTTGCTTCTGCCTTGTGGCTATTGTGAATAATGCTTCCTTGAACATGGCTGTACAGTGAAGGCCATGTTTGAAAATCAGCTCACCGTTACGGTTCATTCTGTCTTTTGGTGTCCTTTTTCTTCACTGCCCTGGAAATACTTGAGAACAGGAACAGTGACTTTCCAACTTTAAATCCCTAAGGCCCAGTAGAGGCACAAAAAATATCTATTAGCTGAGTCACGAATGGATCAATGGATGGATGGATGGATGGATGACAACTATCTATAGAAGATAGAAGGTTTCATTTCTGAAGTGTGTCAGTGGCTATATTGTGTCATACTGAAGATGGGGCCATCCCATGATGTACATCCTAAAGTAGCCACTGCCGAGTTGTACTCTATTATTTTAGTATCCTTATTGGATAGCACCTGGTACAGAGTGAACATTTTATAAATATGGGTTGAGTTGAGTTAAATTGCAACTGGGAAGTGGAATTTGTAAGATGATGTTTTAATAATCTTTCATCATTTTCTGTCTTCCATTGTGCACAACACGTGATCCTGTATTGAGTAATTTTCTGAGTAATTCGAGGAGTCGTGAAGTAGGACCACTTCCTTGGTGTGTTGACTAGTTTCCATTGAATTACATTTGAAGCCTGCAACCTTGATCATGACACGTTATGCGCCAATTGTGTAATATTAGACTTGGTTTTCATTGCCTCCATTTAGCCCTTTTCACAGGCAGGCATGGGTGGTAGCAGCTCTTTCTAGAGCACAGGCCCCTTTACACTGGCAGTGACTGTGGATGGCATCGTGGCTCATAATCAAATTCGTGCATAGTCTGTGTTGCCCTTTCATTTTTGTTAAAATTTAAAGACCAGAGACGATGGAGGACATCTGTTAATCTATCAGATAAACAGCCAGGGCGTCTGGGTGGCTCATTCGCTTAACTGTCCAACCCTTGATTTTGACTCAGGTCATGACCTCTTGGTTGGGGGTCAGCTCAGCTCTGCCCTGAGCGTGGAGGCTGCTTGGGATTCCCTTTCTCTCTGCCCCTCCCCTGCTCATGCATGAGTTCTCTCTCTCTCTCTCTCTCTCTGTCTCTTTCTCTCTCTCTCAAAATAAATAAATAAACACTGAAAAAGAAACAGCCTTCTTTGCTTTTCTTTGCCTTCTTTTATTATCCACCCCCATCAGAGGGTCATGCAAAAAAAAAAAAAAAAAAAAAAAAAAACAAACCCACAAAACAAAAATGAAAATTAAAGTGACCATAATATCCTGATTTCCTGTTTTAATATAAATGAGATAAACACTGGGTAGTGTTTTCCTGTAATTTCTTCCTGTATGTTCTTCAAATTAATGTTTGAAGAATGGTTGGGAGTTTCCATAGGCCTCATACATCGTTTATTTAGACAGTAGGATAAAATGGAACAGCTTTGGATTTGGAGTCAGATAGGCTTAAGTCTGGATTTTGGTTCTGTCATTTACTTGTAAATGTTCTATTTGGAAAAGGTAGAACTAATAATAGTGATCTCTTGGCCAGTTGGAAAGATTCAGTCCAACCCAGTTGACCTGTGTCTGAAAGTCTATGTGTTTCTAGGAAATTTGATAGTAACAATTTGATCTTCAGCATCTGTGTGCTTCTGTATTTGTAAATATAAACATGAAGAAAGCTGAACCCGCCATATTTCTGGAAGCTGAGGTACCAAGAAGGGATGGTTCTGCTTTATCTCTTTCTTTTTGCTTATCATGGCATTTGAGATAAGGCTGGATTTTTATTTGACAGTTGGGGAAGTTGAGACCCAGAAAATTAGGTGGATGATGCAAGGCCCCGTAGCATATGAGAAGCAGAGCCAGGGACTTTGTCCATCGTTATACTGTATTATTTATTATATCACTGCCCATCCTACCATTTTCCCAGTCTTCCCCCCACCTCCTTTGCAATCCCAATTCACTGTACTTCAGTGCACTGTGCGCACACACACACACACACACACACGCTGGATGGCAGAGATCAAGAAGGATGCAGTGTCCGGCTTGTTTTCCACGGGAGTCTGCCAATACTGTTCCAGGTTAGACATGGTCGATGCTTGTTGATCACTTACAACAATAGCATATTTGGAAGAGCTAAATATAATTCCTTCTTTCTAGGTTTTCCTTTTCATTTGTAGTTTTTGGACCCGTGTGACAGAGGTCCTCGAGGCGCCCACATGATTTTCTCTTTCTGTCCATTTCCACGGCCTGCATCTCTGCTATAACTTAACACAATTTCTGAAAACCTCACCTTCTGCAACATCGTGCCATCAAATGAACGTGACTTATGGGAAATATATATAGGGTTGGGCCAACCACTCTAAATCGATGCCACTTTGCAACCAGAGGACTAACAAAAACGATAAAAAGCAGAGTAAAAGCAGCACAGTTCACAAGGCGTATTAAATTCTTACTGTATGCATACATATTTGGATAAACATGACTTGAAAGTATGAAGAAATGGGGGATGCTTGATGGAAGGGGATGGAAGGGAGGAGATGAAGCCAGTGAGGATTGAGCGATGAGAGGGAAGTGAACAAAGGTCTCGGAGACTTTTGTGCAGAGGGGTACTTAAAAGACCCAGGGCACAGGAGTCTCAGGCTGTACGGGGAACGGATGCATGGGTTCTTGTGCTGTATGTATGGAACATCAGCTTCACTGCGTGGTCTGTGGAACGTGTTATTCATGGGCAATTTCAGATATTCAAGTGGCCCATTAACTATCCCTGAACCCTGGAAAGTAAATAGAGATCTCTCAGAGGACTTTTCCATGGAACTTTATTTAATACCTTGTTGCTGTTAAACTTTGGAAACCATGTGACAAAAGGCCAAGGACAGCGTTGCGGAGCTTCTCAAGGGTGTACAACCTGGGGCAAAATCAGTAAGCAAAAGGGCAAACTGATGAGATGGGATCGAATCCTTTGTGGGGGCAAAAGACACCTTTCCCCAATGAAGGGAATAGTATCAGTGAATACTGTCTTCTCAGGGTCTGTAGCCCCTTTCTGTCTTTTATTTTCTAGATCTCATTTGTTATTTTTAACTTTTTAAAAAATACTAATACTATGGAAATGCATTCTGTGTCACCTGTGCACCAATCAAAAATAGGTATAAACACCATGAGTGCCTCTAACTGCATGGTTCTGGAAAGGTTTGAAAATGATGGAAAGTGGCTGGCTGAAACTGGCCATGGGCACTTGACTGGGGCTCCTGAGTAACTTGACCTTCAATTCTGTCCTCACCAAACCTCTCACATCTTCAGGCCCCATCATGTGGGAGCTCAGTGCATCCCTGTATCTCACAGAGGTCTCTGCTGGATAAGCTGGGGGATGGTTTATGGCTTTCTGAGTCTTTGAGGTTGGGGAGGTGAGAGAGAGGGCTTTGTAGAATAAGATGTGACAGGAGAGACTGGAAAATGGGGGTAAATAGGAGCAGGAATATGAACTAGGAGCCAGCAACGCAGGCTGGAATGTGTGTCCTACATCTCTTTCTGGGAGTAGCTTGCTAGAGGAGCTCTCAGACACTAACCACGATATAAGGACTGTTTGACCAAGAGCCACATGTGTGGGCCACCCTGCAGAAGTTAGGAAAGGCAGTCATCTCTCAAAGCTGGATGGAGCAGAGGTGTCCCCTAGTGGGTGGTAATTGAGCAGGTCTTTAAAGAATGGACAGGGTTGGGTTAAGTGGAGGTGGTGTGACTGTAGGGAAGGAAAGTGGGGTCGAGAAGAGTTTTAGGACACGCGGAAGATACGGAGCGGTTCCTTGGGGCACGTGAGGATGATAATTGTGACGTCCACAGACCTCATTCCTGGAACTACAGGGCAGCTGATCTCTTTTCTTTTTTCTTTTCTTTCTTCTTTTCTTTTCTTTTCTTTTCTTTTCTTTTCTTTTCTTTTCTTTTCTTTTCTTTTCTTTTCTTTTTCCTTCTCTTTTCTCTTCTCTTTTTCCTCCCCTCCCCTCTCCACCCCTCCTCTCCTCTACTCTCCTGTTCTTTTTCTGTTCTTTTGTTTCTTTTCTGTTCTCTCCTCCCCCCTTCCCTTCTCTTTCCTCTCCTCTCCTCACCTCTCCCCTCCCCTCCCCTCTTCCCTTCCCTTTCCTTTCTTTCCTACAATAGTCCTACCACTCTCTCAGAGAATACTTATTGAAAATTAATGGTAATGGCCATACGGGAAGTCTCAGAGCTTATCTAGGATTTGGATCCCTGGAGCATAATTGGTGGGTGGAAAGCAGATGGATGGGGCAAGAATATTGTTCTCCCCCTACCAATGACAGTTGATTATAAGTTATAAAAATGGGCATTTCCCTCGTGGTCCTAGGTTCTAAGATTATTGAAGGTTATTAGTATATGTTATGACTACTTCTTCAGCAAATGGACCAAAGAATGACATTATTTAGATTTAACAGGGTTGGACTTATGGCTTCCATAAACCGGGGTCCTCTGAATCTAAATATGTCTTATTTTACCGTGGCCCATCGTATAAGAATCCAAGGTACTTTTACTACGTCTCTGAGGTCCCACAGTTGGATGAGAGCTCCACCCAATAGTCAGGTGTTTCTCTTTCACTTGCTCTCTGCCAAGCTTTTGTGTGCAGTAAGATATAGAGCCTGGGAAAGGACTGCATTGTTTGTTAAATGGAAATGAAACTCAACATTGAGATTTTGGATATATGAAGAGAGGGGCTTTTCCTTCCTTTTTAAAATGCAGTTAAACTGATATTCAGAACAATGGTGGGAGAGTACTAATTAGTATGTGAAGGATGGTAAAATAAACGAGGTGGGCAGTGACTTATGTAAGGCATTTATAAACTCCTCACTCCATAACTGCAGGCTTAGGGGAGGCTGGGTTTTCTCGGGTTTTCTGCAGTCCCAACCAGCTCCCTTCTAGGGCTGCCTCCAAGAAGAGAGGTGCTCCCCAGAGCTGGGAATCTTTCTGTGTGAAGGCTGCTGGGAGACCTCAAAAGTGGGACCTGCCCCCTCCTTCCTCTCTCTGCACTCTATTTTAGAGCTGCAGTAAAGATTTGAGGCTTTTTGCAAGCTTTCAACTCTGAGGTATTTTGGACAACTGTAATTTTGTTTGTTCTCTGCTGTATGCATGTGGTTTCTTAAAACACAAGTGTGATTATTTTCTGCATCCTTTCCATAGCAAACATTTCCCCCTAAAGTACAGTCTCCAAAAGTGGGTTCTCGAGTGCACTTGACATACAGTCTCCTTTGGAATGCTGATTGAGAGTGACTGTCTCTACAGCAAACAATTTGTTGTAGTTTTGAGTTTTGCTGGGTGGCTTCAGACCCTGTACTGCTCTTTGCCTCTCTTATGTTTCACAGCCAGACGTGCCCAGTGTGTTGTGTATTTTCCAGGAAGCCGTGAGCTGCTGTGCAACTTAATTTGATGGTGGTGAGGGGGTTCCATAAAATAGCACTTTGGGTAGTTCTCTCCATAAAATAGCAATTTGTGGAAGACGGTTAGCATGTAGGATGGACACTGGAGCTAGATTAGTTTGGCTTGAATCCTAGCTTTTCAACTTTCCCCCCACCCCCCTGGTAATTTTATTGTTGCCTTTTACTGTCAGATTTTTAATCTAGCTGGAATTCATTTTGTTGTAAGGAGTCAAGTTTGGATCTAGCTATCCTTTTTTTTTTTTTTTTAATGATTTTTTTTCTTGTGGTAAATCCATAACATAGAATTTATAGTTTTAAGCACTTTTAGGTGTACAAGTCAGTGGCATTAAGTACATTCACAACTTTCGGCTGTGTGTCATAGGTCAAAATGTTTTGCCTCTCTGTGACTTAGTTTCTTCATCTGCTAGTGGGGATAACACCCCCATGAAGGTTCTGTTGAGACTCTGAGTTAGTTCATAGAAAACACGCAGTGTGCACAGGCCACAGTAAGTGTTCAGTGATGATTAGTGGCCATGGCAACACGTAGTACCAGAAGGCTTGCATTTGCTAGTAGGAGCCATTGATGAGCTGGTGCCCGTATGTATGGTGCGTATATTATGTGAAAGCGTAGTTGGTAGCAACCACTGCGACTGAATCAGTCTAAAGACCTAGAGAATTCTCAGTGCAGACACTGGATAGTTTGCCTCATTTCTGTGTCCACTTTAGCATGGGACTAACATGCACTTTGAACTTCAGGGGAAGAAAAGATTCTCCAAGATTTAGATTTCAAATTGTTTGCGAAGCAATCGGTAATGAAAAGATACAACCCATTCAGTCTTCACGTTTAAAGTATAATGCAAGAAGCTTAAAGGGGGTGGGCTTCTGAATGTATTCCACGAACACTAACTCTTTTCGGAGACTTTGATAAAAAGCTCTTGCTTAAAAAAAAATGATACCCGTGATGATTTGTTTTCATGAAGTCTAGATGAGTAAATCGTGTGATCATAATGAGAGGAGGACAAGTCTCAAGAGAAGAAGCATTTTGTTTGTATTTAAGTCTTCCAGATATGTTTGAAAATAATATACCAGTTTAATATATTTTCGTAAATAATTTAGGTAAACCACACTTCTGTTGTAGTTTCTGGTAAGTGATAACCTGAAACAGTTTCTATTTTATTACCAACAACCTTTTTACTTTTTAGTTCAGCAAGGAGTTTCTAACTAAATTTGTAAAAAAAAATGCAGAAATCATCTGAAATAAACTATTTCTAGCCTTAAAATCCGTGTTCCTACAATAGAATATACTATATTCAGTCACCATCACAAAAATGTCTTTCTTATCAGTGCTGCCGTAGCTAAATGTGAACTTTAAAAATGGGAAAACCAGGCACTTTGTAGACAGTTCATTCTTTGTTTCATATTTTTTGGGCTAAGAAAGAAAATTGCCCAAGGAAGTATTTCTGGAAGGAGTCAAACTTTTCAACTGCCTTGGTAGTTTAGCCTACAATATTTTTGTTGTTTTAGGAATTGATCGTAGGAATTGATCATGACCCTAAGTGTAGCCGAAAGAATACACATTTGTAAAGCATGGATCGTGATTGGTTCCTAACAAGTGAATGATAATGTAGCAAATAATGCTGTCATCATATTACACACAGTTGGTCAGGGGGTCAGCATAAGACCTTCATTATCGCTGAATTGTGTTACAAACACGCGGGGCGGAGTGCTGTAGTGGACGTAACACTAGATCTTGGTTCCGGAAGTCTGAATTCCAGAGCTCGCCATGGAGCCAAGCCCTGAGGTTTCAAGAAGTTGTGATGGGAAGGAGAAAGGCGTGGCTTAATAGTAGCAGCTTCTAGAAGGTTGTTTTCTAGTTCATTTCCTTTCCTCGTTTCTCACATTTTTCCAGGACGACATCATGTATAGTGACTCCTTATTTATATGCTCATGTCTTTCAAACCTACATTTTAGCCAAGGCCTCTCCCATGGCCTCCAGACCCACAATCCCGTGACCAGCAGATCACTCTGCCCGGTTGTGACATAGATATCTTAAATCAGCATGGCAAAAACTTAACTCATCCGACATTTCTACTGCACCACTACCCTGTTTCTTTCCCCGCTTTCCTTTTGAGCAAGGAGCATGCTCCCAGGCATTTACCCCAAAAGCCAGAAACCCCAAGATGCCATCAATCTTTTTTTTCCTCCTCACTTTTTATGTTTAACCGATCCCTGTACTCTGCCAGTTGTACTTTATAAATGTCCCCTGTCCATTCCCTCCTGATGACAATGGTGGTGGTGGCAGTGATGGGGTCCGTTCCTCCATATCAACTTCTTCATCTTAATCCAGGCCCTCCTCATTTCTTACCTGGAATTTTGTGGCTGTTGTTTTTTACAACTGGCTCCACGGATCCCTGCTCAACATCAATCCCATGTGCCTCTGCCATAATGCCAGTAACTTTCCCTCAACACACTACGCCATTCCTCCATTCTTCGTCTAGGCTGTGTGTGCCAGTCTGGAGGGAATGATCCACTTGCCCTGGCAGTCACCATACGTTTGTCTGGAGAGTCAGCTTAGAGGCCAGTGCCTCTTTGAAGCCTTTTTCACCCTTTCAGACAGAATTGATATTTAACCATGCTGGTAAGTGTGGATCTGATTCGTGGTATGTTTTCATTTACTTCTCCACCTCCCCTGTTGGATTATTTGGATCATTTCTTGAGGTTATGAATGGAATCTTAAATTCATACCAGTATATGAGGACATCCAATAAATGAGTGAGTGAGCACGTGGATGGTTTTCTCAGGTGTGGGAAGGGATTGGGAAGGGGCCACACAGCCCTTTGGAGTCTGCCCTCCAGCCTCTTGACTTCCTGCTGAGCAAGCTTGCATGGGTGACTTTGCTTGGCTCTGTCCAGTTAGATATGTGCTTTGGGGCCACAGCTGCAAAATATAAGACAATAGTTTCTTAAAATTTCCAGATTGAGTTTTTTTTTTTTTTTTCAATGTTTATTTATTTATTTAGAGAGAGAGTGCTAGCGGGGAAGGGGCAGAGAGAAAGGGAGAGAGAGAAAATCCCAAGCAAGATCCATGCTATCAGCACAGAGCCCAGCTTGGGGCTCTATCTCATGAAACCATGAGATCGTGACCTGAGCTGAAATCAAGAGTCAGACGCTCAACCAAGTGAGTCACCCAGGCTCCCCTCCCTTTCTTATTAACTACTCCATACTTTGTCTCTCCTGAAATCTTTAACATCTTCTCCCTCCCTCCCTGTCTGCAATTTGGGCTTGCAGGCAATCAGGAAACTTCCCTGTGTGCCCTCTGTGCCATCTACTCAGTTATCTGCATCTGTGCCCATACCCACTGCCTTACCTCCTTTGCTGGAGGGGGATTGTCCGTGTTCCTATGGAAGACCATGATCTCTGCTTGAGCTCCTTCTCGCCTTCTTAAAAACATCACTCCCTTCAATGTCTCCTTTCTCTTCTGATTCATGTTCCCCCTTTTTCACTTGGTAATTCTCATCAGCATACAAACCTGCTGGTATTTCTTCCCCTGATACTGTGTGCCCTCCAGCTTCTATTCCATTTCTCTGCTCTCTTTTTCCACAAGGTGCTTTGATTTGCTTAAATCCATCGTAACCTATTTTTCTCCTTCCATACCGTCTTCTACTCTTTAAATTAAAAAAAAAAGATCGTGTGGGGGCACCTGGGTGGCTCAGTCGGTCAAGCATCCGACTTCAGCCCAGGTCATGATCTTGCGGTTTGTGAGTTCCAGCCCCGTGTCAGGCTCTGTGCTGACATCCGGGAGCCTGCCTCAGATGCTGTGTCTCCTTCTGTCTCTCCCCCTCCCCCCTCTCACTCTCTGTCTCTCTCAAAAATAAACATTCAAAAAATTAAAAATTATAAAAAAAATTAATTTTGGTAAAAAATAACATAAAATTTACCATCTTAGTTATTTTGAAGTGTAAAAATCAGCAATACATGCGCACATTGTTGTGAAGCTGCTCTCCAGAACCTTTTCATGTCGCAAAACTGAAACTCCTACCTGCTCAGCAGTGATTCCCCATTTCCCTCCCCCTTCCCCCAGCCCTTAGCAACCACCTTCCTACTTTCTCTCTGTATGAATTTGACCACTCTAAATACTCCTTCCATTCTCTCTTGAACCCACTTCTAACAGCTTTTCCTCCTATATTCCCCCTGCGCTTCTCAAGGTCACCTGTGACCTCCCCCTGGCCGGATGCAACAGTCCTTGCTCAACTGTGGGCTGATTTGACCCAGCAGCCAAACTGGGCACAGTGGATCCGCTCCCTTCCCACTGAGACGTTTTCCTAAATTGGTTTCCAGGAGACCATATTCACCTGAGTTTTCCTTCTTCTCACACACCTCCTTAGTCTTCTCTTTATTTCCCACCTCTGTACATCAGGATGTCCCGGGGCTCAGTGCTGGGCTCTCTTCCCCACCTTCGCTGAATCCCTTGGTGGTCTTAGTTATGTCTTTAAGTGTCACTTATACTCTGACAACTCCCACTGTTTGGATCTCCGGCCCGGATATGTCTCCTGGGCTCCAGGCTGGTGCACTTCCCTATCTGATGTCTTCACGTGTGTCCCTCAAGGCCATCTCGACACTGATGTCTCTGTGTTCCCCACAGTGTCTGCCCACAGGACAGTGTCTGTCCGCATTTCAGGATGACAGCTCCACTCTTTGACTTCCTGAAGGCAACATTTGGAGACATCTTTAACTGTTCCTTCTCTCTCAGAATCACGTCCAGTCAGCAAATTCGGCCACCTCTCCTTTCAAAAGATGTAACCTGAATCCGACCGCTTCTGGTCGTTTCCACTCCACCGCTCAGGTCTAGCCACTCTCTTACCTTGTCTGGATTATGCAATAACCTCCTTGTGGGTCTTTCGGTCACTGTCCTTGCTTCCTCACAATTGTTCTCAGTGCAACATCCAGTAAGATCCTTTTAAGAGATGAGGAGATCCTACTCAAAACCCTCCAGTGGCCAGTAAGTGCCAAATCTTTACCAAACAGAGAGCCCTATGTGGTCTGCAGTCTCATGACCTCCCTGGTCTTAGTTTCTTATTTTCTCACCCTTGTTCTCTCTGTTTCCATTTGCTGTTCACCCTGGGGGGAAGGCTCATCCCCCAGATGTTCCGGTGACTTCCTCTTACTTCCACCCAATGCCACCTGATTTGTGAATTCTCCCTGGTCACCCTGTTTAAAATTGCAGGCCCCTTCTCCATACTTTCTATTACCTTTTTCTCTCTAACATGTGCCACTATCTAACATACTATATATCTTATCTGTTAGTTTTGTTTAGGTCACCCCAGCTGAACGTAAGTTCCAGAGGGCAGGCATTGTGCCAGGGTTCATATAGCGGGTGCCCAAGTATTTGTTGAATGACTCTATAGAGAAGAAGCTTCTCCCCCCGCGAAGAAAATTATAACTCATTGTTCATTTCCTTCTCCAAACAGAAGTTTCATTTGAAATTTCAAGTTCTTGTTTTATCTGAAAGATAACAAAGCTGAATTTAAAATTCCCCAACACGATGTATCTACTTTCAAAAAAGCACATACAGATGGAATCGTAATTTAGGTTCCTCTGAACATTTTTTATACACATAAAATATCATTAGTAGTAAAAACACTATATCCATTATGTACAAGAAAATTCCTGTGGATTTTCAACCTTTTTTTTTTTTTTTTTTTTTTTTTTTTATTTATTTTTGGGACAGAGAGAGACAGCGCATGAACGGGGGAGGGGCAGAGAGAGAGGGAGACACAGAATCGGAAACAGGCTCCAGGCTCCGAGCCATCAGCCCAGAGCCTGACGCGGGGCTCGAACTCACGGACGGCGAGATCGTGACCTGGCTGAAGTCAGACGCTTAACCGACTGTGCCACCCAGGCGCCCCCTCCTGTGGATTTTCAAATAGACTCAAATATAAAACTTGTTGTCATATCGACTATTACATTTAAGTGTTATAGTAGCTTTAGGTTTTCTGGATTATATCTTAAAAATATCACTGGTGGTATCTTTGAGGGTTTTTTGATAGAATTTGTGGTAAAGTTTGTGGTCCTCCTTCGACCTCATTAGCATCTGTTGAAACTTCTGGATAGCTTTTGAAATTTTGCCTCATTTAAGATTAATCAGTTACTGATGATTAATTATAACACCGTATGGTATAAATTTTGAATTCTGTTTGATTTCTAATTCAAAACGATGGCTCTTACCAAGTACTTAACACAAGTACAGTACTTGGAAAATTTGAATAATGGGTTGTGTGGCTACTGGAGCTGTGATTTACTTCACAGTTAATAAAAGGAAAGATTCATTTCTTTGTCTTGGAACTCTTTAAAAATGTACCAGTACATTCCCATGGCATTTAGAAAATCTCCTGGAGGGCCAGTAATTTCATTCTAATTAAAGATAATTACAGATCTTACGTGGTCTTATGCCTGAGGTTATTTACCATGTTGTAGCAAAAAATGATAAAATTTTTTAAGTTTATTTATTTATCACTGACTGAGCCACTCAGGCGCCCCTAAAAAAATGGTAGTATTTGATTTGCTTCTAAAGGCTCTTTTTAATAGGTGAGACCAAATCAATAATATATGTGAAGTGCTGTGTAAACTATAAAAGCACTGCACCCTTTTTACCTTTGGGGGTAGTCTTAACTTTCTTGATGGTTTTATTTAAAATCATTTATTTTTAAAGTGTATAATAAAAGAATCTAACTGATGGTTATGGGTCACTGAAGTTAAATAGACTTTTTCGCAATATATTTGATTTCAGAAGCTTCCAACAAAGGTAAAAATCCTGGAAAAAAACTTTGTGGCTTGGTCAGTGTTCAATTAGAAAGGGCTTTCTTTCTGGCAAACAACATTTCTTTTATGGTTGAGAGTTTCAGCATTTAGGTAATCACCAGCTCACAACAGTGCATTGTTTCATTCTTGATAGTGAGCCTGGAATGATAATAAAACTCGGGCAAGCCTGAGACCATGGAGTTCACAGTTTGCTCCTATGTCTTCTCCCCTGCTCTGTGTACAGAAAGTCCACTCCCTGCCTCTGACTCCAACACATAGTGTAAGTCTGGGCATGCGCGAAGTCAGTGCTCCTCAGAACCCTTGGGACTCACTTTCTTTGCATTCCCCACATTATTCCTCCTTCAGAGCTCGCTGAGCACCCTTACTGACTTGCAGCTCGTCTTCCTCCAGTTACGGTAGGACAGTCGGTAAGGGACTGTCCTCGGCGGCTCAACTTTAGTCAGGCAACAAGGTATTTGTGACATTTTGAATATTGCCCGTGTGCTTTAGCAAAGGGCCCTTGGAACTCTCTAGCCTCATCAGAAAAGCCTGGGGGCCTCTGTCCTCCCAATGGCAGCCCACGGGGGCCTCTGTGCTCCCAATGGCAGCCCACGGGGGCCTCTGTCCTCCCAATGGCAGCCCAGAGGACCCAAGTCCTTGCCCTCCCCTCACAGCCCCTGAGCAGCTGCCCTGTGTGCCCTGCCTCAGGCCTAGCCCCGCACACTCCCTGCTCCCTCCCTGCCCAGGGTCCCAGCAGAGTTGCTGCTGCTGTGTCTCATTTGGGCTCCTCTGCAGCCCATGGGGGAACCTGTGCTGATCTGCTGTTCCTACACCTCTCTGCAATTTAATGACGCTCTGCCTCTCTCTTCCTTTCTGTTCGGAGAGATTGTTAGAGCAGAAGCTGGGTCCTGGTTATATTTCCTTTCTTAACCGTCATGTCATATGTTGAGCTCCATGCATTGCTGCTCTATATGCATCATTTCACTTTTTAAAACAATATTTTTAACGTGTATTTATTATCGAGAGACAGAGCGTGAGCAGGGGAGGGGCAGAGAGAGGGGGAGACAGAATCCGAAGCAGGCTCCAGGCTGTGAGTGAGGCTCAGCACAGAGCCCGACACGACATCATGACCCTAGCCGAAGTCGGATGTCCACCTGACTAAGCCACCCAGGCGCCCCCATGGTTTTGTTTTCTGAGAGAGAGAGCGAGCAAGTGGAGGAGAGGGGCAGAGGGTCAGAGGGAGAATCCTAAGTAGGCTCCATGCTCAGCGGGGAGCCCAACTCGAAGCTCGATCCCACAGCCTTGGGATCAGGACCTGAGCCACCCAGGTGGCCCTCAGTTTTTCTTCCCAGCATTTCTGAGGTACAAACGTACCAAGGACCTAATGTTGGCGCTGTGATGAATGAGGGCACATATTTACAGATCGATAGGTGGAGCTAGAGAAAGCGGTCAGGTGAGCGCTAACGTAGTGGGGCCTGGTCTCAGAGCTGCAGGACGCTGTTCATGCTGCACGTGTGCTACTGTCCCTGTGTCGTTCCTCAAAGCTGTCCCCTTCTCTCAGGCTTCCAGCTCTGTAGGGTTAGTGGCTTCTGGTATCGTGGGGAATTTTACATTTTCCAGGATAATGTTTGTATTTTGCGATTGTTTTCGAAAACATTCATACTTTTTCCAATTGTGAGAAAAATAACATACAGCATAAAATTTACCAGGGTAGGGGCGCTGGGGTGGCTCAGTCGGTTAAGCGTCCGACTCTGGCTCAGGTCATGATCTCGCGGTTTGTGAGTTCGAGCCCGGCACCGGGCTCTGTGCTGACAGCTCGGAGCCTGGAGCCTGCTTCGGGTTCCGTGTCTCTTTCTCTCTCTGCCCCTCCCCCACTTGTGCTGTCTCTCAAAAATGAATAAATGTAAAAAAATATTTTCATTTACCAGGTTAACCCTGTTGAAGTGTGTAGTTGGTTCACTCACGTGGTTGTGCAACCATCCATCCACGGAACTCTTTTTTTCTCTGCACCTACAAAACACTAAGCCCTCCATCCTGCCTCTCCCCTGGCAATGACCCTTCTCCATTCTGTCTCTCTAGGCTTTACCACTCCAAGCACCTCATGCAAGTGGAATCATACAGTATTTGTCTGTTTTGTGACTGGCTTGTTTCACTTAGCAAAATGTCCTCAGGTTTTAAGCAACTGTAGCACGTGTCAGGACTTCCTTCCTTTTTAAGGCTGAATAATATTGCATTGTATGTATGTACCTTATTTTGCTTATCTGTTCATCCTTTGCTGGACATCTGGGTTGTTTCTACCTTTTGCATATTGCAAATAATGCTACTTAAAGCGTTTCTGTTTTACAAGAAAATTAGTATTTCCCCTTCAAATTGGCGTGTCCCACTGTAATGATGGGCTGCTTTTATTATGTGTCCAAGCCAAAATTGGCTTCAAGCAAATGGGAAATGATTTCTTGTGCAGTGAAGCCTTAGCTAAACAGAGTCCCCAGGGGATGGGTCATGACAGAGGGGCTGTAACCCCCAAAATGTTTGTTTTCAGTGATTTTACATGAAAACATTAAAATAATTACTTACATACTTCCCTCCTGTCTTCAACAGAGCATTTTAAACATAATCCTCAGATACGTGAACTGTTGCTGGATTATTCAAAGTTGTTCCACTTTTGCTCTTGTGTTACAACTACATTGTGCTGTAATATTTAGGGGGGCCCTGACATTGCATTTTAATTTTTAAATTTAAGATAATTAAAATTTAATTTTTTTAATGTTTATTTATTTTTGAGAGAGAGAGAGAGAGAGAGAGAGAGCGTGCGCAAATAGGGGAGGGGCAGAGAGAGAAGAGACACAGGCTCCAGGCTCTGAGCTGTCAGCACAGAGCCCAATGCAGGGCTCGAACCATGAATTGTGAGATCATGACCTGAGCTGAAGTCAGACGCCTAACTGACTGAGCCACGCAGGCTCCCCTAAGATACTTAAAATTTGAAATATAGGTTGATACTGTGTTTGTTACCGATCTTCGTTAGAAGTGTATTTTCTTACGCTGCTTCTCTTTTCCTTATTTATTTGTTGCTTCTAAAATGCTGTGGGCCTGGAACAGTTAATAATAGCGTTTGTTAGAATTGTGTTTAAGAGCAGAAAGCCTCTTTTAGAGGTTAAGTGCAATGATTATCCTTCGGGGCAGGAACTACCTACTTCCCTCACAAGCCCAGCCCCATATGTATGCTGGGCTTTTAAACATGTGTAATCTGTAATTTTTTTTTTTTTAATTTTTTGGCTGTGCCTTGGATAGGAGAGGTACAATAAAGAAATCAGTTTTTGCTCTCAACATTTCCGTAATGTATTTGTTAGTAAAAGGCCACCTACATGTAATTACCTCTTTGTACTTTGTGGGCTTACTAGGTATCACCTGCTAATAAAATCACTGTGCCGAGTGTCTAATCTGTCACCATATGCTTTTTGGCCTTTACCAAAAGTAATTTCTATTTCTTACTTCCTCCTGTAGCCTGTGAAAGGGAAACCTTCCAACCAACTTACACATTTTTCACTCAAAATACATTATTTTTTAAAAATTCTTTTTTTTAATCTAAGATCTGTTATTTGTTATTATGAGGCACTTGTGCATGTGGTATACATGATTGTCAGTTAGACTTTTAAGCTCCTTCCCAGCCCAACCAGTATATTTCTTGCTAGAAATACTCAGAAGCCAGCATTAGCTGACCTAACAATAGAGGCTTTTCTCAGAGTATTTCACGCTGTGCCAGACGCTGCTCTAAGGACTTTAAAGGTATCAATCATCTCATTTAATCCTTCCAGTAATTCAGTGGGGCTACTAGTCCTGTTATTACCCTCATATTACAGGTGAAGAAATTGAGGCATAGAGAAGTTAAATGACTATTTCCAAGTCCACACAGCTGAGTGTGGTGTGAGCAGGATTTGAACTCAAGCTCTCTGACCTAAGAGCCTGCTTTCTTCCATTCATTCAACAGATATTTATTACACTCTTACTGTCTACCAGTGAACAATGCAAAATCCCAACCCTCACGGGACTTAACATTCTAGTAGGGGAGAGCAAACATTAATAACCCAAATACAAGAATAAATGGTATGTTGTGTTAGGAGTTTATCTAAGTGCTAAGAAAAGAAGAAAATGTGGATGAGAGCAAGGAGCTTAAGGCAGAGCTGTGGAAACTTTAAACAGGTGGCCAGGGAAGACTCATGGCTCATACTGAGGAATTATTTAACTCCTCTCTACTGTTTGATAAGACTTTTTTCCTGTTGCTCTCTTAGAGATGTAGCGTGAAATTTTGATGGACTCCCTCAAAACACTTATGTACCCGCTTATGTCCGTTTAACCCTGGAAGCGTTAGGTGGTTTCATCTCTAGAGTCAAGGATGCGTCAGCCCAGGGGCTTATGCTTCACTACTGGGATTTCCAAATGTGCAGGTGCCCTGGGGGAACCCCCGGGGGTGCTGCGTCATGGGGCAGGGTAGGGTGTCTGTGCTGAGAGAAAAGTTGAAGTGAGGGGCAGTCGGATGTCAGATTGTGCAGCAGAGGGAGGAAGTTCAGGAGGGACAGAAAGATACAGCTGAGATTCTTATTTTTGTAATGTTTATTTATTTTCAAGGAGAGAGAGAGAGAGAGGGCACAAGCAGGGGAGGGGCAGAGAGAGAGAGGGAGAGAGAGAATCCCAAGCAGGCTCTGTACCATCAGCACAGAGCCCGATGTGGGGCTCTCAGGAACCTGAGATCATGACCTGAGCTGAAACCAAGAGTCGGACGCTTAACTGACTGAGCCACCCAGGCACCCCTAGTTGAGGTTCTTCTAAAAGAGACCCCTGCCCACCTAGGTGCGAGGGGATATGGGTTGTCCAGAGAGGGCAGGTGGCCCCAGACCATGCTTCCACCTAAGGAACTGTCTCTGCACTGTGGCCCCAGGAGTGACCAAGCAAGAGGGTAGAGAGGCCAGGCACAGAGCATCCCTTCTCAGTCTTTGGAAAATAGTAGGTCCTATGCTTCAGCTGGCGGGTCAGGAGGTTAGATTTATATATGAAGGACACCCATTTCACCCAGTTATTGAAATATCATGATGAGTGCTAATATTCTAAACTTAAACTCTCATGATGGCATGTTTATTGTTCAGCTTGAAAAATATATCATGTGGTCTTGGCTGGAACAAGACACGACTTGAACTTCCAAGCTTAGGCCTTTTCTTCCGACCAGAAAGCAAGACACAGCAAATGAGGTTCCCAGCTGTACTGGTCTGTCAGCGCTTCTGGCGCATGGCTGTTGTGGCTGATAAGTCAGGATGTTGTTGCTGGACTGCTGGCCTCATCCAGTTCCTCCTGAGGCACCACTTTCCTTTTTTATACAAAAACAACATCGTGCTTCTGACGGTGCTGACTGCACACCAGATTCCATCGACTGTTTTTCTACCCTCCCCTGCTTATTTTTATTCATTTGGCCACTTTATTTTAGGGATTTGCAAAGCTTGTTTTGGCCGTGGCGAAACTTATTGTTTTATTTCTGGCTGCACAAGCTTTCATGTCAGTGCTTCAATTAAGAAGCGGACGTGGGGAGGACGTGGTTCTGGGGTTCCGGTCTGCTGCCCGGGAGTGTTTGCACAGAACGGTGGTGTTGCCTGCTCCTCGGTGCAGGGCTAGACCCCAGGGCGCGTTTGCAGCAAAGAAGGACAGTGTCCAGGTCGGGGTGGGAAACAAGGCACTGATGCACATGCTCTTTCTGGAGAGAATTTTTAGGAGACCTGGTCAAAGGTCACTTACTTTTAGTACAGAGTTGTGAGGTCCTTTAATGTCTTCTGATCAGGTATCTGAAATGGATCTCTTAATTTTTTTTTTTTTAAAGAGATACCCAGGGGTGCCTGGGTGGCTCAGTCGGTTAAGGGTCCAACTTCGGCTCAGGTCATGATCTCACGGTTCGTGGGTTCAAGCCCCACGTCGGGCTCTGTGCTGACAGCTCAGGGCTGGAGCCTGCTTCTGATTCTGTGTCTCCCTCTCTCTGCCCCTCCCCTGCTCACGCTCTGTCTCTCTCTGTCTCTCAAAAATAAATAAATGTAAAAAATAAATTAAAATAAATAAAAAGAGATACCCATATGAACAGCTGGCTTTCCCTGCATTGGAGTCCTATGAAGCAGAATCAGTAATAGTTCAGAGCAAGGCTTTCATGTCATACCTGCTGGTTTACTTCTTACCTTGTTACGTACTAGCTCTGTATCCTCAGGCACGTTACCTAGCCTCCCTGAGCCTTAGTGTCCACACATCACTGAGAGCTGTAACAGTACCTGCCTCACTTGAGTCTGGTGAGAAACCAATGAGGAAAAACTTACATTTCTATGATGATAGTCGATTCATGATACATAAAAATCCCTTCCAGGTCAGATTTTTGCTGCTCTGATCAAATACTCAAACTAGTTTTTAATATACTAGTGGAGAATAATTTGGGGGAATAAAAATCTAATTGACCAATAGTTAACTCTATCAAGTCAGGTTTCCTTTTCCAAAGTAAGATTCCTGGTAAGGTAGCAGTGGGCACTCCAAACCAGACCTCTCCTGGGCCCCCTTGTCTGCCCCTAGCTCAGTGCCACCTGTTGGAGAGGCGTGGCTTAGGTAGGGAACCTGAGAGGCTGGATCACCTACTTAACTGCATTTCCCCTGGAATAGAAGGGTCACCTGGACATCCAAGGTATCCTGATGTCAGAGCCACATCCTAAAATTTATAGCCATGGGTCCCAGGCTTCAGGATTTCAAAAAACTTTCAGGTGATTACAGTGTACCAACAAGGCTGAGAAATAACTAGGCAAATGTTTTATTTAGGAAAGTAGCCCATAAGTTCTACCACTTTAGAAGTAGCACCTCTATCTATTTATAACAGAATTAGAAAAACAAACAATAAAAATTAATTGTTTAATTAATTAATTAATTGCATTCTTCATCTATATTTATCTCTACCTCTAAAAGCTTACTTACTGTCACTCAGACCTACTGGGTCCTTTCATAGCTCCAGACCCATTTGCCCAGCTGGATTTGGTTGCATTGCAAGAGAAAGATTCTAATTTTCTGCTTAACACTTGCCTAGTATCTGTGAGCCCTTGTTGTTTTGTCTTTCCTGGGTTGGAGAACCTTCATCACTTCCATCTCAGTCTGTCTGTGATAGTCAGTGGGACCGCCGGGCTCCTGCCTGGGCTCCGCTGCCTTCTGGCATATCTCTGTGCTTTCCAAGGCCAAGTTAGCGACGTTCACAACTGTGTGACGCTGCGAACTGACTGTCCTCTTACAGATTTCATTACAACAGAGTCCTAGATTTCATTCTTCTGTTGCTGCTTCTTTGCTTCCTCCTCCTCCTTCCCCTTCCCCATCTTCCCCCTCCTCTCCTCCTCCTTCTTCTTGAAGGATCAGACCTTGTTTTATTTCTTTGCTTTTGGCTAACAGGAGAGATTTTGAAAAAAGTTTGTATGTTATTCCCCCCACCCATATTTATAATTGGGTTATCTACTCTGGATTATCAAAGTCAAAACATCATAATCCAGACTGACTTCAGCCCTTCTGGACAGTTTTCCCATGGTGCTCGTGGATGCCCAAAGGCACAAGGTGACTTCTGCATTAGCCTGAGTAAAGCACGAGAAAGCACACGTGCCTGTTTTTTTTGCACCCTTTTTCTGTCTTCCAGTAATAAAGTTAATTGCAGAAATAAATGATGCTTAGAGACAAGTAGGAAAAGTAAGTCATGGCTCTGAAAACCATTCTAAACTCTGCAATGAACACAGTGCTTACGTAAGTTTCGCGTAATTACCAGTTTAGGCCAGGATTTCTACTTAGCAGGTTTCCTGTAGCTGTTTCCAGAATTTAGCCCGTTAGCTGACATATTGTTTTCAGTACTTTATTTTTTGAACATCATGTTTATAACTGTCTTCCCCCCTGGGTCCATGCACAGAACATGCTGATTTTCTTTTGTGATTGCATTTTGGACAAATGAAAATGCAGTGAAGATTAATTGTCATATCTTCCTAACAGTCTAGCCGAGGGACACATCGTGGTCTTGCTGGCATTATTCTGTGGAGAAAGAGTGCAGGGAACTCAGTCAGGCCCTAGAGTTAGACATACTTAGGTGTGAGTAGAATTGCTTGTCTCATCAGTGACTTTGGGCAAGTCACTGATGACTCCTGAGACTTGTTCCTCAGATGTTGGGAACACTGCTCCTTGCGATGGTTTATTTACTTATTTTTAAAACAATTTTAAATTTATTTTGAGAGAGAGAGAAAGAGAGAGAGCTGGAGCAGAGAAGGGACAGGAAGATAGGGAGACAGGATCCCAAGCAGGCTCCAAAGCTGTCATCATGGAGCTTGAGCCAAGCAGGCTCCAAAGCCCGATGGCAGACTTGAACTCACAAAGTGTGAGATCATGACGTGAACCAAACCAGGAGTCAGATGCTCAACTGACTGAGCCACCCCGGTGCCCCTCTTTGGGATGATTTAAACGAGGTACCGGGTACGAAATTCCAGATACGATGTGTGGTGTAATGGATGTGCTCAATGGATGGTGACGTGATTTACCCAACTGGATTTTAGCTCTTTATTTTATTTATTAAAAAAATTTTATTTTTGGGAGACAGAGTGTGAGCAGGGGAGGGGCAGAGAGAGAGGGAGACACAGAATCGGAAGCAGGTTCCAGTCTCTGAGCTGTCAGCCCAGAGCCCCACGCAGGGCTCCAACTCACAAGCTACGAAGAGCTGAAGTCAGACACCTAACCAACTGAGCTACCCAGGCATCCCTGGATTTTAGCTCTTTACATGTATCTTTTCCTTTTTTAGCTCAATTAGAACATCTTACCTTCTAGTCTATTCTAGGTTTGCCTCATCTCACTTTTCAAATGATAAACTCACTAAAAATAAAAGTAAGTCTGTGTGGTTTTTGTTTCTCCAGAAACCATGTACTTAGTATATGTTGATAAGTAAGTCGATAATTAATCATATGGGTAGTGAACTTAAAAAAATAAGAAAGGAAAACTTTTTTTCCTGTTTTTCAGCTTTGTTTTAATTTGAACGATGCTGATCTAGGCAACTGTTTTTATATAGGCATTGAAAGAGTCTGAGCTGTATGCAGATTTTGTAATAAATTTCTTCCCTCTTGATGTAGAAACTGGAACACAGACCCAGGATGATAGGGAGCACAGTGCCTAGGTAAATTCTCACTAACCAAGTAGACCTGGAGGTCTGTTTGGGTGGCTAGCAATGTAGGCTAGGGCATGGCAGATGCTCAGTGTTTATACCTTGTGACTTTATTTAAATTTTTTTGATGTTTATTTATCTTTGGGAGACAGACACATCATAAGTGGGAGAGGGGCAGAGAGAGGAAGACACAGAACGCAAAGCAGGCTCCAGGCCCTGAGCTGTCAGCACAGACCCTGACATGGGCCTCGAACCCAAGAACAGTGATCATGGCCTGGGCCAAAGTCGGACACTTAACCGACTGAGCCACCTGGGTGCCCTTCTTGTAACTTTATTTATAATGAATAGCCTGAGGCCTTTCAGAAAAAGGATTCCGGAAAAAATACCTCCAGAACTGCACCATTAAAAACAAGGATTAAAGAGGAGATATCAGATACAATTTAAAATGAGGGCAATTTACGTTTTTGCCAGATATGCTTCCTCTTCTCTCAGCAGGCAGGACTAAGAGCATCTCTTCAGAAGCCCTCACCAGCCCTTCATTCAGCTCCTTCTAGCATGTGGAGTTAGGCTGCAGCAGGAAATTACGGAAGGAAAGTGCTAAAGCTTCCCTTCCAATCTGGAGATTGTGGAGGAGACTGTCAAAAGGGTCGAGAGCATATCATGTCTTTATTCTGAGTAGTAACAAAGATACCAGACTCAGACACCAATTGGAACATTATTCTAACAGTAACTGTTCATGATGATGCTATTAGTAAGTTGAGACCAGAATTAAATATAGCTTAATTTATAAGCTATTACATCATTTCTTTCTCCTTCCATTGCATTTTCCCCAAGTTTGAAAACAGAGCCCTCCTAAAAGAGATTATGTAATAAGAATATAGATTTTACAATGAAAGGACAAATTTATTAAAAAGATGTGCCAGTATTTGTTACATGTGGGTTTGCATTTTATCACTTTTTGTGATACTCCACTGTTGCTATTGATTACTATGATGAAGCAAAACCACTTGGATTCTGAGTACTTTTGACAGAAAATACTTGAATTCTAAATACTTTTTATTTATATACAGAAATCTGAGATCTGAAAAGAGCGTTAGAACATTTTCAGTTGCATATACTCTTAAGTTTATGTATCCAGAAACCTAGACCTGGGAAATTGAGTAACTTTCTCAAACCTATAACACGTGGTTATAGATTTAGAATTGATCTGCGCTCTGGTTGGGGTGGTTTCTATTATTGATTTGGTATCCCATGATCATTTAAAAGGTTCATAGTTGAGGTGCCTGTGTGGCCCAGTTGGTTGAGCATCTGATTTTGGTTTGAGCTCAGGTCATGATCTCGTGGTTTGTGAGATGGAACCTGTGTCAGGCTGACGCTGATGGTCGGGAGCCGGCTTGGGATTCTCTCTCTCTCTGCCCATCCCCCTGTGCTCATGCTCTCTCGGACTCTCAAAAATAAATAAATAAGCTTAAAAACAATAAAAAAGTAAAAGGTTTGTAGTTATATGACAGCATTTCTACAAAAATGCCTATATCTTTTTTTCTTAAAAAAAGCATTCATGACACTGAAACTAATAATAATATTATTATTATTGAAAATAGTTACTGAGACATTCAGCTTGATAGTGCCATCCTAGCAGTTCTCAGGAAAGGTAAAGTTTTGAATGTAAACTGGAGCCTCAGTAGAAATTTGAGTTGAATCCGAAGGAAACACGCACGTAAAAGTTTTCTGGGCAAAATTCCAGCACCGTAGCACAAGAAGATTGCCGTGTCCAGTAGAGAGTTTCAGGAAGAAAGAATGCAAGACTTTCAGAGTTTTTTTCTGTCGCGATTTTAAACATTCGTGAAAAGAAGCTTGCTCCTGTATTTCCCTTAATTAAGAGCATGGGACTTCGCGGTTTGCTCTGGCTTCTCAAATCTCTTTTCCAATGAAACAAAATTCTGCATGTAGAGAAGGAAGGTTGGTACAGGGGTGCTTGGGTGGCTCAGATGGTTAAGCGTCCACCTCTTGGTCTCAGCTCACGTTATGATCTCAGCTCACGTCATGATCTCAACAGTTTGCAAGATGGACCCTGCATCGGGCTTTGCGCTGTCAGCGTGGAGCCTGCTTGGGATTCTCTCTCTCTGTCTCTCCCCTTCTCTCCCTCTCCCCCTCTTTCTCTGGCCTTCCCCTGCTTGTACTTTTTCTCTCTCACACAATAAATAAATAAACTTAAAAAAAATTAAAACACAAGAATGTTGGTAGGAAGTTGTATATGTGTATACATACACAGATACGTATACATAAACCCATATATGTATACACACATACATCTGTATATATACACATATGTATATATACATAATCCTGTATCTATGTATATACACAAGATTATATATATATATATATGTATGGAATTCATTTCTATATATAAAATCAAATAAGCAATGCACTCACATTTCTAAAACCACAGGCGGATGTACAGTTGCGGGAACCCCCCCCCCCCCCACCTGTCCTCTCAACAAGAAATGCTTTCTCCAGAAACAACTACTTCTACCGGTTTCTTCTGCAGCTTCCAGAGATAATCTATTTATACTTAAACAACTGTGTAAATATTCATTTACAAACACAAATACTAATACTGTTTCTGTACCAGGCTTTAAAAAATATATATAATATGTCTGAGAGACTGTACCAGATCAGCACAAATAAAGCTGCTTCATTCATTTCAATGACTGCATAGTATCAGCACTTCATTATGGAATATAATGTTTAATATTCTATTACACCACATGAAATATTAACAGTATGTTAATATTGATTGATTTAATTTTAGTTTTATTAATTAGTTTAATTAACTTTATATTTATTAATAGCATATTAATGTATAACCACACACCGATATTTAACTTGCTCTCTATTTTTTGTTCTTTCCAGCCATGCTAAAAAATGTCCTTTGCAGTCATATGAGTTTATCTGTAGATGAGAAAGATTTCTAGGTTGAATGAAGTATGTACATTTGTAATTTTGATTGATTTTGCTGACATGTTCTTCATTTACATCATGTCCTCAGCATTATAATGTGTTTATCAAACTATTTGATATTTACTAGTCTACTAGGTGAAAAATGTCCCATGTAGCTGTGATTTACATTGTTCACATTTGAGTCAGGTTGATCAGTTTTTCATATGCTTAAGAGCCATTTATATTTCCTTTTCTGTGAGCCGTCTGTTCATTTCTTTTCCTTCTTTCCTTCTTTCCTTCTTTCCTTCCTTCCTTCCTTCCTTCCTTCCTTCCTTCCTTCCTTCCTTCCTTCCTTCCCTCCTTCCTTCCTTCCCTCCCCCTTCCCTCCCTCCTTCCTTCCTTTCCCCTCCCTCCTTTCTTCCTTCCTTCCTTTTTTTTTCCAGAGTTTCAAACTTACTATCATTGACTGTAGAAGCTCTTTATATGTATAAAAAATTAGCTTACTGGGTTTATGTATTGTAGGACTTCCCACCCTGCCCCCATTCCTTGACTGTCATTTATGTCTTTGGTAGAATTTTTGTTTGTTTTAAAATGCCTTAAATTTTGTTATGTGTTGATTCATCAGTGTTGTGTTATGCCATTCATAGGAAGGCTTTCTCCATTCTAAGATCATAAACACAAACTTCCCATGTGTTGTTCTAGTGCTCTTATGGCTTCACTTTTTAAAGGCAATCATTTAATTCATTTAGGATGTATTGAAATAAAAGGAATGAAATAGGTCATCCTTTGTGCCAGCTGAGTATCCAGGTTTCTCAAACTGTTTACTGACCCTACCTCTTTAACCTACTGAATTGAAATGCAACCTTGACTGCACACTTGATTTCCATATATACCTTTGACCTCTTTGTAATTGGTTCCCTTGACCTTCTCACCTGCCCATCACACTGCCTTATGATGTGTCTGTTAATGCCTAGGGGAGCCGGTGCCCCTCAGAGCGCCTTTTGTTTTGAGAGATACCTTGCTCTTTTTGCATTGTTATTTTACCATATGAACTTTAAAGTCAACTTGTATAATAACCTCAGCAAATCAAAAAGTATTGTAGCAGTCTATTTTTTTAATCGGGGGTTCATTCCATTATACACGTGTAGCTTAGGGAGAACTGGTACTTTTTTTGATGCTGTCTTATTTACTATCAGGGAATGTCTTTCCAACTGTAACCTTTGTTTTTTATTGCTTAGTAGCATTTCAAAGTTTTCTTCGTATAAACTTTGCACGTTTCGTCAGATTTCCAGATGTCTTACTCTTATAATAAATTAGATTTCTTGTGTTGTATCATTTTGCTAGTGAGTGTGTGTGTGTGTGTGTGTGTGTGTGTATGTGTGTGTGTGTGTAGGCTATTTTTCAGCATATTCATTTTCTACCCTGTACCTTTTTAACATTTGAAATAGCTTTTCTCTTGATATTTTTGGGTTTTCTGGGAAAACAATCATACTATTTGTAAATACTGATAATTCTATCTTTTTGTTTCCAATTTTGGTTCTTCTTTTCTTTCCTTATCCATGTCAGTGGCTAGTATCTCCTGAACAATAGTAAGTTGTGATAGTGGTAATGATGTATTGTCTTGATTTTACTGGTAATATTTCTAGTAGTTCAAGGTTTAGCCATAAATAAAAGAATTCTCTCTCTCATGCGTGTGTGTGTGTGTGTGTGAGAGAGAGAGAGAGAGAGATTATGTAAGAAATAGCCAGCTGTTCTTTTATTAAGTGATTGCATTAAGAACGAATGTAAATATTCTAAAACAATGTTCTGATTTATGGTGATGATGTTCCACTTGGTAAAGTTGCTAGAGATCACTTCAAATAGGTCAGTTTTATGATATAGAAGATATACTTCAATAAAGTAGTTTTTGAAAAAGAATGTATTCAGTATTTTATCAATACCTGTTAAGTATCTATGGAGGTGATCATAAGCGATTTTGCCTTTACTCTAGTTATATAGTGAATTGTTTAAATAATACAAAATCCTTGTATTCCTAGAATAAATCCCACATAGTTATAGTATGTTCGTCTTTTTATGTACTGCTCAATTCTGCTTGCTAATTTTTAAATTTAGGATTTACATCAGTAGTTAGAAGGGAGATTCATAAATAGTTTCTTTTTTGGATACTTGTTAGGCGTTGGTATCAGTACTATACCTTACTATTCAAATAAGTATTTAGAAACTTACCTTCTTTTACCTTGTGTGGAATAGTTTGAATATTAGCATAATTGTCCCTTTCAACCTGCTTAGAATTCACCCCTGAAGCCATCGAGGCCCGTGTTTGTTTCTTTATGTTTTTATTTCTTGGCGGGTTAGTCAGGAGGATATCCCTTTGACTTCTATTTCGTTAGAGTATTGACCTGTTTCAATATTCTTTTTTTTTTCAATGGAGTGTGATTCTTTACGTATATATGATATATTATTTAAGAAACATCTTCCGTTCGTACTGATTGAGTCCCTCCTCAGTCAGCTCAGCCTGATTGAGATGATTGATGTCGAGTTACAGTTTTCAAGAGTGGTAGCTCTTTTGTTGTATTTGGTTATGTCTACCATTCCCATATTTAGACCTTACGGACTATTCCATATTTTTATTGTTGACATGGTAGTATTGTAAACCATGCTGTGTGTTTACACTGCTCTGTTGACCACCATTAGTAAGGTCTTTGGTATCCTTGGCCAAGAGAGCTCAGTTTTATTGCTGGTCATGTGGCAGGCACAGTGCCTGTCCTTAAGAGAGACACCGTTGATTTATCTTGGTCTTGCACATTGTGGGTACTCAGTGATGCTAGTGAATGAAATACTTGTTTAGTTGTGTGTGTGTGTGTGTGTTTGCGGAGGTTATAAAAGACATGTTCCAAGAGACAATACATGTTATGAATACAAAATTGAGTTACATAAACGAAATATTAAATATTCAGGTATATTAAGGGATACAGCTTTCATGCTTCCCTAGGGGAGAATGACTTTGAAATAATTTTCAGTTGAGGCCTTCTATCTGGCCTGCATTTCCCAATTAATATAAAAAGCTAAAACTGTCGCAGCAACGTTTTGGCTTTTCCGTATAAATTGGGTAATATGCCAGGAAAAGGAAATCAACCCTGGGGTAACAGAGCTACCAAAAATTTAGATTATGTTTATTTTAAAACATGTTAAGGAAAAAAAGTATCGATAGTTGATCATTGTATTTGACTGCGTTGAAGATTTACTGACAAGACATTCTTTCCTTTTTTCATAGATTTATCTAAAAACAGACTGGTCGAAGTCCCAATGGAATTGTGCCATTTTGTATCACTGGAAATTCTTAATCTGTATCATAATTGCATCAGAGTCATTCCGGAGGCGATCATTAATCTGCAGATGCTGACTTACTTAAACTTGAGGTAGGTTGTCTATAAAGATTGTAATCAAATTCACAGAAAAAGAACCCCAAATAATGATGCTTCCATTTCTATCAGGGCTTTTTCTTCTTGGCAATTCCTGATCATCTTTTGAAGTAAATCATACAAGGATTTTTTAAAGAACTACCTTCCATAATAGATTTGTAGTGCCATTCATACTGTTTTTGGTGCTAGACTTCTCTGAATGTCAATATGACAACATACTAGTGTTTAGTTTTTCTACAGTAATTTATATGGCAGCATTTATACCTTTTGTCTCTTTGGTGCTTGGTATATGGTCTTTGGGTATTGGTGTAGTTTTGGGAGGAGGAGGGCTAAAGGAAGCAAAAAAAGAACTTAGAGGTTTTGACCCGTTGGGACCTTGCTGGTCTTTGGGAGTTTTTGTACCTTTGGATTTTCTACTTAGTACTGTCTGAGCCTGTTCCTTTTTGGCCACCTGAGAAAATTCAAGAGCACTGAGCAACTCCAGTGAGATACGAAGTTTGCTGTCTTTGTAACCCCATTCAGTTAGGTCAGCATTTGCTGAGGACAGGCTGGTGGTCTGTGTTGATTCTCTAATTACACACAGCACAGTGTCACATATTAATGCCCCTGAGTAGCTCTGAAGTTAAGAAAATAAGCTACTTTAAGGCCTTGGTTTTAGACCTTGTGCTGTGACTATCAGCTGCTCTGGCTAGGTTTTGGCTCTTTGTCTCCTAAGTCCTTGACTCATACTGGACGTCAGGAGGGAGACAGGAGCTGTTATATCAAATCCATCTCTGCAAAAAAAGCAAGGTTCCAAAGTTCAAGCCTGAGCAAAGCCTTCACTCATGTCAGTGGCATTATCTTGGTGTGTGAAGAACAGCACCTGATTAGCAAGGCTTGTGCTGCGTAACAAACATACCAAACTTTAAAGTGCAAAATTCCCAATGGACCAGATATAGCATTAACTTGTGATAGATAACAATGTCAGTTATTTTTTAGTTTTTTTTTAAGCTAGCTACTGAGAGTTGGGGTCTTCTTTTGCTTTCTTTGCAGTCAGAGTGGGTTTCTGTTGCATTTCATTATATGTGCATATCCTCCTTGGGAGTGAAAAAAAGTCCTACTCATGTTTTTAAGTGGCCTTTGCTACTTTTTTGGTAAATGAGATGTAAATTACTATTAGCATAATCTCTAGAGACTCCTGTAGCTTACTTTCAACTTCTCCAGGTTTCTAGGTCATCTGACCATTTTGAGTTTTCTTGAGTGAGACAGTCTAAACTATTTCCGTAACAGCAGAATGTTAATTTCCTTGGAATTGCTGGATGGAGCCAACGTAGTGGTGTCTACAGAGTTTGGTTCACTATTTCCCTGAAACATCTGCCCTCTAATTCCAATCTGCATGGAGGAAATATCCCAAGAGCATATACAGTTGGTGTGTTCACTTTACTTACCTGTATCTGTCCCGCTGTGGCATTTTCACATCCAGCAGTGCTACATGTAACAAATAAGAAGATTTACCTTTGCATTGTTACACTAAGTCCATATACAGTGAGAAACTTTTGGGTATAGATGACATGACTCTTCTGGGATAATATAAACTATAGAATTCTATAAATCTAAAATAATCTAATCTTAACCTTTATGTTTTATTTATTTAAAAACTTTTTTTAACGTTTATTTTTTGAGAGGGAAAGAGAGAGACAGAGTAAGTGGGGGAGGGGTAGAGAGCGAGGCAGACACAGAATCTGAAGCAGGTTCCAGGCTCCAAGCTGTCAGCACAGAACCTGATACGGGGCATGAACTCACAAACTGCGAGATCATCATGACCTGAGCCAATATTGGATGCTTAACCAACTGAGCCACTCAGGCGCCCCTATGTTAGGTTTTAAAAGCATTAATATAATTGGTTTTGGTATGATGATTTTCATGTCAAGCTTAGTTGAGAGTAGAGTAACATTGTTGTCTTCAGATGATAGAAAGGATGTATTGAAGTGTGGATTTCAGAACCTTTAAGGGCAAGAACAGAGTCATTGAGACTGATGATGCTGAAGAGGAACAATGTGGGTATATTGCAGACAGTTTTGTGGTGAATTGCTAGGTAATAGGAAGAAGAAAGAAAGAAAGGGGTTGTTGAACACCCAACTCTTTAAATGTTGTTTTCTGTCTGCTTCATTTCTCGTTTGTCTCTATCCTTTTCCCCTTTTATATAGATCACTTTTGTTTTGTGTTGTCTTTCTTTGCTCACATCTCTATGCTTTAATACCTATTCTGTAGTGCTGAATCCTGACTCTTTAAAGGAATTGAGAGCTACATATAGAAAATTAAGAAAAAAGTATGTCTCTTACTTTTTAGGTGTTGTATCAGGGTATATGAAAACGTAAGTACATCCTCTAAACTCTTTGAAAGCCAGGTCCTGTGTGTGTGTGTGTGTGTGTGTGTGTGTGTGTGTGTGTATGTAATTATTACATATAATATATATGTAATTATTTTTGATACGTATATGTAATTATTTTTGATACCCTTTTTAAAATTTACTTCACGAGTATAAATGTGTAACATAAAATAACGTAGGGAAAGCTTTAAAGTGACCGGGAAGATGGGCCCTTTGTTCAATTATAGAGCCTTTAATTCCCAATTTATTGGGTTTAATTGGAATAGGTCTTCTAAGAATTGGACCATTTGCAATTGAGTTATTTTTGTGTTTGATAGTGATTTGAGGTACAATGTTGTATTTGCCTAAAAGATTTATTTGTAACTTGTAAAATAGTAGATGACTGTCACATCTGTTTATTTGCAAATATATAATACATAATATTACTTGCAAATATATAATGATGCCTGGAAAATACCAGTGGCATCTAATGAAATCATGATCTCTTCTAAGATGTTGAGTGGCATCATCCACACAATAGTGTAGTCTGTGTGAGTTCTTCTCGTGCTCAAACTCCTACTCCACTCCTCGCCACCGTCATGACGCTAACCAGGAAGGCATTTAGAATATTGTGCTTGTGTGGGATCATGATACATGTCCCATCCACAATATCCAGGATTGGGCACTGTGGCCTTTTCAGTTCCTTTCTACCCCTCATGAAAATCAAGTCAACGAAATAAAATTTATTTCTTTTTGGGTGTGGTGAAGGGGCATAGTGGACTCCCGTTGACTTTGGCCTTTGGAAGAGAGGCTGTCAATCTGTGTACTTGAAAAAGATGCAGGGGACTCAGGAAGCCACAGACATACTGCGTTGTAGAAGAACTGAGTTGTCTTCGTGCAGTTTTTTTTTTTTTTTTCTGTGACAAATGGGGGATTATGCCAAAGAAAGAAGCTTATACTCTAGACAGAAGTGTATCATCAAATCATGACCTCATCACCAGTCTAGAGGTATCGGGGAAATCTGTATCAATTTTAGAAAATTAAAGACCAACTGTAAATTGCTTTTAGGCACACACTTAATGCGGACTCTGTCAGCTGTAGCCTGTTCTGACACAACTTAGCAAATAGGCACGTTCATCAGACTTTACAAATCAGTACCTGAAACTGCTTTCTCTTCCATAGTGCTTAGGGGTTTTTCCTCTTATTTCTGTGAACTACGAGTAGAGAGCTGTTTAGATAAAATAGTGTGGAGATGTTGCTTTTCAGATTTTCACAGATTGCACGTTTCTATCCTTAAAATTAAACACGGTCTCAAGGTATTTTTAATTTTTTCTCTTTCTTAATAAATCACATATAGAACTCACTAGGGCTGTATGTTTTAAAGTAGGAGAGATGCCATATGAAGCTACTTTGCATTGACGGGAAACATTCAAAATTGATCACACCCTGGGGGATATATTGGGCATTTCAGCAGAGGAAACAGCCATAAATATTTGATGGTGATGGTGGTAAGGATGACAGTGGAGCTGATGGTGGTGGTGGTGGTACTCCCCATTGCCTACACAGCTTCTTGGCTGAAGGGATGTCTCAGAGATGTTATCTCTAAGTGTCAATGGCTGCTTAGTGCCAGAAACCCAGTTCCCGTCTTAGACTAGAGATGGGTGTAATTAGCACATGCAAGATAAAACTCTTCACTGTGAAATACAGCGAAAAACACTTCAGCGTCTTCCCACATGATAGAAATGTCAGACTCATGGAAAATACTAATTTATTGCTGTTTATGTAGCCTGTGTTTGAAGTCTCAGGGCTTTTAATCTCTGCGTCTTGGTGTTCACAGCAGAAGGTTATGTTAGTTTAGTGTAGGTGCCACTGTGTTTCTTCCTGTTATAAAGTGTCTTAATCCCAGAAATGTGGCCAAGAACAATAAGAACGATCAAGCAAGAGCTGTTCCTATAGAGAACAAACACTTTGAACCTGAGCTACACAGGAAAGCCTTTCAAAGTTTAAACTCTATTTTAAGGTGCTGGAGAGGCTGTTGTTGATTAGACCCATGGAGAAGATGTACCTTAGGAAAACAGAATAACCCGGACTAGCAAAACGCTTGGCAACAAAGGGGTGTTACGAGTCTAAGACTAGGGACTTTAGCTTAAAAGTTTCATCTCAGAGAGGTTCAGGAATAGAAACTGCCAAAAATGGAAGTTCTTTACAGCATTTGATCATATTGCTTCCAGAACTTCTCGTGAGTGGTTTTACTTTCCGAGGCTGAAACACACACATCGGGAGCTGGCTTCTTCATTAGAAGCCCCCCTGTGTCTATCAGTCTATTTAGGAATAGTTTCTGAGGCATTGCCTGTGAAGGAAAGGGCAGTCTCTTGAGCAAAATGTTATCATACCATAAAAGGAATCTGTTTTGGATGCTTTTTCTGAAGCCTGGCATCCTTTTTGGCTGCTAAACAATGTGCAGAAAGAGCCAACTTCCTGATGGCCATATAACCTGTATCCCTACATTCCTTTGGTGGGGTGGGGGGGGCGGTTTGGGGAGGTCCTTCTGAGAAATAATCTTTAATCCTAAGAATAGCTCACTATCTGAAGGATTTGGAGAAGCATCTTGCGTGCTAAGGTTGCCTTAGCACAGATTTTATATTTTGGTTGTGAACTGAATTAATTTTTTATTCCTAAGAATTTTAATTGTATCCCTCGCCTTGCCACTGACATTTCTGAAGGTCTTGACTGTAAGATAGCATTTATTCTTTCTAGAAACTGAGAAAATTGATGGTGTCTTCCTACATTGAAAAAGGGGAGGAGATTTGTTCAGTTCAAGACAAACGTGTATCCCAAATCCTTTTATGAAGGTCTTACTTTATTTTCAAAGGGAAAATGAGCTATTGTGGAACTGACCTTTGGAAGCTAGGCTGTGTTTTATCAAAGGACAGATCAGCAGGAAGACACCAAAACACAGCAAACCATGTTGGAATTTGGAAGCATTATCTTAAAATTTGAAGATATTTTTTGTAGAATGCTAGAGTTGGAAATGGCCACCAGACTCATCAATAGCACGACCAACAGTGTATGGGTTAAGCCTTGTCTTTTCTAGTGGGCCCACTGGGCATTTGTTTTCAAGGCAGAACCTAGAGACAGTGGTCTCTAAAATTTTTAATATATTTATAAATTGTAGCACCTGTAAAATTCTGTACATTGGCATTGGTAGCTGTCAGGCTTTATTAAGGGTGAATGAGTTAATACTAGGATATTTCTTACCAGATTCCATTCCGTTTAGTATAGTTCATACTTGGCAAGACTTCCAAAGAGGATTTTTCCATTATACATGTCACCTGATAATAGATGTTGTTTTAGATCAGTGTTTGTATTAAACAGGAACAGAGAGACACAAAAGGGACATTATGGCTTTGATGACTAGAGCGCTGTCAGAATGTGTTGATTTTGTTTTCAGTTCTGCTTCTGATCTTAATAAAATTTGTAAGACCTTTGTGCTGAAGATTTTCCCTCTGAAAATGGGGTAAATGCCTACAGCTAATTCATTATTTAGATGTTTTGTATATAGTAATTCTCAAAGTTTTTTTCTGCAAGTCAAAACGAACAAGGTGCAAATTAATTTATTTTTCTAGCTAGACAGATAAAAACCCTCTGAAACATTGCCATTTCGTCAATAATCAGCTTATTCTGTTTCTTCTAAGAATATTGCAGTTTGCAGTGACAAGTACTGTCATCAAGAAGAGGGAAAGAGAAAAAGAGCGTATACACAAGGAGGAGGGTGTGGGTTTTTGTTATAGTTTGCCTGACATTTTCACCTTTGTTATCTTGTCTAATGCTAACTATGCCCTTTAGGACAGTTTCATAGTCTTAAAAATAGTTGCTAGAGAATTGTCCAGGAGACCAACATAAATATTGAAATAAAGGAGGACTTTTGTAATTTTACACATTTCTATTGTATCTGTAGTTGGTTTGCCTTTCAAATTCCTAATACTGTGGATTTGTGTTCCTTTATCCCCCTTTTTTTAGAAGTCTGTCTATTTTGATTGTGTATTTTTTTGTTGGATCATCTTTTAATTTCAGTGACCAATGTTTTTGGGTTTTTATCTTCTATTTCATTAGTTTCTGATTTTTATCTGTCATATTTCCATCTATTTTCTTGTATGTTTATTTTTTTTCTAATTTCTAGAGTTTAGGGTATGTCATTCATTAATCTCATAGGAGCATTTAAGGTTATGAATTTCCCTATATGTAGCGCTGTAGCTGAGTCCTATAAGTTGTGATGTGTGGTATTTTTTAAATCACTCTTAAAACCTTTCTAATTTTCAACATTACTTCTTTGACCCATGCATTTGCTATAGAGTAGATTCTTCAGGTTACCTTCTAGAATTGATTTTTAATGTTACCGCACCATGTTTAGAAAATATTTTGTCTGATGTTGATTCTCTACCTTGGTTGAGATTTGCTTTGTAGCCTGTGTGTAGTTAATTTTGTAAGTATTCTGAAAGTATGTATGTCCTCTAAGTGTTGTATGTGGATTCTAGTAAATCCATTAAGTATGCAGCTCATCTTGTCTTTACCCTAACACGTTTTGCCTGTTTAATATATATCTGTTACTGAGAGATGCGCTTTAAGCAAAATAGGATGATTGTGGATCTGTTGGTTTTTACCCCTGTAATTCCATCAATTCTTAATAGATGTATTTTAAGACCAAGTTATAGGCCAGGTATTTTGAACCCAAGTTCCAAAATGTATGTCTTTCTTACAAACTGCAAGTTTTATCATTGTGTAGTGATTCACTTTATCCCTAAAACACTTTTTTTTTGACTTACAGTCTATTGTATATGAAATTAATAGTTCCGTCTTAGCTTTCTTTTGGTGTCTTTTGCTCACATACATGTTTTCACTTCCTCATTTTCAACCTTTCAACCTTGGTTTAGGTACGTATGTATGTGGATTTATATTTTTCTTCTTACTTTGTATTTTGTCAAGATTATCTTTGCTTCTTTTTCCCCGCCTTTTCCTAGCTTCTATTGAATATTCCAAGTTTTGTTTATTCCAGTTTTTTTCTTTCTCTGGTTTAGAAATTTGTCATTATATCTTTATACATTTAATTGAAAGGTTACCTATAAATTGCAAAAGCCTAAAGATCTAAAGGTAAAAAATGCCTCTCTCATCCTCCCCAAATTGATAACATTCACAGAAAGCTTTAATGGCAAGCACTCCTCTCTGCAAACGTATATTATTTTTATTCTATATTTTAGGTCCCTCTTGCTTTTTACCTTGATTTGAGTGAACTGATGCTCATTTGTACTTACCTATATTTTTTACCAGATTCTCTGGTTTTTCATCTCACTCTTTTTAGGATGAATCTCTTTGTTTATAGCATGCGTTCTTAAGAAGTTTCTTTAGTGATAATGTTTGTGGTAAATTCAGTCTTTTTTCTGAAATGTCTTTTCACCTCATTGTTGAAGGAAGGTTCAGTTCTTGGGATAAAACTTCAGGCTGTATTAGTGTAAAGTTTTAAGTTACAGTTCTTTTCTGTTATATTTCAGAGATGCTGTGTTTTCTGGCCTCTGTTTTGCTATAGAGAAATCCTTCGCTAATGCAAATGATTTAGGCTTGTAGAGAATTTTTATGTTTTTCCTTTTGATTTCTCCCCCTAACTTCTTTTTATCTTTGTTGCTCTCTATTTTTTGCTATGTTATGTATAGCTCTATCTTGATTTACCTAGCTATAAACTTTGTTTTGCTCTCTAAGCCTGAAGATTCATGTATTTCATCATTGTCTTTGTCTTTTTGCATATTGCCCCTTCCTCCATTTTTCTATTATTTCTGCCTACTTTGGGCACTCCCTATTGGTTAACTTAGCTCTTTCATTCTTTCTCACTTCTTAAATTTGGGATAGTTTTCAAATAAAAAAAAAGTGTTTAAACATATTGAGAGTGGAAGGACAGTACTACTTTGAAAACAGGAAAAAACTGTAGTATTGTGGGATCCTTAATGGAAAAGAGTCTCAGTGACTGGAATGTGTAGTGAAAGAACTCTGTATTGTGGCTTCTTAGTGAGATGTGATGCCCTCTCTTACCCTTGTAATAGTATACTTTGTTGGTTGGCTAAAAACAAACTTTGACTTGATACCGAATTTCTATGAGTTAAGTCATTTTATTATAAAATTAGATGAGAACAAGTCTTGAAGCCTTTGCCTCATTAAATTGGAGTGTGCGAGAATTTGACTTCTTAATCTTCAGTCCTTTCTTTGTTGGATTCTGCCTAGTTAGCATCATCCATACCTTCTTCCCTGCTGTCTTAACATGAGGGTCAGATGGAATTGGGGCTTTTTTTTTTTTAATATAATTTATTGTCAAATTGGCTAACACACAGTGTGTAAAGTGTGCTCTTGGTTTTTGGTGTAGATTCCCATGATTCATTGCTTACATACAACACCCAGTGCTCATCCCAACAAGTGCTCTCCTCAATGCCCATCACCCATTTCCCCCCTCTCCCCCACCGCACCCGCATCCACCCTCAGTTTGTTCTCTGTATTTAAGAGTCTCTTATGGTTTGCCTCCCTCTGTCTCTGTTTGTAACTATTTGTCCCCTTCCCTTTCCCCATGGTCTTCTGTTAAGTTTCTCAAGATCCACATATGAGTGAAAATATATGTCTTTCTTTCTCTGACTGACTTATTTCACTCAGCTTAATACCTTCCAGTTCCATCCATGTTGCTGCAAATGGCAGGATTTCATTCTTTCTTATCGCCAAGTAGTAGTCCATTGTATACGTAAACCACATCTTCTTTATCCATTCATCAATTGATGGACATTTAGGCTCTTCCCTTAATTTAGCTATTGTTGAAAGTGCTACTATAAACATTGGGGTACATGTGCCTCTATGCATCAGCACTCCTGTATCTCTTGGGTAAATTCCTAGTAGTGCTGTTGCTGGGTCATAGGATAGTTCTATTTTTAACTTTTTGAGGAACCTCCACATGTTTTCCAGAGCGGCTGCACCAGTTTGCATTCCCACCAACAGTGCAAGAAGGTTCCCATTTCTCTGCATCCTCACCAGCACCTGTGGTTTCCTGATTTGTTCATTTTAGCCACTCTGACCAGTGTGAGGTGGTGTCTCAGTGTGGCTTTGATTTGTATTTCTCTGATGATGAGTGACGTTGAGCATCTTGTCATGTGTCTGTTGGCCATCTGGATGTCTTCTTTGGAAAAGTGTCTATTCATGTCTTCTGCCCATTTCTTCACTAGATTATTTGTTTTTTGGGTGTTGAGTTTGGTAAGTTCTTTATAGATTTTGGGTACTAACCCTTTATCCTTTATGGCATTTGCAAATCTGTCACCCTGTTGATCGCCAGCATTGATTCGGCTGATCTGGCTGGCTAGGCGGGTGTCCCCTTCCTTCCTCACCGCTCCATGTGCGTCCCTCCCAAAGCTGCACACTGGATCAAAGAGGACAACCTTCTCCGACAGAGGAGGACTGTTCTTCAGTCAAGGGTATGTGAGTAGCTGCGTTCCCCTGCTAGAACCTCCAAACAAGGAATTAGGGCTTTTTAAAGGTGAGTGGGTTTTGACTGCAGTCTGGAGGTGTGAGGGCCAGTCCAGGGCTTCGCTTTGGTTTCCTTGCTGTTCTTATTTGCTTGTTAGTAACAATGATAGTAACAGGACAAATAAAAAATTTTTTTACAAGAGTTGCTTTTGAGGAAAAAGACAGTCTTGGTTTTCTCAGCTTCCCAATTCAAATCTAAATGCATTGCTTCATTTTCAAAAGTAAAAAAAAAATAGACTGTAGTAGCTGAAAAATTGTAGAATATGATGTAAAAGTATTACCCTACTTCTGAAAAGAATACCTGTGCTGTGAGAGCTCAGGGAGGGGCGATCTTGGTAAAGTAATGCAGCCAAGAATTTCAGCATGCGTAATAATCATAAATAGACTTCTCCAGGGAAGATAAGTTAAGTCAAGAATAAATACATATTCTGTGGTTCTTTATCTGGAAGCATTCAAGGGATGGAATGTTTAGGTGACAGAGTTTATTCTGTGAGGCATTGTTTTTTCACCTCCTGCCATTTCTTGGAACACCTTCATACTCTCGGGACCAGATGGACTGTGACGACAGGTGGAATGAGATAATCTCTGTGAACGGTAAGAAAATAGCCAGAAGATTTGGGTCACTTTCAGAGTTGGATCATGTGGAACTGTTATCTGTTAATCTAAGCATATCCACGTTAACCTTATGAAATCAGGCAGTGTTTTTCTGATACCCCTCTTGGCAGCTGGAAAGCCATAGCAGAAAGGAATGTGAAAATAACATAAGAAAATTGACCCCTTTCACTCAGTGATTAATTCATCTGTTCATGAATAGAGAATAATACATCTGGAGGAAACTTACTCGCCAGACTCCATAGGGGGTTGAAAAACAGTTACTTATTTCTAACCTCAGTGATGCCATTGGATCAATTAAGGAATAAATAAAACATTGTTTTCCCAAAGTATATTCTATGGAAAAGTGTTCTGTCAGATATAGGTATACTTAAACAAAGAAACAAAAAAGCCCAAAGCCCATGTATTGTGCTAATCTGCACTATATGTCTCCAAGCAACACAGAACTCTTCCCCTCTTTTTTTGTGAGACCTACCGTTTAGCATCTCCAAGAACAGTGCTTTCCAGAACACCAGTTTGTAAACACTAATTTAGAAGAATTTTTATCACCCACTGACTCCTTTAAGAACTGACCTCATGCCTAAAAAAGGACGAGGTTAAAAAGTATGTCCCTTCATGTTGTTATATTCAGAGCCCAGGTAATCTATATGGACTCCGGGTATTGAAGGAAAAAATGAAATACAAGTAGAATACAGAAAGGCCCAGGAAACACTAAAGCATAAAGTGTGTTACACAGAGGTGCCATCCAAACTGACTTATTTTCTCATTTAGTACTTAAAAAAAAAAAAACTTTACTTTTTTTATTACCTATCAAATAAAATGTGCAATCTCTTTTGAGAAAAAATTACTGCAAATAATATATATGTCATCACCGGTGCTCAAACAGTTGTTAATTTTTTAAGACATTTGTTCATAAGATTTTTTTTTTCTTTTCCCTAACTCCTTTATAGGATGGAATTTTTTTGGAGGGGGTGAGAGGATTTTTTCAGAGGTTCTGAGAGCTCTATATTACATAATGAAAAAAAAGAATGACCTTGACCAGAAGTCTGAAGCAACTGAGTCTTTAAATTGTCTGCACTGAAATTTTAACGTTGCAACGCCACATCCCTATAGTTGAAACTAATCACCCGTTAAAGGGTAATTCTTTTAAAAAGGTAAAAATCAGGGGCGCCTGGGTGGCTCAGTCGGTTGAGCGTCCAACTTCGGCTCAGGTCATGATCTCGCGGTCTGTGGGTTCGAGCCCCGCGTCGGGCTCTGTGCTGACAGCTCGGAGCCTGGAGCCTGCTTCGGATTCTGTGTCTCCCTCTCTCTTGGCCCCTCCCCGCTCTGTCTCTCCCTCTGTCAAAAATAAACATTAAAAAAAAGGTAAAAATCATGACTCTCATACAAATATAACATCCATCAAAGATTGTATGTATATAATATGTAATAGTATATAAATATATATAGTTCATTGATTAACGAAGAAACCAGTAAGATGTCACAACCTGTTTAAAGGAGAACTCAGCACGCACAAACACGCACATGCATTCACGCTAGCGGGCTTACTGAAGTGAATTTATGAATAGTTGTGAGAAGGCAGCAATCAGTTGCAGCTCCACTGCACTCATGACAATTTGTGCTTTTAAAAAAATTTTTTTTAATGTTTATTTGTTTTTGAGAGAGACAGAGACAGAGCATGATTGGGGGAGGGGCAGAGAGAGAGGGAGACACAAGACTCTGAAGCAGGCTCCAGGCTCTGAGCTGTAAGTACAAAGCCCGATGCGGGGCTCAAACTCACAGACCGTGAGATCATGACCTGAGCCGAAGTCGGATGCTTAACCAATTGAGCCACCCAGGTGCCTCAATTTGTCTGTGTTTCTATGCTCGAAAATTACTTGTATTACTATCAGTTTTCAGTGTTAGAACGAGTTACAGGGTTGTAAAGTAAGTCAAAGACCATGAAAAACGGAGATAACCCGGAAGGGTGTACTAGACAAGCCCCGAGCAGTGATTCTGCCCATCTCGAAATCATTTACGATGTGTCCTGGTACACCAAATAATTTCATTTCGATCGTGGCATTTATGAGCAGTTTGAATGGGACTAGAGGTAGAAGAAAAACATCGGCAGTGGTATTCACTGTGGATTGGGAAACTCTTCGTTGCCTGGGTCCCAAAGATGGTGAGAGGCTGGCTGTGTGCCGGTGGGTGGTGGGACAGGGTTGAAGAGGCAACGTGTGTGCTATGAGGGTAGCACGTTTACTTTTGTTGGCCAGTCATTTTTCGAGTAGCTGATCTTGAGGGAATTGAAGCCAACTGTTAGGAATAGTGGTCCCTCCCTTACCGTCAGTCCCAGCAAGAGACCACTGAGACCGCAGTACCAAGAGGAGAGAACAGCCCGGGATTTTTGGCAGAGGCAACCTTGGGTCATTCGACAGAGGTGCCCAAAGTCGGCAGACACTTGTGTGCAGAGTTATTAGGATGAGCCTGAGACCCTTTCACCTCACTTTATGGGGAGGATCCATAAAGGGAGTCTCACTTTCATTTGCTAAGAGTCACTAACGTCTTGCCTTAAATCTTGAGAAACCCAGTCGGAAATAAATGCCGCTACAGCATTTGAAAATGCCATGACCCATCTTCAAGTGGATCGTAGGTGATGTCAGCTCAGCGAGATAGTGTCTAATCTTGTTAAAGGTTAAGTCTCAGGATTCATGGACATTTCATGTTTTCTCAGAGTTTAGGACACGATCTTGAGCAGAGCAGGCAGTCAGTGTGGAAAAATAATTCGCTTCCGGTCAGCATTTAACACCATGGCACCGTCCTCCCTTGACTTGGTCACAGGCTTTCCTGCTTGTTCCTCTGGGTCTTTCTCTTTCTTCTTTATTCCCCGTCTGGATGTTCTTTCTCTTTTTGCACCTTATCGCTAGAATTCCCCAAAGCTCCGTCTATGGTCCTTAATGCTTCTCTCTCAGACCCTGGCCTTGGGTGTCTCAAATATAGTCTCCAGCTCCTCGAGTCATTTGGGCATTTGTCTTCATTTTCCCGATTGCCTAAAATTCAGTTCCTCTTAGATGCTTATTGACTCCTCGAAATTCAGTGTCTGCTAAACTAAGCTCACTTTCTTCTTTCCCAAATTAGCATCCTCGTTCCTGTCCGTGCTCCTGTTTTTCTCCAGCCCCCCAGCGTGGAATCTCAGAAATTATCTTTGACCCTGCCCTTCAAACTTTTACATAGACATTAATCGTTGAATGACCAGTCTAGCATCTCGTTGCCTCCTGCTTGAAATTTGGGGTCCTCCTCCTACTGTTTTCCTGGCTTCCCTTCACTTTTTATTCCAAAGTAAGTGAAAATAGGCTGGGTTGTATTGGAGGAAGGTCACACATTGATATGAATCCTAACCTACTTGGTTTCAAACCACACAGCACAGAACAACTCACCAGCTAGGCAATTTAAAGCAAGTTTTTTTTTTTTTTAAGTTTATATATTTATTTTGAGAGAGACAGACACAGCATGAGCAGGGGAGGGGCAGAGAGAGAGGGAGAGAGAGAATCCCAAGCAGGTTCCATGCTGCCAGTGCAGAACCCAGTGCGGGGCTCAAACTCACGAACGGTGAGATCGTGACTGAGCCAAAACCAAGAGTCAGATGCTTAACGGAGTGAGCCACCCAGGTGCCCCTGGAGCAAGCGTTTTAAACTCTCTGAACAATATCAGTTTTTGCATCTGAAAGGTCCAGGTTAAATGCTTATGTTACACCACTGTTGTGAATATAAATAAAATATAATTGTCTAAGTGCCTAGCACAGTGCCTTATACATAGTAACTACCCAAGAAATGTTTCTTGAATTGTCAAATCAAGTTTTGCGTTATGCTGTCTCATATGTATTACAATCTGGGTTAAGAAAAATAGTGCAAAAGATCTAGTAAAAAGTAAGTGGATTCTCTAGTACGATTAGTAAAGTGGATATGCTACTGATTTGTAACAGTATTGAGCCTTAAGTGGAACTTTGTTATTATTGGCCGTCAAGTTACATGATAGGAGCTCTCTGACAACTGATTTCCTTGGAAGAATAAGTAGGAAAAAGAGGATGTACATAGACTTATATTCATGCATTTCCATCTGCATTTAAAAATTCCTAGAAATAGATGGAGAGACATATGTCTTCAGATGATAAACAAAAATGTTCAGGCATTTTAAATTTTATTATGAATATTTTGTATTCACGCAGTGTCCCTGGGTGGAAGTTGATCTGAGCATCCTGTTCTCGTTGAAGTCAGTATGGATATCCCTTTCTTTTCAGGTGGGGAAAAAATGTTAAAGTAACATTTGACTTGATGGAATTGCAAGGAGGAGAAGGCAGGTGAGGTAGGCCACTTTCTGCATAACAGGAGGCTAGGGGTCCATTCTACCTGGAACATGGTGCTAGAAAGTGGGAGAATTATACTTAGTGCCAATACATATGCTTTTTTTAACTTCTAATGTTCATTTTATTATTTTGAGAGAGAGAGACAGAGACTGAGCAGGGGAGAGGCAGAGGGGTGGGGGGTAGAGAGAGAATCCCAAGCAGGCTCCACATTCAATGCTGAACCTAACGCCAGGCTCTATCTCACGACCACGAGATCATGACCTGAGCCGAAGTCAAGGTTGGATGCTTAACCAACTGAGCCACCCAGGCGCCCCTCGCTACATCCTTTGAGCCATTTAGGGTGGTTTGCCTATATGCCAGCAACAGTGTTTTATGCAGTGGTGTTTTTCAGGGCATAGGGCTCAGGCTTCTACACTCTTAATACTTACAACCCCAAATCTACATTCTTGCCTCTGAAGGTGTTTGGCAAATTAATATTCTTTGTAGCATCTCTTATGGCATTCTCTTTGAACATGCAGTGTTCCCTGGATTGTGAACATTTAGCTCCATTTTAGGGTGAAGGAAGGGCATGGTAAAATATGAAAGAGGAAATTTAAAGCACTGGTTTTCGGAGCCTTACCCTTTCAGAATTGAAGAGCGCTGAGGAAAAAGGAGAGGAAATAACTGAGAAGGGACGAGTTATTGATGACTACACTTTGAAATCTAATTATAGACGTCGGAGTGGTAGTTGCGGGCCATTGAGAGTATAAAAAAAAAAGTGGAGTATTTTAAGCAAAGCTTTATTTATACTCAGGAGGAGACTGATAGGCTGTCACTGTGAGAAACAGGTTCAGTCGCAGTGGCCAAATATGGTACAGGGACGCACAGTGGCAATGCACCGCGAGTGGTGCAGCAGCAGTCGGCCTGAGTTCTGAGCCGCTGTAGACACTCACTTTTTGCTTCTTGCGTTTCTGTGAGGTCTCCTCTCGGAAGCTGACCCTTTTCCCTTCTCCAAACACGGCCCTCGTGGGCGGAATGTGAGACTGGACGGGTTTGGAGTTCAACAGCTGGTTCATGATTCAGGGACGTGATGATTCTGCGTTTCTGGTCTTGCAACATGTTAAGTCTTTGAGTGATAGCCATCCTCAAGCGGTAGACAGCGTAACTGCTTTCCAAATTCGATTTCAGCGTGGGCGCCCAGATTTTGTGCACGCACGTAATCTCAATCAAATTACTGCTTTAACAATTTCACGTAAAATATTACTAGAAGCGTATGTATGTAATTTGTATTTATAAAGTGAAAGCCAGCCGAAATATCCCAGGCAACCTGAAGCAAGGCTCTGGTTGTTGGGGTCAAGGTCTCAGGCATACAGTGATGGGGGGGGGGGAGTGCAGGGGGAGGGGCTGGCGAGGAAGAGGAAGTCCTCTGTCATTAGGGGAAAGGAGGGTGAGACATTTTGCTGTGGTGGGTTTTTCAGAATGGAGCCAGCAGGAAAAAGGAGATGGTTCTCTATAGATATTGTTCACTGAAGTGTGTATATAAAGACAATTAACAGCCAAGTGTCGTATGCAAACTAGAAAAAAAAAACCATAAAAACACTACTCTGCCTTGAATGAAAGGCAAACAGGGTATGCAAAAAACCAAAAGAACCCCACAAGCCATAAAAACAAAATTTGGTGAGGTGAGGTATCCTGTGAGAAAGGAAACTTGCTTGGTTGGCTAAAGTAAAATTTTTTTTTTTTTAATTTTTTTTCAACATTTTTTATTTATTTTTGGGACAGAGAGAGACAGAGCATGAACGGGGGAGGGGCAGAGAGAGAGGGAGACACAGAATCGGAAACAGGCTCCAGGCTCCGAGCACTCAGCCCAGAGCCTGACGCGGGGCTCGAACTCCCGGACCGCGAGATCGTGACCTGGCTGAAGTCGGACGCTTAACCGACTGCGCCACCCAGGCGCCCCATAAAGTAAAATATTTAAAATATCTGCCATTCACAGTAGGTCGCACACCAAGCCCAGGTCGACTATTCAGACAGTAGCAGCCACGGCTGCATCGTTGTTTTCTCCTCTCCCTGGCTGAGACTCCTGTAGGGTGAGCCCGGGGGTGTCCGCACCACGAAACCTGCCCTCCTTTCTCTGTGCTCTGTTGCTCTGTGCTGTAACAGCAATAATGATGTGAGATCAGCAACCATCACAAACCTATGAAGAAAGTGTCACAGCATGCATCTAAACAGCCACAGAGAAAGTCATTCATGTGATTGTATGTTCTAGTCCAGGTTTTCCAGCCCGGTAATGGTTACTTGGTTGTGTTTCAGCCTGAAATTGTACAGCCCGGGCCTGGTTCTTCCGAGCATGCCTCGGAGGGACCATCTTTGTGTTTAATTGGCATATGTTTTCAATGAGTGGAACACGTAACCGTATTTTAGAAGTGGCGGCAATTTTAGCAGTTAGGAAATAAAATAAATAACTGAAACCAAACTAAGTGCACATACCTTCTCTTTGGCCCCCTACCCACTGGTTTGCTACGTGAGTGTTCGGGTATGGTTTAATCTTTCTGTAGAGACTTAATGTTGGGCTGAGCACTTTTTCATCCAGAGTCTCATGTCTCATGTTAGATAGGTATTATTATTTATGTTTTATAGACGGCAAAACCCAGAGGGGTTAAATGTTCTACCTAAACTAAACGTTTGTGACACACATGAGATTTGAACCCAGGCTTTCTAATTCCACAGTTGGTGACCTCTTCCCTAGTTAACTAGGTGAATATGTTATAAAAATCTTTCTATAAATTATTTCCTACTAAGTGAGTTCTAGCTCAATTATTAAGTGAACCCATATACTGAAAAGAGTTATATTCCAGTAGAATAAAAAAATGTATATGGTCCCCTGATCCTAAAATCACATGTCAGAATATAGTTATTTTTATTATTGCATACTTTAGGGAAAATAACTTTCTGATAAACTGATAATAAATAATGTTAAATACCACCATTAAGTCTGAAGTCATGGATATTAATAAGTGCCATGGTCAAAACACATTAAAATAAGGCTCTCTAAAAGTAAAACCATACGGTAGTGCTTTGGTTTGCAAATTCCTTAGTTCAGGAATTATGTCGAGTGAGGGATCGTGGTCCTTGAAGCCAAGAGAAGTTTATCCTGTAAACTAAAGCTGTCAAAAGTATTCAGATTATGTTGAGCTGCCTTGTTTCATCCTGACATGAGGAAATAGGCCAATAAATCTAGTAGGGAGTCGTTCGACAGAGAAAGATGGAAGAGGAAGCATTAGCGATAAAAGCCTACGGTCTTCCCACCCCTCCTCCCCCCTCCCTGTGCCATCCTCCACCCAGACTGGGCAGGGAGAGTGACTGGAGATGCTGGGTGGGAAGGCTCATCCCGCCACCACCAAATCTGTAATTTCTACTTCTGAATGAGTGGCCCTTTTCCCCCCGCTAATTTGATCTTCTGTAATGAGCCAGTTAAAAAAAAATTGTTTGTTTTTTTTTTTAAATTCTGCTTTCAGATGGAGCCTACAGGGTAGATTTGAAAATAAACGTTGGCCGTTACCTTATCAGACGCTGTATGGCCTTATTTTAAACATCGTTTCTGCAAAAGGCCTGTTTTTAGCACAGAGGCCTCCAGAAGACAAGTGGGGGGCAGGATAGTGGTTTGCAGCCTGAGGCACTTACTTGCTTGAGAAAAATTGCTGCCAGATGAGTGGTTTCAAAAAAAAAAATACAAAAACAAAAAAGTCAGGCAGCCGATGTGGTCTTTAGTGGGCAGAGGATTAAAGGAAACATAATTTCTCCTGTCCTTTATAAATATTTGCTGGACAGCTAATGGGTTTTTGTGTGCACATGTATTTCCTTTATCTCTTGGGGAAATTACAAGGAATAGAGGGGCATCCAGTGGTAACGTACGTGCAGTAGAGCTTGAGAGAATAGATCAACAACATACAAGAAAGATGTGCCCAGGTCTGTGGCATGCTTATTATGACCAAAGTTCTGGCACCTGGATTTTTCTACAGGTGACTACATACAGTATGTGTGGGACATAAATAAACAGACGATTCCATCAGCAACCTTTAGTATTAAAGTCTTGTATCCCTGTCAAAAAAATCATACTTATTTTTTAACAAATAAGTATTAAATAAATTGTATTATTAAATATTAAAATAGATTTTAATAAAATATTAAATAAATTTTAATACTTAAAATTAATGCTAACATGTAAATTTAAAATGCGTGTTATTTTATTTTAAATGAGTATCCATCCAACTGAGGGTCGATGGGGGTGGGGGGGAGGGGGAAAGCGGGTGAGGGGCATTAAGGAGGGAACCTGTCTGGATGAGCCCTGGGTGTTGTATGGAAACCAGTTTGACAATAAATTTCATATTAAATAAATAAATAAAAAGTAAACAAAACTACAACACTTAAAAAGAAAATAAATGAGTATCCATCCGAGAAATCCCATGAAAATAATCCCATGTACTCTCAGATATTCATGCTTCTGAATGAGCAGAACGTTCACTGCATTGCTTTTTTTTTTTTTTAAGTCTATTCATTTATTTAGAGGGAGAGAGTGTGTGTATGTGTGTGTTAGCGCAGGAGGAGCAAAGAGAGAGAGAGAGAGAGAGAAGGAAGGAAAGAGAGAATCTCAAGCAGGCTCTGTGCTGTCAGTGTGGAGCCCAACTTGGGGCTCGATCTCACAAATCATGAGATCATGACCTGAGCCGAAATCAAGAGTCAGATTGTCAACCTACTGAGCCACCCAGCCACCCCTGCATTGCTTAATGGTATTATCAGTAGCTCTCTCGGTTCAGTGTCTGTCAATGTGACAAGATACCTGTGTCAAGGTGAGACTGGGAATAGTTTAAATCTGAGTTTCCAAGCAAAGAAACACGGGAAGAATCTTGAACTGTAAGTGTTAATTTGTGAAAATAAGCATGTAGAAGTTTTTCAAAATACTAATCTTTGTTTCCTTAGCTTCTCTTCAAAAGGAAGTTTAAATATGTCTCCAAAATAAAAAAAAAACAGGCCTTATTAGTATTTTTTTTTTACTAACCCTCACTTTATGAAATTACATGTTAATAAATATTTTACAACCACAGGGGCGCATGGGTGGCTCAGTTGGTTAAGTGTCAGACTATTGATTTCTGCTCAGGTCACAATCTCATGGTTCCTGGGATCGAGCCCTGCTTTGGGCTCCATGTTGACAGCGAAGAGCCTGCTTGGGATTCTCTCTCTCCCTCTCTTGCTGTCCCTCCCCTGCTCGCGTGTGTGCATACTGTCTCTCTCAAAAATAAATAAATAAAACTTAGAAAAAAAAAAGTAAATGTTTTATAACCACAAGTTACATTCCAGACTATTTATGTGCCACCTTTTAATAAACTTAGTTCTCTTCCCGGAGATAGTGTCTAAGGAGGTTTTGGGGTTTTTTTGTTTTTTTTTGTTTTGTTTTTAATTTTTTTGGAGCTTGAAGAAAGCTGTCTCCCATCAGAGCACCAGGAAGTCCCCCTCAACCAGCCAGAATAGCCCCTCTGGGCTCCTGTGGGTGGATGTCAGAAACTGGCAGCCTAAGTAACCCCCTTTCACTGCCCTCAGAGATCAGGAGACAGTGCCAGGGTGGGCCCATCACCCTATTTTCCCCTGTCACTCTAACCAGGGGGAGGTGAACAGCCAGCTGGTCCTTCCAGTGCCAGGGACCTCCCCCCACCTGCCCCCTGTAGGGTTTCGATCTTCTCCCTCCCTCTGCTGGACCCTCTTAGAGAAACCTCTCTCCTTCTGCTCCTTTCTGGAAATAGCTTTCTTTGTAAATCTGGGCAATGGAGGGAAGATTGGCTGTGTCTTTTCTTGATAGAGCTTATTAACCAGGCCTTGGGTACCTGGAAGAGAAGAAGTGTCAGGATATTTACAGGTGATCATCCACATGAGAAAGGTTCTTTCCAGAGCACACCATGTGTTTTCTTCTCAGTCCATCAGCTAGAGATGCCGTTTGTTTAGCCGGATTCGCACCTCGTCATATGGGGGAGTAGGGGAGGAAAACCTTTAAAATATAATACATACAGAAAAGCGCGCAGCTCATAAGGACACATCTCAGTGAATGTTCAAAAAACAGAAGCACTCATGCAACCAGTAGCCAGATGAAGTTTATCTTTTTATAGTGATATCTGTTTCTTAATCATAAATGCACTTTGTAGGAATTTTGGAAAACTCAGCAAAGTATAAGAAAGAGAAATGTAAACAACACTCCTTGTACCTAATCTCCGACCCCCATGACTACCGATAGCATCTTGGTGTGTTTTCAGTGCATCTGTCCCTCCCCCTCACACACACAGATTTATGTGTGTCCACACGTGCACACAATACCACCGCCTCGGACACTTCACGCATGTGTGCGCGTATGCACAGAAGAAGTTCTGCGTAGTTGCAATAGCAAGACAAACGTGTTTTTAGATATTTCACTGCCTGGTCATTGTCTGTGTCAGCAGAGTGGTGGGGAAAGAAAGGCAGGGAAACTGAATACCATCCCTCTCCTTCCCTGATGGCAGGAAAAGGGCTTTTTGTGGGAGAAGAGGTTGAAATAAATGGCTGACACACATAAAGATGGTTTACAGATTTCATTTATCCATTATTTTCCCATTTCTCAGCAAACTGAGCATTGATAACAGGAAGTTCAGATACTTCTGGGTAGAGAACCTCTTCATGCAAAGCGGAGATGAGAGTTGTACCCAGATTTTTCTGGGTACCCTGTGAAATTGAACCCCTCAGGGTTCCAGATTCACTTTTGCCAGAAGGCCAACATTACTTTTTTTTTTTTCCTTGTAATTAGCTCCCTTGCAGATGCCCAAATAGACTTTAAGCGCAGTGACTCTTGTGTTAGCAAAAGGAAGCAGAGTCAAAACGTTGGAAATCAGGCTGGTGGTCTTTTGTAAGTTGCAGCAAAACGATCTTCTCCATCACTGTAACATGGACGGGAGGATGCCTTTGTGGTGCTCGTTTCTCGCTGAGTTTCCTGCTACATTGTCAGAAAGAGAAGAGTTGGCACCCGCTTCCCGTTGTTATTGGTGACGCAGGGCGCGATGCCCATCTGCCTCCTGGCTGGCCAAGGACTCGGCTTCTGCAGGGGGCTTGGTGGGGTTCCTTGTGCCGGGAAACGTTTCCCGCAGAACTGCCTATGCCTTTCTTTCCTAGAAATAGATTTTATTGTCTTTTGTACTTGGGACTTGAGGGATTACACGTACGGAAACTTCATTGGACCTTTTGTATTTGTCAGACGTCTCCTCCCATCACCCCTTTCTTCTCGCTTATTCACAAACGTAATTGGAAACGGTATGACGTGGCTTGTGTGTTTACGGTGTTCTTGTATTGTCTTTGCAGTCGAAATCAGCTGTCTGCCCTGCCTGCCTGCCTGTGTGGTCTGCCTCTCAAAGTCTTAATCGCAAGTAACAACAAACTTGGATCGCTGCCAGAAGAGATAGGTCAGCTCAAACAGTTAATGGAGTTGGTATGTTACTGATTTTTAAGATGCTCTTTTTATTTGTTGACTAATCATAATCTATCAAGGTAGTCAGGAAGACTCTTGTAAAGTTGGACATAGGGTGTTGGATGGCTGTATGTGATAAAGACATTAAGTGGGGAGAGGAATGATCTTGGCTTGGCTGTGGCAGACACAGTTCCTGAAATTTACAGGTTTCCCGAAGTTTACACTTCCTGAAGTCCACGGGATTTACAGTTCCTGAAGTTTACAGGTTATCATGTGGTAGTTACATCATTTTTTTCCAGATCGCATATAAATTTGTGATAAATTATGGATACACTGGCAAAATAATGTACAAATAAGTTAGTAGGGCCAACTTTACATGAATGTAAGTAATTTAGAAAGAACAGAGTGCTTTGATTCTGTATGGGTTTTAGTAACCATTGCCCCAAAGTGATGTCACTCTAAAATATGACCATATCCTCAGAGACAAAAAAGTGTAACAAATGTTTTAGATGGGTAGAGATGGGTTGTAACTGTGCATCTGAGGCCAAGACACACTGTTCTATTTCAGGTCTTTCACTACTAAACGAATCACTTACCTTGTTTCTAAAATGGGAAAGAATGAATCCCATCCAGGTACGATGGGTGAATGAAGAGACAAGAATAAGCAATCAGGCTGAAATACAATGGTCAGAATGTCTCCTTCAAGCAGGCATTATTCCATACTGACCTTGTATCAAGCACAGCTGCTGTGATTACAACCATGGAAAGGACACAGTCCCTTCCTTCAAGTAGATTCCAGTCTAGAACATTGATGGCCAATTCCTTTTCTATTGGGTGCCAACTCCATTTAATTTCTTGAGGCCACGTGGACCACCATGGTGATGACTTAGGAGGCTCAGATAGAGAGTGCTGTCATCCCTTCATCACGTCTGCAGTGGGAGTTGGTTAGGAATGTGACAGGTTAGGAAAGTGACCTATGTATCAGCTTTAATTTTAGTATAGGACTGAGTTACTGCTGTATAAAGGCATTGAAAGGTAAAGAAAGAGTGTCTTTTTCAGGACTCATGTGATATTAGTATCTGAAACCTATTCCAAGGCAAGGGCAAATGAAAGTAAAAATAAACTATTGAGTCTCCACCAAAATGGAAAACTTTTGCACAGCAAAGGAAACTACCAACAAAAGAGAAAGGCAACCTAGTGAATGGGAGAATATATTTGCAAATGATTTATTCAATAAGGAGGTAATATCCAAAGTATATAAAGAACTTATGCAAGTCAACACCAAAAAAGAAAAATCTGAATTAAAAATGGGCAGAGGACCCAAATAGACATTCTTCCAAAGAAGACATACAGATGATGGCCAACAGACACATGAAAAGATGCCTAGTATCACTGATCATCAGGGAAATGCAAATCAGAACCACAATAAGAAAACACTTCATACAAGTCAGAATGGCTAGTAATTAGAAAGGCAAAAAATAACAAGTGTTGGCAAGGATGGGGAGAAAGGGAAACCTTCACACACTGTTGGTGGGAATGTAAACTCATGCAGCCACCATGGAAAACAGTATGGAGATTCCTCAAAAAATTAAAACTAGAATTACCGTATGATCCAGTAATTCCCCAAAGGACACAAACACTGATTGGAAAAGATACATGCATCCCTGTGTTCATTGCAGCATTATTTACAACAGCCAAGATATGGAGGAAACCCAAGCGTCCATCGACAGATAAGTGAATAAAGAAGTGGTGTGTGTGTGTGTGTGTGTGTGTGTGTGTGTGTGTATATACATACATACATACATACATACATATGTATATACGTATATGTGTGTGTATATATGTATACATATATATGTACATATATACATACACACACACACAAAATGAAATATTATTTAGCCATAAGAAATGAATGAAATCTTGTCTTTTGAGACAATATAGATAGACCTAGAGGGTATGAAATAAGTCAGACAGAGGAAGATAAATACCATACGGTTTCACTTATATTTGGAATAAAAACATATTGAGGGGTGACTGCATGGTCAGTCAGTTAAGCATTGGACTCTTAATTTCAGCTCAGGTTGTGATCTCATCTCTTTCTCAAATCAAATAAATAAATGAAATAATTAAATTTCAAGTTTTTAAAAAATCAAAAAAAAAATCAGAAATAGACTCGTAAATACAGAGAATAAACTGGCAATTGGCAGAGGGGAGGGGACCAGGAGGATGTATGGAATCGATGACTGGGATTAAGTGCAAACTCTCAGTTAGAAAATAAGTCACAGAGCTGAAAAGCACAGTACAGGGAATAAATACGTACAATACGATACTGTAATAACATTGTATAGTGTCAGATGGTGACCAGACTTAACCTTGGTGAGCACTGGGCAATGAATAGAATTGTTCAATGACTATGTTGTGCACCTGAAAGTAATACAACATTGTATATCAACTATACCTAAATAATCATTTTTTTTAACTTTGTATTATTTTTTATTTATTTTTTAAGTGTTTCACATGAGTAGGGAGGAACAGAGAGAGACGCAGAGAGAGAGAATCCCAACTCTGGGTGCAGAGCCCAACACAAGGGCTTGATCTCACAACCACGAGATCATGACCTGAGCCAATGTCAAAAGTCAGACACTTAACCGACTGAACCACCCAGGTGCCTCAATAATGTACATTTTTAAAAGATGCAGGGGTATTCCTGCCACTCAGCACCTGGACATTTGATCAGGGATCATTAATGTCTAGAACAAGACACTGGAAAGTTGTCTGGAGCCATGGAAGTGGTTTGTTTTCTCACTTAGCTGTCTGTACTTCTCCATGCAGTGGAGATGTCTCGCCCACAGATCCCAAGTTTAAATGTCCTCCGACTTAAGCACTAGCTAGTCTGTCTCAGCCCTGATGTCTAAATGAGAAAGGCAAGATGTGGGTCGGATGTCCTCTCCTGACTGAGTCCGTGATGCACAAGGCACATGGTCACATGACCCAGACACACAGCTGCTTTCCTGCCAACAAGGGGGCAGTTCTGAAAGACGATGGATATTAATTTGGGTAGGCACACTCACCCCCAAGTTTGCTATTACAAGAAATATGTGCATGTGGTTAGGGAGTGATTGATTCAGCCTTGGATTGGGAAGGATTTTTAAGGGAAGAGACCTTTGAGAGGCCCCTTGCAGAAGTCTGTGTGGGATTTTCTTTTATTTTTTTTATTTTTTATTTTTTTAATTTTTTTTCAATGTTTATTTATTTTTGGGACAGAGAGAGACAGAGCATGAACGGGGGAGGGGCAGAGAGAGAGGGAGACACAGAATCGGAAACAGGCTCCAGGCTCTGAGCCATCAGCCCAGAGCCTGACGCGGGGCTCGAACTCACGGACCGCGAGATCGTGACCTGGCTGAAGTTGGACGCTTAACCGACTGCGCCACCCAGGCACCCCTGTGTGGGATTTTCTAAACTGAAAAAGGAAGACAGGCACAGAGGAAGAGAGAAGGGACGGCTTGAGCAAAGGCAAGACAGCCCAGGAGGAGGTGGCTTGCTTGGAGCGTGGGAAGCAGTTTAATCTGGCTGAGGCTACGTAGAATGACACTGGGTGCTCCATTTTCACGGCCACTGCCTTAGAGTTAGAGTTAGGCCACCTTCAGCTCCTCCACGGGGCATTCAAGACCCGTCATTCATCTCCTGTCCCTGGCCCCTTTAGTTCCAGCCATCTGGGAGTGTTCCTTGTTCACTTCCACTTCTAGTCTTTGACACACATCACTGTCTCTGTGGGGACAGTTTCTTCCTTCTCATCTTCTCTTGGTCAGTTCTTAACCAAGTTAGATGTCACTTCCCCCAGAAAGCCTTCCCAAATCCTCTAAGCCAGACTTAGGCACTCCCAATGCAAGCACGCTATACTTACCACGGAATTCTGTGCAGTCATACTTTCTTCCTACTTGGCATTCTCCACACCAGCTCCCTCTATGTCTGGAAAGCCGCCGAGGGCCGTGGACAGGGATTTGCTGTTGTACCTGGTGCTCGGCATAAGACCCAATACGTGTTTGCTGAATGCTGCTCTCGAGGGGTGGAAAGTGGGCTGTGGCTTGGGACAGACTGTGAAGACTCCCAGGTGCTCAGCCTGCCAGGGGGATGACTATCTTACAATCCATCTTGATTCAGAAGGCACCATCTTAATCGGTTCCAGAAAACAAAACAATAATACGGAATAATGCTTTGGATGAAACTGATAGTTACATGTTTTTTTTTTCTTTTTAAAGAATTCTTCTTTTAGGAGTCTGATAGACGCACAATCCAAATCTGCTAGAATTTGGATTAGGTCTTACAAGCACAATATGTAACGCGTTGGTTTTTTTCCCTACTTGTCGGGCTCCCACAGATGGGTGGCACACAGGTGAGGTCGGTCTTCTGGAACCTGTGGGCAGCTGGAATGTGTTTCTGTCCCACTGCACCCTGGGCGTAAGCCGACAGCATGCCATGTATCAGCTCTGCCTGCCGAGCTGCGGACCAGCTCATCTGTGAATAGGTGGCCGTGTGCTGAGCCTGGGGCCAGTCCCACACCAGAGCGGGGCTTTCCTGAGATGCTCTTATCAGCCGCTGGGCTGGCCTTGTGGCCGTGGTAGAACAGCACTGTCTCCTGTCTCCCGCCTCAGGACACACAAGCTGTGGGGTGGCTGTGAGGGAGTCCTTGAGCTTTTCCTGGGCACCCTGTCCAGAGCCCAGAGGTTAGTGTAACCTCTTAGTTACACTAAAGGTTGAGTGTAACTACTTACTTATTAGCATTGTGTTCAGCTGGCTCTGGTGCCTTTTCTCCACCAGCAATAACCTGTTGGATCCTCGAATCCTAGAAATCCTAGAATGTGAGAGCCATTGGGGTTTTAAAAGCATCTAGTCCAAGCTCTTGACATCTTGCAAGGGTAGAGAGAAACCTAAGGTAGAGAGGCAGTGTGTGATGTACAGAAGTTCACTCTGGTGTAGCTAATATAACTTAAGCTGAAACACCCTCACCCAGCACTATTTGATAGAAAGGTAACACAAGCAGCAAATTTTATTTTATTTTACTTTATTTCATGAAAAGATTTTAATTCTATCCTATTTGTTTTAAGTTTATTTATTTATTTTAAGAGAGAGAGAGCATGGGAGGGGCAGAGAGAGAGGGAGAGAGAATCCCAAGCAGGCTCCGCACTGTCAGCACAGAGCCTGATGTGGGGTTCTAACTCACGAACCATGAGATCATGACCTGAGTCAAAGTCAAAAGTCAGATGCTGAACTGACTGAGCCACCCAGGCGCCCCTGTTCTGTTCTATTTTTAATTTTAATTCCATTGTAGTTAACATAGCGTTATATTAGCTTCAGGTACACAATATAGTGATTCAACACTTCCATATATCACCTGGTGCTTCTCATGACAGGGGCACTCCTTAATCCCCATCACCTATTTCATCCATCCCCCCACTCACCTCTTTTTATTAACCATTAGTTTGTTCTCAGTAGTTAAGGGTCTGCTTCTTGGCTTGTCTCTCTCTCTCTTTTCCTTTGCTCATTTGCTTCTTAAATTTCACTTAGCAAAATACCCTCTAGCTCCATTCTTGTTGCAAATGGCAAGATTTCATTCCCTTTTTAAGTTTGTTTATTTATTTATTTTGAGAGAGAGAGGGAGAGTGAGCATGAGCAGGGGAGGGCAGAGGGCGAGAGAGATTTTCAAGCAGGCTCCATGCTGCCAATGTGGAGCCCTTATGTGGGGCTCAGAATCACAAACTGTGAGATCATGACCTGAGCTGAGATCAAGAGTGGGACACTTAACCAACTGAGCCACACTGGTGTCCCAAGATTTCATTCTTTGATGGCTGGGTAATATTCCATTGTGTGTGTGTGTGCGTGTGTGTGTGTGTGTGTGTGTACACATCTTCTTTATCCATTCTAATCAGTGGATGGATGCTTAGGCTGCTTCCATAATTTGGCTATTGTAAATAATACTGCTATAAACATAGAGATGCATGTATCCCATTGAATTATTATTTTTGTATTCTTTGGGTAAATACCCAGTAGTGCGATTGCTGGATCATAGAGTAGTTGTATTTTTAACTTTTTGAGGAACCTCCATACTGTTTTCCAGAGTGGCTGTGCCAGTTTGCATTCCCACCAACAGTACATGAGGGTTCCTTTTTCTCCACAACCTCGCCAGCACTCGTTGTTTGTTGTGTTTTTGATCTTAGCCATTTGGAAAGGTGTGGGGTGATATTTTGTTGTGGTTTTGATTTGCATTTCCCTGATGAAGAGTGATGTTGAGCCATCTTTTAGTATGTCTGTGGGCTGTCTTTATGTCTTCTTTGAGAAATGTCCATTTCTTCTGCCCATTTTTAAATTGGATTGCTTGTTTTGGGGTGTGGATCTTTAGAACTTCTTTACATCTTTCCAATGCTAACCCTTTATTGGATATGTCATTTGCAAATACCTATTCTCATTCAGTAGGTTGCCTTTTAGTGTTTTGGATTATTTACTTTGCCGTGCAAAAGCTTTTATTTTGATGTAGTCATAATAGTTTAATTTTGCTTTTGTTTCCCTTGCCTCGGGAGACATATCTAGAAAAATGTTGCTGCGGCCAATATCAGAAAACCGTGCTCTCTTCTAGAATTTTTATGGTTTCATGCCTTACATGTAACTCTTTCATCTATTTTTAATTTTTGCGTGTGGTGTAAGAAAGTGGTCTGGTTTCGCTGTTTTACATGCTGCTGTCCAGTTTTTCCAACACCATTTGTTGAAGAGACTGTCTTTTGCCCATTGGATATTCTTTCCTGCTTTGCCAAAGGTTAATTGACCATATCCTTGTGGGTTTATTTCTGGGTTTTCTATTCTGTTCCATTGATCTATGTGTCTGTTTTTGTGCCAGTACCATACTGTTTCGATGACTACAGCTTCGTAATATAACTTGAAGTCAGAAATTGTGATGCCTCCAGCTTCACTTTCTTTTTTCAAAATTGCTTTGGCAATTTGGAGTCTTTTGTGATTCCGTATAAATTTTAAGATTATTTGTTCTAGCTCTGTGAAAAAATGCTATTGGTAGTTTGATAGGGATTGCATTAAATGTGTAAATTGCTTTGCATAGTGTAGGCATTTTAACAATATTTGTTATTCCAGTCCATAAACATGGAATGTCTTTCTGTTTCCTTGTGTAGTGTTCAGTCTCTTTCAGCAATGTTTTATAGGTTTTAGAGTATGGGCCTTTTACCTCTTCAGTTAGGTTTATTCCTAGGTATCTTATTATTTTTGGTGCAGTTGTAAATGGGATTATTTTCTCAACTTCTCTTTCTGCTGCTTCATTATTAGTGTATAGAAATGCAACAGATTTCTGCACATTGATTTTATATCTTACGACTTTACTGAATTAACTGATCAGTTCTACTAGTTTTTTGGTGGAGTCTTTAGTATTTTCTATATAGGGTGTCATGTTATCTACAAATAGTGAAAGTTAGACTTCTTCCTTACCAAGTTGAATGCCTTTAATTTCATTTGATTGTCTAACTGCTGTTAGTAAATGTAACTTTTTTATTAGGTCTTTGGTTTTATTATTTTAGAGAGAGCACAGATGGGGAGACGGGCAGAGGGAGAGAATAAAAGAGGGAGGTTGGGAGAGGGAGAATCTTAAGCAGGCTCCATGCTCAATGTGGAGCCTAACGCAGGGCTCAACCCCACGACCTTGGGATCATGACCTGAACCAAAATCAAGAGTCAGATGCTCAACTGACTGAGACACCCAGGCGTCCAAACAAATGTACTTCAAATGCACTGGTAGCCACATTAAAAAAAAAAAAAAAAAAAGCAAGTGAAATTAATTTTAATGATATGTTTTATTTAATGCAGGATGGCCAGAATATTATTTCAGCATGTTTGCGATATAAAATCAGTGAGGTATTTTATATATTTTTTTCATATTATGTCTCTGAAGTTCATGGTGTATACCAACAGCATCTCACAGGTTGGAACAGCCGCATTTCTCATGCTTGTAGCTGTGGCCCAGCAGCTCTGTAGCCTGTGGTCTTTCACTCTGTGCGCCAGCATGATTCCTTGTGAAAAGCATTTATTTGTGACATTGGTGAATATTTCATTTGTTGCCATTATTTAACCACAAGGGGTGAGTGGCCTTGCTTAAGGTCATAGACTAAAAAAAGATTAGTTTCCATCCATTCTTATTTATCTTTCATATCTTTTTGCTTAAAATGGCAGTGCTACTGTAGGTAACCCTGTCAAATGATTTTTAGCTATCAGTTGGAAAGAAATTCCCTGGAGAGCCTGAAATAATTCCAGACTTGCTTGGGAGGCTTTTGTTTAAATGGTTACGTGGTAACCAACTTGTTAAAAAGTTTGACAGCTCCCACCAGACCCCACCCAAGCATTCAGGGTACTTTAAAGCCAATGACGTGCTGATAAAATCACTCAATTTATTGGTCTCTGAGCATTGTTTGGCTATTTTAGAGGAAATATTTTTAAATTTCACATTAGACTCAGAGTATCCCAAACGGAGTTGTAAACTCTCTCTTCTTCCAAGTGTGAGTATTCCAGAGTCATTGCTGCTTTGAAAAACAAAAGAAGAGAACCGTAGCTGTTGCAAGAAAGGAGTTGTCCTCTGTAATTTTTAAGGACTAGAACTGGAAAACATCACCTTACTGTCTTAAATATATCACAGTTATCTGAAACTGTGAAAAGGAAACAAAAAGCATTGCCATTCAGTGATTGGCTTGTCCAGCCATTTGAGATGGTGCAGAGAACAAAGGAGCGCAATTGTTCCTCCTTCCATGAAGAAGCTATTAAGAAACACCTACTGAGATGTCCTTTTTTGAATCCATGAGAGGCCAGGATAGAGTTCTGTGCTGTTTCAGGTGCAAGAGAATTTAGGGAATCTTAGCTCTTTGGAACTGGCCCCTCCGGGCTCATTTGTGATGGGAATGACCTAGAACTTTTGGACCTTTCTGGCCTCTCTGACTTCCTTCTGTACCTCTGGTACTCTAAGAGCTGTAGCTGTATGTAGATGTTGTTTTGTAAGTCTTTGTATCTGGGCGTTCTTTCTGTAAGAGAAAGAAAAAGCAATAGCGTTTACTGAGCACCTACTATATGCCAGGCACTCTGCTAGGTATATGGCATGGGCAATTTCATATAATCTTGACAATAACCCAGCAAGGTAGATATAATATCTACAGTTTGTAGACAGATTTGAATTTCAGAATTATTTACCCAGAGCTGGGGGGGGGGGGGCTGGAGTGGTGGAGCTGGGGTAAAAACCAGTTTTGTGTGATGAAAGCCCCAATCCTTTCAATAGCACCATTCAGCTGTGCTTACTGGGTCTTCTTCCGGATCGTTTAGCATCTCACGGAGAGGGACCCCGTGGTGTTTGCTTGTTTGTTTGTTGAGTTCCTGGTTCATCTTGGCAGTGGTTTTCCCATTAAAGTTGGGGCAGCGCACCTACAGTTGAGAGCGAATCAGAGAATGAACGTTGCAAAACTCGGGCCGTGTCTGTGTGCAGGTCTCCTCGCTGAGGAACCACAGCCAGGCAGGGAAGGTCAGTAGAGGGTGCTGGTGTTGACTAAACCTTATTTTACTCATTAAAACGACATTAGCATTTGGAAACACGGTTCTTGTACTGTCGAATCATGCCCGAAGGGGAAGACATGCTGAGTACCTGGGAAGAGATGCTGTGTGTGTGCCTTCTGTGATAATAACCGGAGAGCCGTGAAGATAATCGCACTGTGGCAGAGCACGACGAACTTGAGTTTTCTCACGGTTCCCTGAGCGGGCTGACATACTGAGGGCCGGAGACTGTCTGTCCCTTGTTTGGTTTCTTTCAGTTCTGTCTTTCTTCTGCTCACGCAGTGTGTGAAAATCGTGGCTTCCGGCTGTAAGACAACACAGTATCACTGCTCCAGAAGCCTGCTCTTACACTGAAAAGCTCACAGAACCTGACTCAAGGAATATCTGATGGAACGGTGCATTTCCCGGCCCTGCCTAGACCTCTCTCTCCTTTCATAAAATGTTTGTGTAGCAAGTTTGAATTCAGGGATTGATTGTAAACACAGAATGTATCTGATTGATGTAGAACAGGATGACCTGGTTCTGAGGAGAATTCCTTCATTATTGTTTTTTAATTTTTTTTTTTATTTTACTCTTGAGAGAGAGAGAGAGAGAGAGAGAGAGCGTGAGCAGGGGAGGAGCAGAGAGAGTGGGAGACACAGAATCTGAAGCAGGTTCCAGGCTCCGAGCTGTCAGCCCAGAGCCCGATGCGGGGCTCGAACTCACGAACCGCGAGATCGTGACCCGAGTCGAAGTCAGATGCTTAACAGACTGAGCCACCCAGGCGCCCCTCCTTTATTATTTTCATACATAACATTCCAGCCTCTGAGTTAGGTATAGCAGAGACATTAATTCATGTGTCTGCCATAATCTTTTTTCCATTCACAGTCTTTGGACATGCCTTCTAACCTCTCTAGTTTCTGCGGGACAGTTGGAAGTCCGTGGCTTGTTTACCATCTGTTCTATTGAAGAGCATTGGGTTGGAAGGAAGGGTGTGGAGCGGAGTTTTATACTAGAAGGAGACATTCAGTAAGTGTTGGGAGGTGACAATACCAGAGGTTGCTTGAAAAAGTTTTGAGTTTAAATGAACATACTGGATTTTTCTTAAAAGAAAGAAATTCTGACTACAGGCATTGAAGTTTTTGATTGCTAAGAAATCAAAATTGACATTACTTCTAAGTTAAGTATCTGTCTTTCAAAGTCTGTTCATTATTTCTGATGTGATAAATGGATCTTCCTACTATTACAAGGAAATTTAAATTAATTTTGCCACTTCCTCTTACATAGGTACAGAGAAGTTAAGACATTGACCTAAAGTCACACAGAAAGTCATACAATAGACATTTCCTCCCAAAAAAAGAGTAGGAGCCCTTGATGGGAGTTACTAGCTTAAATTTCCTGTCAGACTATTCACATTCCCTTCAGTTAACTAAAGAGCTAGACTTATTACAAAAGTATGGCTTAAGCAATGGTATAACTACACGACGTTTTTGAAAACCTGAGAGATCAAGGTAGCTCATGAGAAAATACCGTGTGCACAGTTCCACAGGGTGGCCTGGTTACTCTGGACATCTTCCCTAACCAAGGTCATCTTGACGCATTATTTGTGTTGGTTTTCATTAGAGGTTACTCCTTAAAAAATCGCTTTTCTTTTTTACAGTATTATTTTCTGAAAGTGAACATTACCTAGTTTAATAATGTCTGAACTGAATCTGGTGTTTTAAATCCTTGTGTTTCTTACATACTGAAGATAAATTAACAACTAGTACTTGATAACAAAAATCCATTAGTCTCCAGTGTGCATTTAATACTTCTAGTAAATTCCATTATTGCCTGGAAGGGCTGGCATAAAATGACTCTAACGTTTTTCCTTTGGTTACTTAAAAACATGTTGATTAAACCAGTGGAAAAAAAGTATATTTTAGGTCATAGTTAAAATTGTCCAGTTTTTTTTTTTTTTTTTTTTTTTTTTTTGCTCTAAATGACTAAATTGGACTGGCTGGTCCTAGTAACTTAAGTTTGAGTATGTATGTTATTATATAATAATTAGATTCATTTCTATATAACAAAGAATAGAATTTGTAAATATTTATGACATGTTTATGATGATTTCTTTTTGGCCTGCTTGTACATTTGCAGTATTATAACAGTAAATATATGACAATTTGATCCACTGAAGCGTGCAATAATTATTTTCTAAGACATAGTTTAAGGGCTAATAGACAATTCAGAAGGGATTCATTTGACCATTCTAAGAAGCCACTGAATCTGGAATTCACAGCTTGGTAAATTCACAACTAAATGCGGAAGAAGTGTGAGGCATTAGTGTTCTTTACTTACTAAATTCATTTTCCTAAATGTTATCTTTTTTTTTTTCTTTAACGTTTATTCATTTTTGAGACAGAGAGAGACAGAGCATGAACGGGGGAGGGTCAGAGAGAGGGAGACACAGAATCTGAAACAGGCTCCAGGCTCTGAGCTGTCAGCACAGAGCCCGATGCAGGGCTCAAACTCGCGGACGGCAAGATCGTGACCTGAGCCGATGTCGGCCGCTCAACCGACGGAGCCACCCAGGCGCCCCTAAATGTTATCTTTTTAAAATTAACTCAAGACTTGAAAAACCAGACCTTAGGCTAAATGTGGACAGACATATTTTAGAGAACCAGCCTGTTTTAGGATGATGTTTTTCATGTTCTAACCTGAAATATGCCAAAACATTTAGACTATTATCTTCTCTCATCTTCTTTTTCCTCCTCCTCGTTCCCCAGCTAATTAAGACACGGAGGTTTTGTTTTTGTGACGAAATTCATCGCCTCTTTAAAATTCAGCAAGGTTCGGTAACTGGGAGGCAGTAGACTTTTGCTTAATTCTGTAATATGGATTATACAATAGTGTAAAGTCTTTGTAAAAATTTATTTAATGTTTATTTATTTTTGAGAGAGAGAGAGAGACACAGAGCATGAGTGGAGGGGAGGAGGCAGAGGGAGACAGAGAGTCCGACGCCGGCTCCAGGCCCTGAGCTGTCAGCACAGAGCCCGACAGGACACGTGGCTTGAACCCATGAGATCATGACCTGAGCTAGAGTCAGGTGCTTAACCGACTGAGCCACCCAGGTGCGCCTGTGGTGTTAAGTCTTTATCTTGCTTTCTTGCTAGATCCGCCTGGGCATTTCCCCCTCATTATTTTGGCAGGATAGGAAATAACTGACGAAGAGTACTATTGAAACATTTTGACCTTCACTATATAGCCTTCAAAATGTGAATGGACAATTGGACTTTGTGTTTCTAATTGTCTACAGATGTACTGTCCTGTAAGTCAAAAGGAAAAAACTCTTTATCATTATGTTTTGTTTTTTTTTTTTTAAGTGTAAATTGGGTAACTGCTTTCCCTACTGGTTAAATCAACATATAAATATAGCTGAGGGGAGGTGATTTTCCTTGATAAAGCCATTATGTTAGAAATATATGTTAGAAAAAAAAAATTACCTTATATTTAGGGAAATAGCATAGCCTTTCTGGCTAACCAGAGGGTAGTCGACAAATGCAAGGCGTGTTTTATAGTACACCCCAATGGGATAAGACTGAATGAGATTTTATGAGATTTTATGCTGTGAATAATCTGCCTAAAAATGTTATCTTTTGCTTCCCTCTCTCCCCTCCTTTTTTCTTGAAAGAACGATTTTTTAAAGAATTCTGTCCTTGAAGCTTCTGAAAATTTTCAGTTTTGTATCAAAAATCTGTGATTCCCGTAAATTGCAAAAGGATTTTTCTTGTGCAGTCACACACAGACTTACAAAGACCTACTGTAGATGTCAATAACATAACTTCTCTCCAGAGAAGGAACATTCCCACTATTTCTTCCCTAAGGACCCTCCACTCCTATCACCAGTGTGACTATGCCTGGCTGTGAGTCCCATAGCATGATTTAATCTCATATATTTCTAGAAATATATACTATTAGTATATAGTATATATACCTATATACTATTTGTGTGAAGACTCTTTTAAAAGAGAATGGAGGGGCGCCTATCTCTCTATCTGTGCTCATGCTCTGTCTCTCTCAAAAATGAATAAACATTTAAAAATTTTTTAATTTTTTCAATGTTTATTTTTGAGAGAGAGACACACACACAGAGTGTGAGTGGAGGAGGGGCAGAGAGAGAGGGAGACACAGAATCCAAAGCAGGCTCCAGGCTCTGAGCTGTCAGCCCAGAGCCTGACGTGGGCCTCCAACTTGTGATCCATGAGAATGTCATGACGTGAGCTGAAGTCGGACACTTAACCGACTAAGCCCCCCCCAAGCCCCCCAGTGAATAAACGTTTTTAAAAAATCTTAAAGAGAATGGAATGGAAGGATACTTGCTTATTTGTGACTTGGTTGAGGCAAAGACAGATAAAGATTTCACTGAAAGGGTTTGGTTGTTGGTACTTGTGACTGATCAGATACCATAGGAGTTGGGAAAAGGTAGCATTTCACTTTTTACCTCTCGTACATGGAAGTGCATGCAGAGAGGCAGAATTATTTGCTGATGCAGTGAGGGGCTAAAAGTGACTGGACAACTCTCTGGACTTTCTAATTCTATAATTATTTCCTTAGACTTGTATTTCTCTGCAGATGTGCGTTGTGGGTTATTTGTTTTGTTTTGTTTTTAAACACTAAGGATGTTTCTCAAGGAATTTTATGTGACTTTCGGGGCCAGGAGTGATGCATCAACAGCCAGCCTGGGGGTGACGCCTTTGAACACCTCATGTTAGCCTGTCATGCCACCTCCCCTCGGCCAGACAGCCGAGCAGTCCCGCGGGCTCATTGCATTGTGCACTCAGCCTCTGCAGAGGCCTACTTCATTCCCTTTTATCAGGAGTGATTTTATTCCTCTTCAGCAAGTGATACTCGTTTAGTAGCCTCGTGACCTTGGCAGATTACCAGGTCACCGGAGGATTTTTAGATGAGAAGAGATTAGAGGGCAGTGATACCCTGTGTTCTGCATAGTTCTGTTCTTACGGGAGCCCTGGGGTTTGAGGGGACTGGTTAATGGTGAATTCTCATCTGAGTGAATGTGAAACCGATTTCTGCAACGAGGCTTTGCTGCCTTCTAAAAGGGGGAGTGAGAGGGGAAGTTTTTGCAGGTTGAGAAGAGATGTGGGGTATCTGAAGAGTTGATCCCACTGGGATCGTTCCTAGCCCAAGTATATCTGTGGTTGTGCCTTTCCAGGAGGGACCTGCCGGGATTGGTATGTTTGTGGGAGCATCCTGGGGTTCCAGCCACGAGGCAGAGAGAGCCACGGCATGTGGAGTGTCAACATAAGTGGGCTTCAGAAATTTCATCCAGCACTTCCTGATCCCTTACTTTAGTCCCAGCACTCTGCTTGGCACCAGAAGGATGGAGTGAATGAGAGCCTCCCATCTAGGAGTTCACAGGCTTCTAAGAGAAGGCAAATGTGTGCACACGTGAATACGGTAATAGATTATCCATAGGACCACCAAGGAAAAAGGGCATTTTCCGTGGGTGTTCGTTCAGAGAGGGACAGTGGGGGAAACCTCCACAAAGGTTTCAGAGAAGAGAGAGCCTTGAATTAAATCTTGAAGGATGCAGGTGGGACAAGAGGATGATATTGGGGAGGGGCACACCAGGCACGGGAAGAGCCGGAACAGGTTTGGGACTGAGAAACCCTTGGCACACACTGGCGGCTGCAGTCGGTAATCACGTGGCCTGGGGATGCAAGCAAGGGCTTTCAGAGAGGTGGCGCTGGAGAAATCAATCTGAACCGTAGCTGCTGGCCCTTGCTGTGGAGTCGGGGACTTTACCCCATGGGTTTCTGAGACATTGCTGTTGCAGATGTCTAAGCTGGTAAATGATGCAGTGAAATGCGCACGCTCTGGCAGCTCTGTGAAAGGTGGATCTGAGGGGCAGATCAAGGAGACCATTATAGTGCCCAGTGAGATGGAGTGTTGGTCTGGACAATAGAGTAGCTGGGGTGGGGGGTGGAGAGCCGAGCAGAGCTTCCAGAGAAAGTGGAAGAGTGGGATTAGGGGAGAATAAGATTATAAATCTCATAGTTTTCATTCTGCACTCGTCAAGAGGCGGTTCCAGTCAACTGTTGATAGGATATTAGTCTTTCAGTGCAAAAAAGACATCATCCGCATGCCCCACAGTCTTGGAAAATGTACCGAAAGGTGTTCAGGTCCACAAACTTCCCAGCCTTCCAGTCGCAAATCCATTTTAAATAAATAACGCATCCAAAAGATGCATTCATAGTCACAGTTTTTCACTGTCAGTTGTGAGTGTTTGGTAAATAGGATGTGTGACGTTCTATTCAGAGGTACTGTGGGATGGTGGCTTCACAGGGGGCGGGCATTTGTTCCGAGTGGTAACTGCCTTGGACGCCTGACTTAACCTCCCTGAGCCTCATTTTTCTGACTGTAAATATTAAGCTGCTAATACTGCCTCAGGGGTTCGTGTTGAGAATTAAATGAGACTGAAGCACATGAACGCAGCAGGTGCGAGGCCGGCAAAGGAGCTCCTGAATGCTCCGAATATCCTTCCTTTTCTCTTTTTGTCCTCAGTGTTCAAAATACTGCACTTTCCTTTTCTTCTCTGTGCTAAGCCTGACCTACAGACCAGGATAGAAATGTACCCGAGTAGTTGCCCTCATATTTAAATTCCTTAAGGAGGCACCTGGGTGTCTCGGTCGGTTAAGCGTCCAACTCTTGATCTCAGCTCAGGTCTTGATCTCAGGGTCGTGAGCTCAAGTCCCGAGCTGGGCTGTGTGCTGGGCGCGAAGGCTACTAAAATAAATACATAAATTCCTGAAGGAGATTTCACATGGGATGCTTGATTTCCTGGAAAAAGATGCTTATCATTTCTGCCTTTGCTTTTGATGCAGGACGTCAGCTGCAACGAGATCACAGCCCTGCCCCAGCAGATAGGTCAGTTGAAAGCTCTACGGGAACTGAATGTCAGAAGAAATTACCTTAAAGTCTTACCACAAGGTAAAAAGAATAAAATAGGAGATGTTCATTATTATTATTTTTTGGTTTACTTTTGTGAGGAAGGCAGTTTGTCTAGCCATGTTTGTGTATGCCTAATAATATTACTTATTATATTAATATGAATTCTGTGAATTTCACATGCAGATGACAGAAAAGTTAATATCCAACTTTTCATTTTAGTCAAGGGGTACAGCAACACTATCATTCCCCTGTGTGAGACTGTGTGTGTGTGTGTGTGTGTTAGTTTGCTCGGGCTCACATAACAAAGTACCACAGGCTGAGTGGTTTACACAACAGAAATGTACTTTCTCACAGATCTGCAGGCTGGAAGTCCGAGATCAAGGTGTCTCCTGAGAGCTCTCTCCTTGGCTTGCAGATGGCTGTGTTCTCCCCATGTGTTCACATCATCCTTCCTCTGTGTCTCTGTCCTAATCTCCTCTTCTTGAAATTTTTTTAAACGTTTATTTTTGAAAGACAGAGAGAGACAGAGCACGAGCAGGGGAGGGGCAGAGAGAGAGGGAGACACAGAATCTGAAGCAGGTTCCAGGCCCTGAGCTGTCAGGACAGAGCCTGACGCTGAGCTCGGACTCATGAACTGTGAGATCGTGACCTGAGCCAAAGTCAGATACCTAACCTAGTGAGCCACCTGAGTGCCCCGAATCTCCTCTTTGTATAAGGATACCAGTCATGTTGGGTTGTGGCCCACTCAAATGACCTCATTTTAACTTTATTACCCCTTGAAAGTCCTTACCTCCAAAATCAGTCACATTCTGAGGTACTGGGGGTTAGGACTCCAACATAGGAAATTTGAGGACACACAATTCATAACAGGAGTTGTTTTTGGTATGGATGTGTGATGTTCTGGAACAATTAGAACACTTTAGGTCATATACTTGGTCTTGTAGACCCAGCTATTAGGATTTCTGGCTTTGCCTATTTGGTAGACCTGGTTAGGCACCACCCACTGTGTACGGAATCTATGCTTCAGGTGAGGGCACTGCCCCTGATGAAATGGTAGTCGGACGAATGTCACTGGCAGTTTTAGTGAATTTCTCAGAGGCCAGAAGCAGGGATCCTCCAGAGTGTCAGCACCGAGACTGGTTGCCTGCTCAGACGTCCCTACTCGGGAGCCAGACTCAGGCGAACCCTTCCCTGCGGCTGTGGGCCTGTCCAGGATGTCCCTCTGACATATTGTCTTTGAGTTCAAATAAAAAGATACAGTTGTTCAGAAATGGTGCACCATTAAGAACTTTGACAAGCAGCTCTGTAGATGGTGGTGGATCTGAATTTCAGATTTTGGGCTTGTTGTTCAGACTTGAATCAGAAGGAGTTGAGGAGCAGTGGAAGGAACACTGAATGCTTTCCCAAAAACATGCTCTGGTTTTCAAAGATCGTATTCATTTCCATCAGTTCCATTTAAGGCCCCTGGGCATACCCAGTTTCAAACATATATTTAAAAATACACATCAGGGGCCCCTGGGTGGCTCAGTTGGTTAAGCGTCCAACTTCAGCTCAGGTCGTGATTTCATGGTTCGTGGGTTCGAGCCCCGCGTCGAGCTCTGTGCTGACAGCTGGGAGCCTGGAGCCTGCTTAGGAATCTGTGTCTCCCTCTCTCTGTCCCTCCCCCGCTCATGTTCTGTCTCTCTCTCTGTCTCAAAAATAAATAAACATTAAAAAAATCTTTTTTAAATATACCGCAAAGCAAAAGCATATATTTGGAAAGAAAAGCTAAGACATTTGGTTAATCTGACACTATTGCAGCAAGTTGAGAGCTACCTGATTTTTTCTGCATTTCGATCTTTGGCTTGAAGGCAAGCCAGTGAAGCTCATAGAAGGGAAAGAACTTTATAAAATGCACTGTGCTTTTATGGGTGGGACATTTGAGTGCCTGCCTGCCACCGTCACCTTGCTTGTGCATTTTTAAAGAAGGAATGTTATGGGGCGCCTGGGTGGCTCAGTCAGTTAAGCATCAGACTTCGGCTCAGGTCATGATGTCCTAGTTTGTGAGTTCAAGCCCTGCCTCAGGCTCTGTACTGATAGCTCAGCGCCCGAAGCCTGCTTGGGATTCTGTGTCTCCCTCTCTCTGCCCCTACCCCACTTGCGCGTGCCCGAGTGTGTGCGCTTTCTCTCTCTCTCTCTCCCTCTCTCTCTCTCTTTCTCTCTCTCAAAAAAAAAGTAAATAAAAATTAAAAAAATTTTTTAAAGAAACAAAGTTAGAAACCATCTCAGCACAAAGATGTATTACTTCAATATTTGAGATGACTTGGTATAAAAACATTGTTTTTTCATTCTGTCATTGTCCAATGCATTTTGATTGGATGACGTTGTTTTTCTTGGTTTGAGCAAGTACCAAGGGGAGAAACTCTTACTAACAACACATTTGTAAGCATTTAACCTTTCATAGCATTAACGGAAACTTTTCTTTACATTTAAGCTCTCATGCTAATCACTGACAAATCATTACAAATCCCCAAACTCTCATTTTCAAAAGAAAATTGTAATGGAGCCATGGAATGGTTGCCTATTGTAGTTGAGAAGCATGTGAAAAGTGTGTCCACACAACTTGTTCTCCCCACTTCCTATGCGCCTACTTTTTTTTTTTTAATGTCTTTTTTTTTTAATTTTATTTTCGAGAGCAAGAGACAGAATGTGAGTGGGGGAAGGGCAAAGGGAGGGAGACACAGAATTCGAAGCAGGCTCCAGGCTCTGAGCTGTCAGCACAGAATCTGATGCGGGGCTTGAACCCACAAACCGGGAGATCACGACCTGGGCCGAAGTCGGACACTTCACACACTGAGCCACCTAGGTGCCCCCCTATGCTCCTACCTTGAAAGCATTCCTTTCCCTGGAAAAGATCAGTTACAAATTTCTATCCTTTTCATAATTATGTTTTCTCAGGTTTAATATTTTAAAATCTACTCAAAGCTAAGGCTTTAGTTTACTGGAAACTTTTTTTTTTTTTTTTTAAGTAACTTCCTGAATATCAAATTTCTTTTTTGCTTCCCTGGGGAGAACTCCATTAACAAAAGAGCATTGATGGTGCTTGCAGGCAGTGAATTTAAGGACTTTCCATATTTACTTGTTTTTCCTCTTTGAGTACCCCTCCCCATATGCTTTCAATCTGAGGAGGGAAAACTAGTCTGTAGCCTTAATTACCCAATCAATTTTGTGGTGGTTTTACTACAAATACTACAACCAGGAGACCATACTTTGTTTTTTCTAGGACATGAATGGACAGAGGTAAGATTAAAGGAGTCACTCATTGACCTTCTTTGCAACAAAGGGTTCCCTGGGATTTTTTTTGCTTACCTCCCTTTTTCTGCCCTGTTTCTTCTTTTGACCATGTCTGGGCTGGTGTTAGCACTTTCTCCCCGCCATTTCCTTGTTGTGAAACTGCCAGGCTCTCGTTTTCCTAAACTAAGATGGTAGTTGTGTCCCAAACTACAATTAAAGGGAATAGTCGTTGTAAAAGCCATTCTTACTTTACCTTATTTATTTAAGTTGCCTCTCCTCCCTCTCCTGCTATGACTTCCAGGATCTTAGCCCTCAGTCTTACTTAAAAGTCTTCATTTCCAGTGGCAAAGAGTTGAAGAAAGAGTCCAGTTACATTTTGCTACTAATTTGTCAACCTAAGTTTAGTGAGTAAAGTTAACTGTCTTAGAGATGGATTGATATCACTACGGGTACAACAAGGGGATATTCCTTTTGTATATAAATCTCTCTAATTCTTACCCGGGTTTTAGAACTAAACTGTGAAGCAAAAGAGATCTTACTTTCCCTTTTCCTTTGACTTTTTTGATTCCATGCTGTTTTCCACGTTCCCCTCCTCCCTCTCTCCTCCACCTTCCGTTGCTCACAGAGCCTTCAAGGCAACCTCCAGGACTAGTAGGGGGTGAGGCAAATCACTTACCCTGCTCTTGAGGGTAGGGGGTGCGGACTGGGTTTGGGCAGCGAATTATTCGGGGCAGTTTGCAAACTACACTTCCTGAGTTTCTCTTGCAGGGCCGCCTGTCAGGAGCCGAGCTGGGGACCTGCCATGTGGGGTGCTCTGCTGCCTCTGTTCTAGCACTAGTCCCTCTGTTCTAGTCACTAGCCTCGTGACTCCTTGTGGAGTAATTCACATTCGCTAAGGCACGAAACAAGGAAAGTCCCTTACACGCCCAGATTGCAGTGAATAGGAGAGGAGATAACCGGTTGCTAAGAGCATCTTTGTGGAGCTTGAAGTGGCATAGCTGAGTAAAGTGAAAACCCTAGGGCTTACTGGGAGGAGAAGAGGAATTGTGTTCATGCTCACTGCAGGTCACTTCGTCTAAGGCCCGCTCATTCTCCATTTTGGAACTCCCTGTGTCTTCCAAAGCACCGTATTTCACCCCTTACCAGGTCCCATAACAAACGTGGCGAGGCCCCTGCGGACCGGAACCCGCTGGAGTGTCCCACACAGAGAGACCTTAGTGGTTTGCCCCGTGTCACTCTACTTCTCTGGCGTGGCTCAGCCTCTTTGCTCTGCGGAATATATTTGACTTCGTTCCTTGCAGCTGCCAATGTCGGTTGGAATGCTTGAAATTACTGAGTGTTTACTGTGCCACTGGGTGGGGATTTTAAGCTAAATATAATGTTCTGTCTTGTTTGTGGAGCTACAGAAGACTTTTAAAAAGCAGCAGAATGGAGCCTCATCAAATCAGGATTACAGGGTCCATTGCAAAATTCTGAATTCGATAAAATTTAGTTTTTAAAGTGGAAGTAAAAAAACCATGAACGTATTTCTTGTAACTAGTTCTGAGGTTATGCCGGCCCAGATACATTCACTGGATAAGAATATTTTGTAATTAGCACATTGTTCGTATGCTAGCAGCTGAAGTTAAAATATAAACATGACTGATGTGGTGTGGCTTACGTGATTGTTTTGCTGGAAGAGAGGGCTTTCTGAACAATAGATATTGTAAATGTCAAGTGTGTCCGGCTTCTATCAGAACTAACAACAATTTAAAATTATTGGGCTCCCAGTGAAAGATTTTCCCTCCCCTTTAGTAAAACATGTGACACACATACTTCATATTCCTGATGCCTCACTTGCTTTGATTATGCTAAATGATACTTTTCCTTGTAAGCAGAAAATTAAGTTTTGAATGTTAAGCCGTTTAATCTTGTTGCTTTCTGAAATTGTTCTTTTTCTTTCTTTCTTTTTTTTCCCCCTCCCCTGTTCTTTAGAACTAGTAGAACTTCCCTTGGTAAAGTTTGACTTTTCCTGCAATAAAGTGCTCGTGATTCCCATTTGTTTTAGAGAGATGAAACGGCTGCAGGTATTACTACTTGAGAACAACCCTTTGCAGTCTCCTCCGGCACAGGTGAGGGCCCGCAGCAAAGCGGTTTCAGGGAGAAAAGCTGTCAGCGGTGTGGGGAGTGGGGGGGGGGGGGGGCGCGGGGGCGGCAACTCTGGGCAGAGCCGGACCTCTGATCGTCTGCTGAATTCACACTGTTTTAGACTTGATCACAGTCTCTGAAAGATGAAACCATGGGTGAATCCGACTATAGTACGTTGTCTTCTGCTACATAGAGTCCGTTTACTAGCATTTAGCTCACTGTTCTGATCGCTGCAGTCCCAGAATTACAGGTGTGATTATGGCGGCATTTGTACGGTCATTGGAAACTCCTTCATGGAGCGTGTGGCTTAGACTCAAGGAGGAATACATGCCTTACATTACTGTGAGCTGTGACATGGAGTTCAGACATTTTCAAATATGATTGTCGGTTTTTCAGAGATAAGTTTTCGAATTCAGCTGTTAAACCATGTGGGAACAAAGTGAATGCTTCCAGAAGTGGGATGTTAAACCATGTCGGTTACCTGACTTCTATATTTTTTTACACTATTCAGACCTAAACACACTTCTGTTAGAATGGTTTTCTATTCAAAGTAGAATCTGGAAGAAATGGTTGCCTAAATTCTCGTATGTTTTGGAGAGGCCAAATTGGGTGCGTATTGTTAAAGTGTTATTTTAAATGAAAATACACAGTCAAATGTCTAGGGTTTACATTTTGTTTTGCCGTTAAAAAACGTTAAAAATATGTGTTATTAATTTCTCCATAGATTTGCACAAAGGGCAAAGTGCACATATTCAAGTATCTGAGCATACAAGCATGTCAGATGAAGACAACCGACTCCCTGTATCTCCACACGATGGAGAGGCCACATTTACACCAGCACGTGGAGGACAGGTGGGTGTGACTGCAGTGGCTGAAAGCCCCTGTTTAGGATTTGTTTAGGCCAGAGTGCACCGGTTGGGTGGGTAAGTCCAAAAAATCCCTTGGTCTCTCTTAACCAGCGCAGATTTATGGTGTGGATAACCTTTCGGCATCTTGCAAATCTTACCTTCCCTAATCTAATCAATAATCGGTCTTTCTTGAGGACCATTTGTGTATGTTATAATGCATATATATATGTATCTTTATACATGCAATCCATAATATAAATATGGGTATTTTTTACTTATCAGTTAAAACACCCATAAAGGCTCAGGTATGCTTTTTTTTAATTATTAATTTTTAATATGCCACCAGAACATTGTTAAGCAACACGACAGGTTTTGTGTTGTAATTGTCTTTTTAAAAATGCGGTGTGCATAGTTTTTGCCATTTCCTGTTTGGAACTGATGTGTTGGAATCCTTTCACATGCCCTTGGCCTTTTTGTGGCATAAATTGGGCCTTGAATTTTCAGAGAACAAAATTCCCACGCTGAACACATGTATAGAAACACAGGCTGTTTTGAGAGGTCTTCATTGCAGAGACCTTTCCTTAACTTTTTTACTAAAAGAGTAAACATGGTGGCTTAAAATCTCAGGCTACCCTAATGATCGCTTTACTTAATGCTTAAAATATGTATTCATTATATTACTTTTATAAACATCAAATTTATTTAGTCACTGGGTAAAAGGCTTACAGAATTATTGAAAGTAACTATAGAAAAGTTAAAAGCCTCTTGTAACGTAAAAGGTAAAAGCAATTAGGTAGTTTTTGCTTTTCGTACACTGGAATCACTAAAATGAGAACATTGTTAACTGTTTCAAAGAACAGGCCCCTTGGTTAGAGTATGAATTTATGAAACCCTGAACGCAAAGAGTTTGTCTTCTACTCTGCTTAGACAGAGTATCTGATTTTCATGAGGCCCTTGTCTTAACCTCCTTTAATATTGGGCTGATTCGTTGCCTTATGGTAGTAATAAAATTTGTATAGCAGAGTCATTACTTGAATATAAATTGATGTATCTTGTTGTGAACTTTGTGATTTCATTTTTTTCTAAATGGATTCCATACCGATGGCATCTATCCCAGCAAGAAGGATTCTGACTCGGGCGTTGGAAGTGATAATGGAGACAAGCGTTTATCTGCCACAGAGGTAAAGTTCGTGATTAGGTATTTTTCCTTCTGTGCTTCTAGCTGGATTTGCCTGCATTCCTGAACTCCTCTGTGGTAAAGGGCATTAATGCATCTATGTGAGAAGGTGTGATTATGTTTGTGAAAGCAATTTGAAATCCAAGTGTTATAGAAATATGAGCCGCTGTTAGTTTTTTCTGCATCTTTAATATTTTGTAAATGTCTCAAGGGTAGAGTCCCTATCTTCTTCCCCTCCCACCACACTCCTGACATTATCTAGAATATTCGTTTTTTTCTTAAAGTTGATTTCTTTATATTGAGGGAGGGAGAGAGAACACACATACATGTGTGCGCACACGAGCCAGGGAGAGGCAGACGGCGAGGGAGATCCAGAATCCTATGCAGGCTCTACCCTTTCAGCTGGGAGCCCGACATAGGGCTCAATCCCATGAACCATGAGATCATGACCTGAGCTGAAATCAAGAGTCAGACACTTAACTGACAGAGCCACCTGGGTGCCCCTAGAATATTCTCGAATGCTTCATAAATATTATGAAATGACTAAGAGTGGTCTGCAAGTACCCATGAGGCATTTTTATAAATATGTTTGTTTCTGATTGACAGAATAATTTGGGAAAAAAATTATTTGCATGGATAGATGTTAAGGAGTCAAATGTGCATTGCATTTTAGCAGTGTACCCACAGGAAGTGCGATTTTGAATAGCCAGAGTTTTTACAGCAATATTTGTTTTCCTGAAAGTCTTCGATTGTGTTTTTTTCAGATGGTTGGATAAAAGTTTGGTTACTTGTAAGCCAAGAAGCCACACGAGAGCTTCCTAAAGTGGTTATAAATAGCTCAGTTAGCACATTTATCTCATTTATAGTTAGATTCCCTGAAACCTTTCACTAATATACCATTAAGTGGGGTTTCTTGAGCAGGGGAGCTAGAAGGGACAGCTGGTGGAGGGATTGGATGTATCATCAGTCTTCCCTTTTGAGGAAATCTATTGAGATTTTGTGGTTACTGAGTTTTGAAATATAATTCTACTCTTTGAAGATGTAATTAATAGGTCAGTTACCCCATTTAAGGAGTTCTCCTTTGTACTCTGTGTGACTCCAAGAAAGTGCCTTTTGCCTGTTCTCTTCAGGTGTTTGAGGATTAATGTGTAGCTAAGATATTGCATTTTACTTCCTACAACATGCTTTATAAAGCAATGTATTAAAAAATTAGGATACCTTAAAGTCTTTCTAATACGGAACATTTCGAAAGGAGTTTGTAGGGAGAAAAAGAAGGCCAATTTCAATAAAAGAAAATTACTCTCATGAAGCCACATGAATAGTTTACTGTGGTTCCCTGGGGGAGGAAATACTCAACACATTACTTTATAAGTTGTATTTAATTCAACTCCCTTAGCTTTATTAAAACTCATAAGTCCCCTGAAATGTCCCATTGTTTCGGAAATTACTCACCCTCAGCTTATTTTCTACGAAGTTAAAACAGACTCTGCTTTATCCTTTATCTGTTTTTTAAGGATAATTAAGTTCATTAATAAAACATCACACAAAGAACCTCATTATCCTTTTGTTCTCACTTAATATAAGTAGGAGGCTAAAATCATTCTAAAAGGAGGCCAAGGGTTTATTCTGTCCCTTTTAACTAGATGCGTATCTTTGGAATTTTGCTAAGCTTTCAAGAGAGGAGGAGGGTGGAAGGAAGGACCACAGAAAGGATTTTATATTTGACAGTATTGAGTGCATGAATCTTCCCTCGGCGTTTTTGTCTGGTCTCACACGGCCGCCTCATTACCTGAGAACACCTCCAAGAAATTTGTAGAAGGAATAGCATTCTGACTCCTCCTCCAGTGTAGCTTTCTCTTTTCGCTTTGTTTGGCAATTATGTTGTCATCTCACCGCTTACTAGGGTTTATCTGGCTCCCCACTTCTGTCTCCCTGTGGCATTTGCAAAGCACATCTCACTCCTTTGGCTGTTGCCATTGTCTGAGTACATTTAGCGTTTGTCTCTAAGAAGTTTAAAACGTGTTTTTCTGAAGATAAACATGCAACAAAAAACTGGCGGCTGAATGAATATCTGTTTACTGGATGAAATGCACACTTGTTTTGCACCGGTTTCTAAACGATTTGTGCATGCGTCCAAATGTAAACAAACACTATCCTGAAAGTCACGGCTTCAAAAATTGAGGAACAGCCCACAACTCCTGAAATGTGTTCTGTGGAGGTTCATGATCCCTGTGATTTGGAAAGCTTTTTACTAAATAGGAACACTAAAATGGAGACATACGAAAGTCACCGAGGCTCTGTATTTCACTTGTGACGGAATCCTAGATTATCTGAATAAACTTCATCAGCTACTGTGAGAAACTAGCGCCCCAGAGACAACTTACTTTGAGTACTGAATTGAAGCCTTACTCTGAAAATTGCACGGAACACATTTCCTTTTAAGTACTACAGCCATTCAACACTTTCATATATTTGACGCAGCCTAAATTCCTATATTCTTCAACCTAAAATAGGGAAATAAACCGAAGCTTAATGTTGCACATAAGATGCACTGTAAATAAATGAGGTATTGTCACAGATATTGTCTGCTTTTAAAAAAATTTTTTTTAATGTTTATTTATTTTTGAGAGAGAGAGAGAGAGACAGACAGAGCACAAGTGGGGGGTGGGGGGGAGAAAGAGACAGAGACACAGAATCCGAAGCAGGCTCCAGGCTCCAAGCCCCAACATGGGGCTCAAACCCACGAACCTGGAGATTATGACCTGAGCTGAAGCCAGACACTTAACACACTAAGCCACCCAGGTGCCCCCAGATATTGCCTGCTTTTTGTGACGAGCTGCATGAAACCCTAATGTAGTTTGGGAAATTGGTGTTGTCGTCAGATCTCAGAGTATCATTGCTATTACAACAATTGGTTGGCCTTTGGGCCACTGTGATATTGACCATACTTATAACATCACACTATATATATTTACAATTATTCCTTTGTTCTGTCAGGTATTACATAGTCCTTCTTAGTGCCCTGACCGTTGCTCTTAGGTTGGAAAATGCCATCAGGTACCTGACAAAATTTTAGCTCAAAACATGTACAGAGAGACACTTGAGTGTTAATTCAGTGAGTTTTGACAAAGCGAACACACCCATATTACCAGCTGCCAGTTCAAGAAACAGAGCTTTACCAATACCCCAGAAAGCCCACTCATGTGCCCACCCTCCAAGTCAAGAGTAGCCGTTATCCGGACTTCAAACACCATGGATTAGTTTTGCTGGTTTTTGAACTTACGTAAGTGGAACCATGCTTTGTATCTGGCATCTTTTACTCAATATTATGTGTTTGAGAATCACAGTTTTGGTTTTTTTTTTTTTTTTTATCACATAGCATTCTCTTAATCTACATTGAGAACTCTTGTCCCTGGAATAAAGCAGTGCACTATTCCTTTTTAGCCTTCTGATGAAGACACGGTTAGCCTCAACGTGCCAATGTCCAATATCATGGAAGAAGAACAGATCATCAAGGAGGACTCGTGCCATCGCCTTAGCCCAGTTAAAGGTCTGACAATGAATGATGGGGAGAAAGTGCTTGTTTTTAAGTTTCAAATGCTATGTTTGCAATCTGTCCCGATAGGGCCTTGATGATAGCTAATGCTTATTGAGCATTTCCTGAGCACCAGGCTCTTTGCTCATCTGTGAAAGTGAGCCCATTTAAAGTCCAAAACTCCGAAATTTTAATCATCTCCATCTTACAGGTGAGACAGTTTAAGTAACATGCCAGTGATCACACAGCTAGCCAGTAGTAGAGTTGTTCTCGTTTTGAAGATTTATATAAGAGTCTTTAAATCCACTCTTGGAAAGAAACTATTGCTATGTAGACCTATTAGGCAACAACAGCCGTGGTAGCACATGAAATCCCCAAATCTCACTGGCTTAACACAATCCAAATCAAGTCTACACAAGAGTTAGTGATTGGCAGGCAGCTCCCCTCCAAAGACCCACGCTGCTTTCATTCTGAGATTCCACCATCTTTAACACAAGACTTCCAAGGTCCTATTTTAGGGCAGAAGAGGGCTGAACGTGGAGGTTTGCTCACAAGAGGTTTTTAATGGGCTGGGCCTAGGAGTGCCCATCTCTTACAAGCTAGGCTCGGACATATGGCCACTTCTAACCACATGTGAAGGGAGGAAATATAGTTGAGATGTGTGCCTAGGAATCCACTTGACTTTGGACACGATAGTTGACCTTAATTCTCTCACCTATAAGTGAGATGGTTAGATTAGGAAATATCTAATTACCTAATTACCCATGGTCTTCTGTAGCTCTAAAGTTCTGTGGTTCTCTAATAATCATCAAATGATCGCTAAGCACTTTATGTCCTGCCTACCTTGAAAATCTTAGCAACGTATTTCATAAGTTGGTGGAAGCCCTCAGTCAATTAATTACATTAGGGCAGGGTTTTGATTTTTTTTTTTTTTTTTTACTACTCCAATTTGTTCAGTGACTGTTAAAGAAAATCCTAAAATCTAGTGTTTGCTGATTTTTAGCACATGATTTCATGATAAGTGAATAATATAGAACTAGATTAATATGCAGATCATCTCCCTAGCAGTTTGAATTGACCTCATTAGTGATGGGGAGCTGTGTGAACCAACTAGCATTTGCTTTCACTTCATACCTTCAGGTTTTTTTAGTTTAGCACATAAGTTTAGCATTTATGTTTATCTGAGGTTATGATTGGAACCATACAGTCTCCAAAAATTATCACTGTATACTTCATGCAAGAATATAACTGCCTTTTTAGTAGATAATCTTTATAACATTATACAGTATAGGAGGTAGTGTTTTAGGCAAACTTAAAATAAAAGAATTCTGTGATTTGTTACCAGTGAGTTTTCTAACTCTTTGTTCTAGAAGTGGGTATTCTGCTAGGGGGGAGTCCTTAAAGGTAGCCCTCCTTGATTCTTTTTAGTTTCCAGATCGGGGAGAAGAGATCTGTTTGCTGTTCCATTTGCCTCTTTATACTTTCTTTCCTCTGTTTCTTGAGAAAGTTACAGGAGATCTCATTGCTTTCATAAGGGACTAAGCCACGAAGAGGAGTTGACTTTCCAGTTCATTTTGGGGGGCTTTCCATTTCTTTTACTTCTCTCCCTCCTTTTCCTCCTTTATTCATCTTTTCCTGACACCCTCAGGGAAGAGAGAAGTGGGGTCACTCATACACCTCTATAAGAGGTAAGAGAGGAGACTGAAATAGTTAGCTGGTTTTGAGGTTCATCTGTGCTTTGCTTGTCTCTTCATGAGACCGTCTTTTTGTCTTTCTCGGTATTTTCCTGATAGGGGACTTTCATCAGGAATTTCAACCAGAGCCTTCCCTTCTGGGGGACAATGACAACTCAGGAGAAGAAAGAGACCAATTTACTGATGGAAGAGATGTTCTCCATTCAGAATTTATAACGTACATTAAGGCAAGTTGAGGATCAAATAATTTTTTTTTAAATCTTCTTTTGTTTGTCACCTTAACATTTAAGTTCAAGGTTACCAATCTGTCACCTTAAATGCCAGCGTACTGCCGGTGTCCTCAGATTTTTATAACATGGAACATCTTCTCAAAGTTTGGGGTGTGTATTTTCTGACATTAGGGGCTGGTCCCTGTCAGACATAACCTCTCCGTTTGTCTGTAAATGTGTCTGATTTTCCTTTATATTTTATATTCAGTAATTGCTTGGCTTTCCACCACTCAGTGCATCAGGATAAGTTTGCAAATGTAAGAATTGCCATTACCATCTAGTAAAAGTTAACACGGAAAGAGATTCACATTCTTTTCAATGCATTCTAGGTGAATACTTTTCTTAGAAGTATGTCCATTGTAAAAAGAGAAAAGTGGAAATTTTTAAAATCTGGAAATGAATGTCTTCTCTTTCTGGAAAGGTCACTCTGAGGGATTTTCTGTTAACTGTTTTATACTTTTTTCCCAAGAACACACACACACACACACCCCTCGTCTCACAAACAGTACAATGTGTATTCTCATGTGACTGACAAACCCAACTAATAATGGAGTACTCTGTCAACAGCAAGAGGTGCTAAGAGGGTAGTAAGAAATAGAATTAAGCTTTACATTTCTGACTCTAAGTTAACCGGTATTGTGGTCCTGGGTCAGATCTCTTTAATTTAATTTCTAATTGTGGTAAAATGTCTATAACATAAAACTTACCATTTTAGCCATTTTTAAGTGTACAGTTCAGTGAAATATTCTCATTGTTTTGCAGCCATCACTACCATCCATCCCCAGAACCTTTTTTATCTGGTAAAACTGAGACTTCAAACCCATTAAACTGTAATTTCCCATTCCCTGCCCCCCCACCTCCCTTGGGAGCCACCATTCTGCTTTCTGTCTCTATGGGTGACGACTCCAGGGACCTCATATAAGTGGAATCATACAGTATTTGGCTTCTTGTTACTGACTTATTCCACTGAGCATAATGTCTTGAAGGTTCACCGTGTTGTAGCACGTGTCGGAACTTCCTTTTGAAGGCTCGATGACGTTCCATTGTATGTATAGACCATATTTTGTTTATCCATTTATGTGTAGATGGACACTTGGATTGTTTCCACCTTTTGGCTGTTGTGGCTAATGGTCCTGTGAACATGGACGAGGGCAGGGTTTGACTGTCGACTCTTGATAGCCAGTGGCTCTCAGAATTCCCATATGTTCTGTCCACAGGATAGGGCTGAGGACTGTGAAGAACTGTTACGGATAGAAGAGGACACGCACTGGCAACCTGAGGGAATGTGAGTATCCAGGGCCTGGTTATGAGCTACCTGTAAAGTTCATGGTTCAAGCAGAAGGCAGCCCTGTCGTGATAGAATTTTGGTCTGCTTTACTTTGGGTAAGCCTATTTTCTCACCCAGTGATATTGATAAGTTTTTCCTATCATTCCTATCAATAGCTTTTTCTCTGTCCGATGCTTATTGTCATGGTATTGGGGTGTTACGGTGCAAGGTCACACCTCTTCCTTGGCCTTGAGTTTCATCTGATTGGAGGCTGTGGATAGAATGTGATTCAGGAGATTAGATGAAGTTTCTACACTGGAGATTCTAGCTTACTGCCATTTGTCTGAAGACACCAACAACTGGACCCAGAGCAATACGTAGTCCCAGTCACTCTTTACCTAGCCTTCAGGTTCAAGATCTGAGAAAACCGTATACCTCTCATGTCTTGGTCCTGTGTCTAAAATTGTAATAGCTAACATTTATTGAACACTCCATGCTCGGCAGTGTTCTAAGTATTCCATAGGTAGTAACTGATTTCATCTTCACACCAAGTCTGTATGATAAGTTCTATTATTATCCCCCATTTCACATATGACAAAACTGAGGCACAGAAAGATCAGTGATCTTTCCCCAGGGTTACAAAGGGCTGGCATTGAACCCAAGGAATCTCACATCACATGGATATCCCTTTAACTCTATTGCACATAAAGATTTACTTGGCCAGCTTTACAGGGGAGGGCCTGAGTCATCTATTATATGATGAACCATTTCCAGGGGAATTGAATACGGACCCATGTGGCATGCAGTAGATTTTTGGTTCCCAGGATTTCGTTTTCCATGATCTGGCATGTGGGCCTGGACCTTCCTTCATATCTTGTAGGAGACTCCCCCTTAGTGAGTCTTTATTATATTAAAAGGTGTTTCCACTTAGGGGCGCCTAGGTGGCTCAGTCGGTTAAGCATCCGATTTCAGCTCAGGTCATGATGTCACGGTTCGTGGGTTTGAGCCCCACGTCGGGTTCTGTGCTGACAGCTCAGAGCCTGGGTCCTGCTTCAGGTTCTGTGTCTCCCTCTCTCTCTGCCCCTCCCCTGCTCATGCTCTGTCTCTCTCTCTGTCTCAAAAATAAATAAACACTAAAAGAAAATTTAAAAAAAAGTTTTTCCACCTAGAGAAACACGTTGACCTATATTCTGTAGTGGAGAGCAGGAACCATGATCAAATATCTCTTGACCTTTAAAAACATTGCTGGGTACCTTTCACATCACTGTCCTGTATTATCTATTCATTGAATATATTTCTGTAATATCAAGGAGGACTAGCTTGATTATAGAATCAAAGAATTATAGGGAAGAGATTTTATAGGGAGGGTGTTCTTTTAAACCACAGTGGACTCTGGAACAATGCAGGAATTGGGGGCACCAACCCCAGCACAGTTAAAACCTGTATATTACTTTCAACTCCCCCCCCACCTGCCAAATTTTACTACTAAAAACCTACTGTTGACCAGAAGACTCACCAATAACATAAACAGTTGATTTGCCTATATTTTGTATATGTATTATATGATGTATTCTTAAAAACATACCTAACTTTGTCTGAACTTTCTCAGTATTCCTAGGCTATGCATTTCATCTGTGAATTTTTTCAAATTGCTGCAAATCTCTAAAAAATTTTCCAATATATTTTTGGAAAAAAAAAAACAAACCGTGTATAAACGGACCCATGCAGTTCAAACCTGCGTTGTTCAAGGGTCAACTGTGTATAAGGCTTTGGAAGCCCCATTCTAAATCTTCTATCTAATCATTCTCAACCCTGCCTGTGGAGCCCCAGTCTCTGGCTTGGCCTTTTGTTCAGGTGCCACAGATGATTTTGCTGCCTGAAGAGCCTGCACTGAGTGAGAACCACTATCCCACAGCAAAATCCCATATTGTATGAAAGCAGTAAAACCAAGCAAGCCACACTGGTAGCACTGGAGTTGGAAGAGGCAAAAGTATTGTAGTAGGCCTGCTGCATCAGGGCATCCCCCAGGGCTCAGGAGAGCACAGCGAGGGAACCACCCAGAGAGCACATCGCCTTGATTTTCTAGAGGAGCAGATACAGGCCCGTGGGCATTGAGACTTTGCGTGAGCTGCTATTTAATAGCAGAGCCAGGCTTCCCCCACCCAGTAGCTCCATTTCCACCACACTCTGGCCATCTCCTCTGCAGGCTACTGACACACGTTCATTATAAGGTGGAGTTTGTGGAAATCACTTTTACACGTTAGATGCATTTTTATAAGTGTGCTCTTAAGAATCTAGGTAATATCCATGTTCTAGTAATCATTGTCACTCTTATGCTTGGTTCATGCTACAGAATAAGTTCATCCAAAGACCAGGATGTGGATATGGCGATGATCGAACAGCTGAGAGAAGGGGTAGATTTGCTGCAAGATCCCGACAGGTACGTGTGTCTTTCCTTGGCTTGGCCCAGGTTTCGTGTGAGTATATCGTCTCGCCTTTAAAAATGTCTGTACACAGTTTGGGCTCAGTCTAACCCCCAAAAAGAAAAGCTTTTGCAAGATCCATAAGCGTCAGAGTCACACTTCTGGAGTGATGGAGATCGTTCCCCCCTTTTGCTACCCCTTAATGAAATGTATTCACCTTTCATGAACTTCATATGGGAGTTTTTGGCATAATTCTTAGAAAATAGCAACACGATGAAAATGCATATTTGATGTTGCCTCAAGTTCAACTCCTGACTTCTAGAAATACCAAGGAGATTTTCCAAAAATGAAAGAATTGTTTTATCAAGTGCTATCGTATTTATTTTGAGATGCCAAACTTATGTTACCTAAACAATATATTTCTAAAGATTGGGGTTATGAGATAAGTTTTTAATTGAATTGGCCATTGTCATCAGAGGCACAGAATGCAGTAGATACATTTTTTGGTTTCTTAGCAAAGGATCATGGAATTCCCGTGAACAAAATATTTTTCAGTAAGACAATATAGCCAGTATCAGGTACTAACTACTTTATCACTAGGAAAATAGATCCAAAGCTTATTCCTGGTAAACTGTTTATGGGTCTTGTGGACTTAAATATGAAAATGATACGGTCTCGTAATATGGTGAACACAGAAATTATACCACATTTTGGCAATTCATGAAAAGGGTGGTTAGCAAGTCCCAGAGTGCCAGTAATGGCTCACCACCAATGTTGCTTGGCCCTAAAAGAATAGTGATGGGTCAGTGTGTTTGGCTGAAAGTCTTTAGCAATTGATTTGAAAAGCATTTCAGTTCTGTAGACATTAATTGAGTGCTTAGAGATCATGGGAAGATCTACTGCGTGCACCTCTGGGGATATAAAGATGAACAAGACACAGCCCTTGCCTTCTAAGAACTTAAGCTATGGTAGAGATGGCTTTGGGTAGCTATTTGTAAGTGTAATTGATTTAGGTGCTTGAAGTGATAGGCTCCAGTGAATTCCTGGCCGCAGATGGAAATGGGGAGATGGCGGGGCTGGCCTCCCTGAAGGCTGGGGTAGTTCATCTGGGCCTTTAATTACTGGCCATTTCATGGAAAAAGCAAACCCTGGATTGAATTAAAAGCTTAGGCAAAGGCATGGAGGTCAGAAGGAGCGGAGCAGGCGTGGACTCTACCTGGGAGGCTGGGGTCTGGCCGTTTCCACCTTTTAAAAATCTGGGCAGTGCTTCTGATGCACAGCCAGGGCTGAGAAGCTGTGGAGGGGCAGTCGGAGGGGTGCTGAGGATGTCTTCAAATGCTGTGTTGAGGAGCCCAGACTTTACTTTATACATAGAGGGAGGTGGTGGTACTTTAAAAGCATGATTATTCATGTTCCTAATTCTCCCTACTGTGTGGCTCAGAGCCTGGCTTATTCGTGAATGCCTAATCAAAGCATGTTCTTTAAAGAGCTGCGTTTCACATTCTAAACCAGGGAAGTCAGTGAGAGGGTGGGAAACAGGGACAAGAGGACACGTGTGTGTGTTGTATGTGTTTGTGGGAAGTTATAAGGAATGGGGAAGCAGCTCATCTGGGGGTAAAGAACAGATTTTGGATCAGCCAGCCACAGGTTCTGAACCCAGCTCCAACACCACTAATGTGGGTTAAGATATAACTATACTGTACGCCAGTTTCCTCCTCTGTGAGATGGGATCCACGTACTTACTTTTTAGGATTGTGAAGATCTGAAATAATTTATAAACTGCTAGTAGGAAGGCAAATTAGCAAAACCATTCTAAAAGACATCCTAGTAGTACATGGCCGTTGTCTAAAATATATGTAAACTTTTTGAAATAAATTCTAAAAATGTATCCTAAGGGACAAAGAGATAGGAACAAAGATTATGAGGGAAAGATATTTTTATAGCAAACATTTGGGGAAAATGAAATAATGTAATATTTTAGAGATACTTAAATATAATTTGGTCCTTTATAAAATGGAATAGAACATGGCTGATACAATGTGTTTTTTTAAATTTTCCAATATATTTTAGAATGCTCATTTTAGGGGCACCTGGGTGGCTCAGTCGGTTAAGCGGCCGACTTCGGCTCAGGTCATGATCTCGCGGTCCACGAGTTCGAGCCCCGCATCGGGCTCTGTGCTGACAGCTCAGAGCCTGGAGCCTGTTTCAGATCCTGTGTCTCCCTCTCTCTGACCCTCCCCCGTTCATGCTCTGTCTCTCTCTGTCTCAAAAATAAATAAACGTTAAAAAAAAAAAAGAATGCTCATTTTATAATCACTTTAAAAGTATATAAAATGCAAAGGTTTGATCCCAATTATATAGACTGAATTAGGTCTTATTTGTGTCAGAAACAGAAAAAAAATTAAAACTGGAAGGAAATATATTACTGGGGATATTTTTCTGTAGGTATTTCTAAATTAGTTTTTTTTTTTTTTTTTTTTTATAGTTTTATGAATTGTAGACCCTTAGCAGGCACTGTTGTAGCTCTTTGGCAGGTTATTTGCGGTGGGTGGTGAGAACAGTGTGAAGGAACAGTGCAGACTGGTTAGATATGAGCACCAGGTTTCTGGTTCTCTGAGATGGGGAACCAAGAGGGCCCCAAGGTTGAGGAGAAGGATGTTGCGGTCCGCGTAGGACGTGCCGAATAAAATCCAAGGTGGCAATGTCCATTCTGCTGCTAGGAGTTTGGTTCTGGGGCTTCGAGACTTAGATTTGAAAGTCATTTCGTAAGGTGCTTCAGTAACAGAGCTGTATAATGAGGATGAGATTCCCAAAGCCAAGCGTATAGATGGGAAGGGAACATGAGTCCAGAATCGAGACTTAAAGTGTGACATTACAGAGAAAGGACCCCCCCTTGGGCTCAAACTTAATATATTATTTCAATACTTGTACCTTTTGCATTTTGTATCACGCCCCCAATAAACGTTTCTTACAAATTTGAGATTGATTAATATGTGAACCACAAAGTGAAAAAGAACAGCCTCGTTTGGGGGAAATAAAAGTGGCTGGGGAATGTGGGCCCGGAGCCCAGTAGTGAAGATCTCGGTGACCCGGAGGAGGGTTCCCAGCTCTGGGCCTTAATTTCGTCATCCTTCATGAGAAGTGCGATGAACTGAGGACCTCAAGATTCCTCTCTAGCTTGGAAACATTTGAGGCAGTGAGTTGCCAAGAATGTAGAGCCAGTGGAATGGTGGGTGTGTGCTCGAATTGCGAATTGCAGAAGAAAACAGCCCTGAGTAACTTTCCAAGAGCTAATTGATTTGCATCTTTATGGAATGCTATTTTAAAATCGTATCATATTGTAAAACTTTATATGGCTTTCATTTGCTGCCTAAAATAACTCACTACTTTGGCTGCTTTAGATCTTTGTTGTTCATCCTGAATAATTATCATGATAGGACAGTTCTAACTTATAATAATGTTTCTGTGAGCCAGTATAATAGCGATAAAGAAAGGGTCACTGTTTGTTTCTATTAAGAGAGGGCTCTTCAAGAGGTCACTTATTTCTAGCTGCTTGGGACTGAATATTAATAATAAAAATACACATAAATATTGGGTTTTTCCTTTATCTCATATTTCATAGGTCCGAACTTTTTGTTGTTTGAGTTAAACCACTGATTATAGGATTAAATTTTAGAGGTTTACCTTTCATACAAACTTAACATCAAAAAAACCTAGTTGAATATTGGTATCATATTTTGTCTTTATCTTGGTTTCTTTTTTAAGGACTTCTGATTATAGATTTGACAGCATTTTCAATAGGGCATATATAATATGACTCATCCCTACCTTTTACAGTAGCCTTGTAACTTTCATATGACTTACAGAAATTCCTGGTTTTATAGATCTTAAACAGAATTCAACTCTTAAAATTGCAGAAATTCAGAAACTATCTGTAAGGCAATTTCAGAAATAAAATTGCTTATGAATTCTAATTTTTTAAAATGAGAGTACTAGTATATATCAGAGATATCTTCCTATTAAAACAAAATGCCCTTCATACATATAATATAGTACTCTTAGCAATTTTATTTACCTCTATAAATTAATCAAGTTCTAGAATAGAATTTTGTGCTACCTATGAATATTATGACTTTGGCAGAAATTGCTATTATATTGCAAATAAGTTGTATTTCAGTACCAATAGCAGACAGAAAATGATGTTCAAATTATATAAAATTTTGCACATGGTGGGAAAATACCATGTAGCTTGAAATTTCTACCATAAACCTTTGATTACTTAATCTAACGATAAACATAACTTTTTAATATACTAAAATTATAAACTAAATATGACCCAAAGCATTGGATTTATTAAAATCATAGAACCTACGAAAAGTTTAACTAACATGCTAACATCTTTTTTTCCTACTCTTTAGATTAAGCACAGATGTTTCAGAGAGAAATGTTGTAAACTTTTATCCTGTGGAATCAGCAGAAGCCTTAGACTTACAAGATTCTGCACTAAAGTATGTTGACCTTTTTGTAACTAAATGTATTTTCTCTTTCTACATTGAAGTATGTATGCTTTAAATTCCACTTTATATCCTTTTTTTTCCTACAGTGGTCAAATACAGCTGGAGACCTCTCCCGTTTGTGAGGTAAGGCTGCTCTTGGATTAACCAGAGCTCCGTGCAGTCCTCCACCATGGAATGGTGGCTCCCGTATTCTACAAAGATTTATCATTGGGACAGAACAGTCATTGAACCAATATTTGATTTTATGAATGGTCTGTTTTTCTGATTTTGTATACTTCTGCCCTATTTAGTTTTCCTGTGTATTATACTTCCGTCTTCCATTAAAGATGAGGGTCGGCTATTTCCATTAAAATCTCGAAATTTCTTGGGTCAGATGGTCTTGCTGAGCCAGGCAGTAGCAACTGAGATCCCTAAGGAACCCCGAGACATCAGAAAGCGTAGGCCCATTCATTGCAATTTTAGAGCCAAGAAGGAAGCCTCGGAAGTGGCCAGGAGAAAATAAACTACAAAAGACTTGAAAGGCAAGGACAAATGATTTGAGAAGTCCCTAGGAGGATTAGAAGACCTTAGCAGAGAGACCTGGGGGAGTTATTTGGGGGCAGAGTAAGGGCAGAGTTACGCTGGGTGAAATGTGGTTGGCTGCCAAAAGCAGTTTTGACTAGATGAGCCTAAACGGTCCCAGAGAGGCAGTTATATAAGTAGGTTTGAGCTGGTGACTTGGGAGTGAAACCTGGGTGGCACTCTAATTCATCCCTCCTTAATGAGTGGGTTAGGATGGCTAATTCCGGTATACACACCAGTTTATGTCCCCTGAAGTGTCTGAGCATGGGGAGTGTAGTGAAGCAGTTTCACACTCTTTACTAGCGAAGTCTGTGTTGAGGAAGAGGAGAGAGAATACTGTGATTTCATTGTTGAGAGCCGTGCCTTAGAATTGTGTTGAGTTGTAATCCTACCTCAAAGACTTGCTAACTGGGCAACTGTGGGCTATCTCTCCAAACTTCACCTTTATTTTCTCTAAATTGGGACCCGTCTCACAAGCCGGGGCACCTAGGTGGCAGCTATTACTCTGACTCTGCCACTCTATTGTTGTTATCGGTGTGGTCCTTAGAATTACTGCACCGTGTCTTTCCCGGTAGAGGCATCATTGGATTACCCAGTTCTGGAACATCAGGAAGCATCTTATGTGAAGGCTGCCCCAGCACCATTCCAACGGGCTGTCTCCTTTGAGACACAATACTTGTGATCCTGTGCAGGCCCACTTTTCTATTATTGAGTGATTGATGATAGTTGATCCGCTTTTCTTCAAAAGCTTCCTCTTTGGAAATAATTTGAAACTTACAAAAATGTGGGGGAAAATTGTAAGATTCTATTAAAAGTTACCAAAATGGCATCCTTTTACCTGGAGTTACCTATTATCAATGTTTTACCTCATTTGCTGTATTGTTTCTTGTCTTTGTTTCTCCACACACAGTTCTTTTTCTGAAACATGTGAGAGTTTCATACATCATAGTCCTTTTTTCCTAAACATTTCAGTGTACGTTTTCTGAGAATAGAGATTTTATTTTACCTAACTACGTTTGGTTATCCCGTTCATAAATTTACATTGATAAAATGTTTTCATCTAATCTACCATTCATGTTCCAAACTTTTCAGTTGATCTAATGATGTTCTTCATTTTTTCCCTTCTAGTGTAGGGCCCAGTCTAGGGGCAGGTGTTGTATTTAGTCATGCGGTGTCTACAGTTTCCTTTATTTTGGAACATTTCTGTAACTTTTCCTTGGTTTTTATGGCCTTGAAATTTTGAAGACTATAGCTCTCTTCTCAATGGTGTATGCCCCCTTATTTTGTGGGACAGAAGTTCCTCCTGTTTCCCATGTTTAGATTGAGATTCTATGTATTTCATTGGGATACTGCACGGGTGATTTGTGTCCTTCTCAGGATATCCCTTATGTCTGTGTGGCCCTCAGAGATGATGTTAATTTGATTACCCAGTTGTTGCTTCACAATCATGTAATTACTATCCTGTTTTTCTGCTACAACCAGTAAGCATTCAGTGAACAGTTACTTTAGGACCCTGGGTGTGTGATTTCAGGAATACCAGTGAGACACAAATCCTCTAGAACAAAGATATCTCTACTCCACCTCTGATTTATAGTGTTTTGTGTTCATATATATATATATATATATATTTTCCTTTTTGGTTGAATGAGGACTCCTATTTGGCATAGGAAGTTCTTATTGTCTCCCTTCTCTAGGGCAGTCATCTGTCCACGACAGGCACGTGTCAATGATTTTAAAAAGGAGGGATAGGCTTTAGAAGTCCCAGGGAGGAGGAAGAGGAAGTAACGGATTAGCAATGCCGGTGCCAGTGATGATACAGAACTTAAATGTGACCCTCATCAATGATGTGGTTGTTTTTACATTCTCTCCTCCATCTCATTCAGGAGGAAAGTAATATCTGTAGCGTAATCTTGACTCAGTTAGCCAGTGTTTGTTGAGTACTTGTGCTGGATTTCGTCTTGTTTTTGGTGTCAAGGACTGGGGTATTAAGGATATGAACTTGTCCTTCCTTTTAAGGTGTTTTAAAAATTATGAAGGGAAGAAGACTTAGATTTTGAAAAACTTGAGAGGAGGATATGACATGGTCTGTAATCCTGAGTGTTTTAGGTGCTCTGGGAGACCGGGGAAGAGATACGAAGTTAAGGAGAGGGAAGTAAACCTGGGTTTGGGGGGTAGTTTGGACTTGGGTCGGCCCCAGGAGGCTGTGCTGAGCAAGGAAGCAGGCAGCCGTGGCAGAATCAGGACCAGGCGTGAACTGAGGAATGAATGAGTGGGTGGTGCCCAGTTCGACAGGTGAGGCCGCAGTTATGAAGGGGTTTATACATCACATTGTCTGACTTTACATATACTTTAGATGACTGTCCGTATCAAGTTTAGGTAGCATTGGCCTCCATTCAGGAAGAATTGCAAATGATAGTCTCATTCATAGATAGTAACAAATTGGGGAAGGTATTGGGGGCACAACAGGAAAAAAATCAGAGGAAGGAATTGCTTATAGAGGGATTAGCCCTGCAGATACTTGTTAGTAGTTCTAACAAAGCTGCTTAACTGGGTAGGGAAATTAATGACATTTTATTCTAAATATATGTTTTTCCTTTGGATTTGTCAAAGTTCAGAATATTTTTTAAATAGCACTCCTCAGTAGGAACAGACATCTTAAATTTATACTGATTTGGCGTAGTATAAATGAAGATGCTTATATTAATTATCCCCAGATTTTTATTAGGGTAATCTGTAGGGTTCTTGATCACCATATGCAGAAGGCAGATCTGAGTAACATAAGCTAGAGTTTCCTCCTTGGTTGCCAAAGCAAACTGGCATTGAATGGACAACGTTAAGATCGTGGCAGGTAATTTGGAGTCCAGGCATGTACGTTTATTAAAAGCTCCCAGTGGGGTTCTGTGTATTTGGGAAGTGCTGCCTTGGACCATTTCTAAAAACCTCTCGTTCAAATGGGGGGGTGGGAGCCGGCAAGTGGCTTAGTAACCTAGCAAGGCAGGTACTTTGGGCTGAACTCTTTGCTCTGGGAGATTCCTTTTCTTAGTTTGTGTGATACTTTAGATGTATTGTGTGTGTGTGTGTGTGTGTGTGTGTGTGTGTGTGTGTGTGCGCGAATGTAATAGCTGCATGTTTTTAGCAAATGTAAGTATGAACTACTTAGCTACTTAACACACTGAATAATTAATTCCGTGTATGTTCCTTGTGTGCCTGTGTACCAGGGATATGATGGAAGTCAGAAGGATGCAGTTCTTGCCTCAATAATTTTATGGTCTAATAAATATACCATGCATTTTTTTCCTTAAGGTGCAAAATGACCTAACATTGCAGAGTAATGGGAGCGAGTATTCTCCAAATGAGGTGAGTTTCCTGAAGATTCATGTAAGCTGAGGTATTTTGTGCAGACTGAGTTGGAATATCTTTGACAGAAATACATAATCTGAGACTGTCATGATTCACGACCCAATTGTATTGCAGATTCTCTGGGGGAGTCTCTTTCATTAGCTATCCTAGTCTTAGCTGGCCCTATCCATAATTAAGGATTAATTTCATAAGATATATTTTGAAAAGCAAATATGGCAACATCTTTGTAGAAGACAAAGTGATGGCTCAGACAGGCAATATTTAGAATGTCCTGGTATCCATAAATGATTCAGTGTGTGCCTTCCCTGTAGATGAGACATCTGTTCCGTGTTATCTGTTGTCTTATTTCGCTGTGTTAGGACATCATTCCTCAGATGTCCCCTCTGTGAGGTGGATGTGAGTGGTTCCTGTGTATGTATACACATGCACGCATCTATTCTGCAGCAAAAAGGGATTGCCAGTTTCACATGATTGTAGAATATTTTTTTATTGAGCAGATAACAATTAGCTCTCCCTCCCCAAACAACATTCTGTTGATGATGCCGCTTAAAGCATTTGCAGTGCTAAGATGCATCCAGTATCAAATTTTTTGGTCCGGGCTTCATCACAAAGCAGCAAATCCAAAAGGTAGCGGTCTTATTATAATCCTTGAACGTAGAGAAGCACGTATAGTTCTGCTTTCGGGTGTTGTTTTTAAACCGTCTTTTCTTTCTGATCCTGCAGATTAGAGCCAACTCCCCTGCCATCTCTCCTACCGCCAACAGCACGGGGCCGTTTGGCCTGAAGCCTCGATCAGGTAAATGAAAACCTCAGCATCTTTGTACTCGTAAATACTCAGTGGCTTCTCCTGAGTCTTTTATTAAATGTCGATGTTCTAGCGTGAGCAGCTGTGACGAACTCGGGCGAACGCGAGTCCGGGGCAGGGGGGCGGGGGCAGACTTTGGAGCCTTGTTTTCAGTGAGTCACGTGTTAAGTCCATGCTCTCAGTAGCAGATACCTTCCCTCCTTTACAGTCAGAGCGAAGAGAAAAGGTGATGGGGCGTGTGAGTGGGGCAAAAATTTTCCAATGAGTCTTTTATCCAGGGAAGTGAAAGTAGCCAGCCCTTTGCCCCAGCGGTTCCTGGTACCCTGCTGAGCTAAATTTAGAGCAGCCTCTGGGAGAGTGACTCCACTAAGACATCGCTTGTTTGCTTTCTAGTCCGTGTAGGGTTATGTATTTTCTCCTGTAACGGGGATCATTTCGAGGCTCACATGAGCGGTCAGGAGTCATTTCTTTAAAAGAGCCTTTCTGCTTATATTACCTAGTTTCTTTTAATTTAGTGTTAGTATGTTCACAGGTGTAAATTCTAGCAACGTGCAGAGTATTGATTTTAAAAAGAAGGGATACGCATAGAAAAAATTGGTTCTTTTGATTTCTTCGCTCAAGTTCTGTCACTGTCTACCTGGTTGTAGGTCCTTTTTTGTTTTAACATGTTTAGTTCTTGGTTTACACTCCCCACTATAATGCTTTTAAGGAAGTGTTAAGAAAGGACTCAGACACATGTAAGCAAAAAGCTAGTAAAGAATGTAGATGTTCTTTGTTTTTTCAAGAAAGCATTTTGGCAACAGTAGAAGTTATACATGTGTATATTTTGTAAAAGGGTACCATAAAAATATAATTTCTTTATGAAGGATTTTTTTTTTGTATTTAGAGCAAGTTGACTGATGGGTAACATGTAGCCAGGTGTTAATAGTTTCCTAGCATTTTGGATGGGCGCTAAGGAAAAGCTATTTGAGAAACTGCCTGGACATGGGAAGGATTAGCAGGTGTTTTATAGAAAGCCAAATTGTGTGTGAAATAAGGTTCAAATGACTGGCTTCCTCATGTATGGAATGAACAGAGCATAGGCAGCCAGATCTGGGCTGGGCCTCCGTTTCCCTGGGGTCTCAGGTGTGTGCTCGGATCAGGTGGGCACATCTCATCCGTGCCTTCAGTGCTGGCCTGCCGGAAGAGGACCTCAGATTGGGCTACAGACTTGCTCCTAATCCTTACAGGCAGTTTTACATAATTTCGAAATAGTTCATAATGGAGCAAACAGAAGTTGAGTGGATCTCCAAAGAACAATATTCTTTTGAGTGTGCATCTTTACAATTTGGTTGTAAAATTGTCCCAGTGATTCCTTTTTCTTCCTTGGGTGGAGTCCAAACTCAGTTTATCAGCATTGTGCTTGTACTCTTCAACCATTTCAGATTCTTTGTACTGGTGAAATAGAAATGGGGTATTTATTTTGAATAGCAGAAAAAAGAGATAATTTCCTCTCCAGGCTTCCAAACTTTCTAAAATGCTGACTAACCACTGTGGAAATTGTTCTAGCCATTGAAAGCTTTGTGGAGTTTGGTTGCTATAAATAATGCTGATTTATCTTCAGGAATATCAAGTGGCATGTAGGAACTTTATAAAACTAGCATTATGTATTGGGGAATTTTAAATTTTGTTTAGTGATTTAAAAATATTACAGTATTTTTCCCATTTTCTAGAAAATAATATATATAGTGATCTTACTTGAAGATCATATGATTTAAAAAGATAGAAATTCTTTTTGACCAAGTAGCTTTGAAACTTTAAAAAGCCAATTAATTTTTATTTTAAAGTTAAGTATATGGATTTATGTGGTTTCTGTGTTATAAGTAAAAACAGACTGCTCGAATCAGCAAGTTTGGATAAGAACTTAGATTCTTAAATAGGCTGCTAGTTTTCTTCAAAAGAAAATTTTTTCCTCAATTGTGTTTTCCTTCAAGGAAAGACAACTACATATACTCAAAGATTCATTCCTAGAAGCGTGTCCATTTATTGTATTGGCCCTACCTTAGCATTGAAATGGTACAGATATTTCCTCAATGTGTAAAATTACTAGATGGATAATTAGTACAAAAAAGATGTCATTTCATAAATGACAAACTCAGAAGTGCTTGAAATTGGTTAACGTCTGTTGGTGAATTAGGTTCATTGTTAAAGAGACTCTACTAGCGTCAAAATTGTTTTCCTCCCGATCAGTATCAAAGACAATGTTGAGAAGTGTGTGTGTCAAGGGTTGAGGAAAGATTTGGCCAGCTACAGCCATCAGTAAAGCGTGCCAATAGACTTTAAAGAGAAATTTTACATTGCCATGGGGGAAAAATTGACAAATGGTAAACCCAGATTCTATAATAGTCTCATTTCTAAATAATGGATATATTTACATATATTATTAAGCTGTGTCTATGTAACCAAATTTTTTGTGCGAATGGTATTTGCTACAATTGTTAGTTACTTAGAAGGTTTTTGAAAAAGGTATCTGGTAGGTCTTCTGCTTTTTATCTGCATTATCTATGGGTGCTCTTCCTTTCTGCTGACGTGATTCATTAGTACTCTGAGTCTGTGGGCTTGCAGAACTGTTAAGATTAACGATATTAACTGCATGCAAAGTATATGATTGATAAGTACTAACACTCGGTTTTTATCATTCTTTTTATTTCATGCGCCATCTTTCATTCTTCTCCTGTATTGTACATTTGAATTTAAATCCCATGATATGAAATTCGCTTCATTTCCATACAAACCTTATGCCATTTGTGAAATGCTGCTGTCCCTTTGGTTTTTCCTGGTCCTTGTCCAACTGTACGCGGACCGGCTCTCTCGCTCTCCTGCAAGACCCAGCCCTCACTCTTCCTCCTATCTCCTTCAACAAACTTACACAGGCACAAACATGGGACAGCTCTAGCTACAGTGTTCCATCTGAAGGAGACAGTGACAATGGTAGGTGGCCTTGTACCTGTTCTGCAACGTGCTCATTAATAAGCCAATGAATATACTAAACGTTCGTTTCTGTACAGCTGAAGACAGAGTATATTCATCTGCATGCCTGATATAAGAAATAATGAGTAAAGCTGGAAAGTGAAGTCCAGAGCAGTGCATGTGGATTGCTGTCTAGCAGTTTGTTCAACTACGTTTAATGACCTTGAATATTCTGAATTTTGGGAGGACTTTACAATAATTTCTTTCTCTACCTTTTCTGCTTGGGTTTTTTGGTGTGTTTGCTTGTTTACCAAAATTTGGGAGTGTCTCTGCTTCCTCCTGCATCTCAACAAAGTGTGTTTAGAGTTTGATCTTTTATTATCTATACTCACCATGTGAGATTTTTAAGGTAATTAATACCATGGCTGATCCCGGAGTGGTGCACTGAAAAGAATCTTAACATTGAGAAATTTCTAAAAATGAAGAGAAAGCACCTGCCTTCTCCCTTTTTAAAAAAAATTTTTTTTGGTATTTGCACATTTTGACTTTGGACGCCTTCTACCTTTGTGAGGGTAAGCTCACACCTATATAATCGTCAGTTGGCCTGAAAATCAAGTGTGCCAGTAAAAAATTAAAGACAGCTAGTTGGGAGTATTATGAATGTCTTTTAATTTAATCCCATTACATATCTTAAATAGCCTAAAAGATGAAAACAAAATGTAGTTATTTTGATCTACATGTCACATATATCAGAATCTCCATTTGATCTAATGTTAGTTAAGAATTTAAACATTTTACTGTGTGATACAAAGTGATAAAAGTAACGTTAAATGAAATAGTATGATTTATAAGGAAGAGAAGTGAGATGTGAGGTATAACCAAAATGCAAACACAATAGGAAAATAAATTTTCTGATAGTAGTTATTTTTTAATTGGAGCATGTTATATAGAAAATATATATTTAAAACATTTGCTGTGATTTCTTGTTAAAATTCAATAAAAAAGCCTTTTCCAATTTCCTTGTGTAGAAGGGTAAATGTATATTTTGGCAGGTTAATTGTAAAAGGAGTTCTATTGTTTCATAGATTTCTAAATTTTTTAACTGAAAATAAGTAGGCTTAAACAACAACGAGACACAAGTCCCTCCGTATACCATCCCATTTTAAATTCTGGAAGTTGAAGAGGACTCAATGGAAACTTTTTTGATAAACTGTTTCTATACTTAAAAATAAAAAAGAGAGGGACAGGCATTTTTGTTTTTCAGAAAGCACAGCTATTTATGGATCTGCTGTTGTTTAAAAGGAAGCAAAGCCTAAAATGAAAGATTTATGTGTGATTTGGTATTTCCTTCGGAGTGATATCTGAAACCAAAGACTTTTTTTTTTCTTTTTTTTAAGCTGGAAAAGATGTAGTCATGTTATGTAGCGGTAGAATCTGTGTAGACGAGCCAACTACAACCAGAAGGTGAGGGCACGTTAGTACTTAGCGGTGGAGGTGAGGCCACAGCAGGGCCCTGATGATGCCCCATTTCTCTACTCATTCTGTAGCAATTTATTGAGGACTCTTTGTGCCAGACTGCCGCCTTCTTATTAAAAATCCTAAAATTCTCATAGAAATGAATAATTATAGAAATCTCTCTGAAGATAAAATAACCTTGTACTACATGCTTGGTTTTTTTTTTTGTTTGTTTTTTTTTTTTTTTTTTTGTACGAGTGCAGATTCCAGGGATTCATGTGTAACGATGAAGCCATACCACAACCATAATAAAGGAATTGCTTTCAATATTCATGTGGTTCCATCTGTCACATCAGATAATTGGTGGTTGTCATTTGTCCCTATTTGCAGTTTGTCTATAATATGCCATGGCCGACAGCTAATTTTCTATGCAGAAATATTTGTGCGGGTTCCTAGATCGGACTTTTCACATGCTTCTTCATTCTCTTTGTGCTACACTTGGCCTTGTGATCTGGATGGATTTTCCAAAGCACTTTATAAGTTGATGAAGATGCACTATACGTATTCACAAGCACACAAGCTAATCTTGCAAGAGAAATACAGCCTGCATTTTTAGGTGGTTCTTACTCGTTCCTCTTAAGTAGGAGATCCCCTTTAGTGGCCACTCTTTGCATCTCAAAGCTGATGACCACATCAGTTTTGTTTCCTCCTATTCCTATTATCCATCATCTGTGTCCGTCTCGAATTTTGTCAACCCAGAGTAATGTAGCTTGTCTGTCATTTATATTTTTTCGTCATTATTTTTGGTAAGTTGGCATTTTTAGACCTTGTTCACTGTCTGGCTTTATATTGAAATCCCCCTTTATTTAAATTCTTTTCAATATGTCACTCCAGACATGTCTCATTTTCAATTCCCCATTTTTTCTAAAGCTCTTTCTTCCAAGGAATGAAACATGGCAAACGGGTTAGCAGGTCCTTGGAGGTTTGAATTGCCACGGCCCCCAGGGTCCGGCCTCTTGAGACGGATGGGGAGTAGGTGTGTAGGTCTGCCCGCTCCTGGCGTTGGAAGGGGCAGCTTCACTTCAACTGGTTCTTAACGTAGAAACTTCTACTCTTTCTTTGGCTCTTGTGCCCTATTATTACTCTGCCTCTTTCCTGCCTAACTGCCTTCACTTTGAAGTGAAAACTGTTCCTGTATTCTTTTGAAACATTGTCCCTTTTTTATTTGCAATTAGTTCATGGGTGCTAATTTATACTTACTTAAAACTGGCCTTTGAGGCGCCTGGATGGCTTAGTCCGTTCAGCGTCCAACTTCGGCTCAGGTCATGATCTCACGGTCCGTGAGTTCGAGCCCCGCGTTGGGCTCTGTGCTGACAGCTCAGAGCCTGGAGCCTGTTTCGGATTCTGTGTCTCCGTCTGTCTCTGCCCCTCCCCATTCATGCTCTGTCTCTCTGTCTCAAAAATAAGTAAACGTTAAAAAAATGTTTTTAAATTGGCCTTTGAATTATCACTGGAGCGTGAACGAATGGACCTATTTATCTGGGGTCAATTTACAGACATTTTCTGAGTTTTTGCAATAATCTTGCACCTCTAGGTATTCTTTGCCCCAGACAAAAATGAGGAAATAGGCCATGAGAGATGTTTCAGCAATTCTTAGCCCTGGCTTCATTAGAATCATCTGAGTAATTTTTTTTTTCATGTTTTATTTATTTTTGAGAGAGAGCATGAGCAGGGAAGGGGCAGAGAGAGAGAGAGAGAGAGAAGTAGGGGGGGCGGGGGCAGAGGATCCAAAGCGGGCCCTGTGCTGACAGCTGCAAGCCCGATGTGAGGCTCGAACTCATGAACCATGAGACGTGACCTGAGTGGAAGCCAGAATCTCAACCGACTGAGCACCCAGTGCCCTGAGTCATCTGAATATTTTTAAGACTACAGGTGCCTATCCCCCACACTCAGAGGTGCTAATTTATGTGGTGCCACATGGAGTCTGCACATTGATTACTTTTTTACTGATTTTGATATTATGTTAGCAGGTAAAAGTCACTAGCTTAAAGTAAATTGCCCAAAATATGAGCATTTTGAGGGCAGAGAATATATCTAATTCATTTGGGGGCACCAGAAGGGAATACATAAATGCATTAATCAGATTTTTAATTCGCATTAGCCTGGATCTTAAACCACATGGTATTTTTTTCAAAGCCGCTATATTTTGCTGCCCTTGAATTTGTGTATTTAATATCACACACAGTCTAGCTTTTAACTTACAAGGAGAAACCAAGAGCTACATTTCAAAACTTCATGCATCCACAGAGAAGAAATCTCCTGTCATTGCTAAATTTAGGTAATCAAGGTTAATAATATAGACTGATAATTTCTATACCAAGGGTGCATTTCATGTAATAATTACATAGGCATTTCAGGCAATTTTTAGAGCAATGGGTTTTCTTGGTTTAAAATAACAGATATTCTTAACAACAACAAATAGAGAAATGTTTTTTTTTTTCCTCGCACATTTGTAAATGTCTGTTGAATGTCTACTTTGTGCTAGGGATGATGCTCATTATTATGGATAAACTCTGAAAAAGACAGACAATATATCTTTTATAGAACTTTTACTTCAGAGTCTAATGTGTTCAGACCTGGAAACCCAGTTTTGGTAGATTTTTCATGACAGGAAAAATTCAGATGACTGATTATCAGGTTAGGATAATCTGCAAAGATGCTCTCCAAATAGACTGATCTTTGAAGGAGGGAATTTTTGAAACACTTGTTTCATTTTTTTCATCCATCAAACTGCTTTGCGGGGCAGAATGAGATACAAATTAGAAACAGACATAACCTCTCACAGAGTCATAATGGAGAGGAACAGATCTGTACTGTAAAAGAGAAAGTGAAGAGTGCCATGAGAGACACAGATAAAGAATTCTGTACGTGGATAGCTCAGTCCCAGGTCAGGGATGAGGATGAGGAGGAAAGGGAAGGAAGTGGTAGAGATCATGGAAAAATCAGGGGAATCTCACCTGTACCTGCAAAGATGAATTTGACGTTCTGCAAACATATTCATCACTCCTTGCAGGATCTTTCCTTAGAGATTTGTTTCTCTGGCTAAATAAATTACAAATATGAGCAAATAATCTTTTGCATTCTTCGAATGTTATTCATTAGATACATAGTAATTAAATAGTTAAGCACGACTGATTTTCTCCTGCATCTTAAACCACCTGTCTCTTCCTACGCACACTCATGCACACACACATTCATACACATAGACACACACACACACACACACACACACACACAGTCATACACTCACTCTACTCTCTTGTCCCTCTTTTTTTTTCTTCTTCTTCTTACTTACACTTAAGTAGGATGGCATTTGATTTGAAAAACAGGTGCTAACAGTGCAACTATTCTTAATATTGTCTTAGAGCCTCAAGTTAAACTTCTCCCTCCCCTGAATTAAGTAAAAAAATTTCTTAAAATTTAGTGATGCTAAATTAAGGAAAAAACAGAGTAATTCTTCCACAGATCAGTTTCCCAAAGCTTTGGTCCAATCTGGTAACGGCATGTATTATTTAATTATGACTTGAAAGGAAAGAAAAAAACCGTAGGTAATATAGTCAGAGCTATCATAACGGTCCCATTAAAATTACTGTGTCACAACAGACCCAGCAAAATAAGCAAGCATTTATGTGCTCTTTGGATTTATTATTAGCCTAAAGAGTTTAATTTTTCATGTGTTCCACAGTAATTAATCCATTTAGGAAACAAGTAGTAGTATAGCCATGGTTTCCAGTAATTTTAAGTACATTTGAAGTATTCACTTAAAAAAAAACACACACACGGTTCAAATCTGTTTTAACACTTTGTGATTGCTTAACATTCATAGAGCAAATGCCCAAGCATGCGTTTTATATTTTTAAGATGTATGGGAATTTAAGATGAAAAATGAGGCCACAACATTAAAACCCAGACACCATTGCATTATCTTATCTCACAGAGGGTTCTAACAAGGCGTAGATACTTGAATTGTGTGCTGTTAAACAAAAGCTCATGGTTAATTTAACTTCCTGACAGTTTCATATTCAAAAAGAAATCTGCCAATGAAAACATATTGAAAATATTAAGCACGCTGTATTAGATAAGATTGCCCCTAGAAAAAAGGCAAAGGAAAATAAAACCTCCAAAGAAAACATTAGATTTGTTTAAACGAGGTTGGGGCGCCCCTTGCTGGCTAGTGTATATATTGCTCAATTGTGTTCACATTCCTGGACTTTTTTGGTAAATTTGGTTGACTTCTTTTCTTTGGGGGTGTGGATTATTTCTTAAATTTTACACATAGATATATATCTCTTCTGGTTGTAATATTAAATGGGTAGATGTTTTTTGTTGGTCTTGATAGGATGCAAAGGCAAGTTTAATGCATTTCTAATTTCTTCCATGCTTCCTTCTCATTTCTCTGTGCTCTGCGAACTTCTCATCTCTCCCTGCTGGCTTACTCTACCCTGCTTCCTTGGCTGGACTTGCCTTTATTTTTGAAACAATTGATCTCCCTTCTTGTGGGTTTGGTTTTTGTGGGTCTTGGTGACAGCCCTTTGGGGACACGTCTTTCTCTCTTTTTGCCCATGATTTCCCTGGGTGTCCCAGGCCGATTTCCCTGGATGTCCCAGGCCGAATCTCTGAGATTCTGGAAAGTGCTGTGTCTATTAGACCACCTTCTTTCTCCCATCTACTGTCAATCAAAGGCTTATTAAGATGTGTCAACTTTCTAATCTTCCGTAGAGCATCAGAATGCTAATTAAAATGTCCTATAACTGATTTAGAAAGAAAATACTGAGATGTGAGAAGTATAATGCAAGTCGTTCATTAAGGTGATTTGGTACAAAGGTACCCATTGAGAGTAAAATAACATAGTTGGGTGAGCATGTGATCACTGACTTTAGGGAGTGGAGTCCACATTTAACTTTTATTTTATTTTTTAATTTTTTTAATGTTTATTTTTATTTTTTAAATTTTTTAAAATGTTTGTTTATTTATTTTTTGACAGAGAGAGAGAGAGAGATAGAGCATGAGCAGGGGAGGGGCAGAGAGAGAGGGAGACACAGAATCTGAAACGGGCTCCAGGCTCTGAGCTGTCAGCACAGAGCCCGACGTGGGCCTCAATCCCATGAACTGTGAGATCGTGACCTGAGCTGAAATCAAGAGTCAACCCACTGAGTCACCTGGGCGCCCCTTAGTGGTTATAATTTTAAAGACGTGAAGCCAAAAATGATCTCTTAAACGGCTTCTAATGTTGCCAACTTTTCTAAAAGGAGTCTATGGTCATCTCTAAAGAACTGACTTTTGGGGGGCGCCTGGGTGGCTCAGTCGGTTGAGCGTCCGACTTCGGCTCAGGTCATGATCTCACAGTCCGTGAGTTCGAGCCCCGCGTCGGGCTCTGTGCTGACAGCTCAGAGCCCAGAGCCTGTTTTGGATTCTGTGTCTCCCTCTCTCTCTGCCCCTTCCTTGCTCATGCTCTGTCTCTCTCTGTCTCAAAAATAAATAAAACATTTAAAAAAAATAAAAAAAAAAAGAAGAACTGACCTTTGGGATATGCTGTCAGAGTTTTCCCCCTCCACACTTAAAATATGTAATCCTATGTATTGTCACTTAGTTCTTAAGTCAGGCTTATAAAAAATTTTGGCTAACAGAAACATTAACCTGCCATGATTTTCAATGTGTAAAGCAAGTCTTGAGTCCTCTTATTTGAATAAAATTATTTGAATTTATGAAAGGATTGTGAAACCCCAGGTATAAATGAACACTTAGAATGAAAGCAGTAGGAACAGAGGGAGGGGACATCTGTCAGGCATATGGCCTGGCATGGTTCCAAGGATGACCCAGACCCTTCCCTGGGTCCCTGAATCCTTCCCTGGATTCACTTTGTTGTCACCAAAAATACAGCTTCTGTTACTCTGCATAACTCACTACAATTGAAGATATAATCCTTGGGGGTGCCTGGGTGGCTCAGTCGGGTAAGCGCCCGACTTCGATTCAGGTTATGATCTCACAGTTTGTGAGTTTGAGCCCCGCGTCTGGCTCTGTGCTGACACCTCAGAGCCTGGAGCCTGCTTCGGATTCTGTGTCTCCCTCTCTCTCTCTGCTCGTCCCCGGCTCGCATTCTAACTCTCAAAAATAAATGAACATTTAAAAAAGAAAAGAAAAGAAAATATAATCCCTTAGAATAGTCAAACCAAGCTTTGTGTGTGAAGTCTGAATTTGCTTCCATGAGTGGTTAGTGTGCTATTTAGGGGTAAACTATTTGTTTAGCTTAACTATGCGTAGTCCTGTATGGCAGCCCGTGGTAGGCACTCTTAATAAAGGTTTTTGGTTTTTTCCTCTCTGTTACAGTGTTTCTGAGACCTCAGAGAAATTTGGAATCTATAGACCCACAGTTTACAATTCGGAGGAAAATGGAGCAGATGAGAGAAGAGAAGGAATTGGTGGAACATCTCCGCGAGGTACCCAAGAGATAGTATATAACCGAATAAGCGCCTTCAGGGTTGAGGCAGCATTCTGTATTTTCGAAAAATTGACTTTGAAGCACCGTAGAAAGGGACCTGTAGGACTCTAGCAAACAATCAGTATTCACGGCATGGGAGCTTTGAAGGAAGAGAGAGAGAGCAGGGCTGAAGAGGTCCTCGGGGTGGGAGTGAGGGGGTTTGGCTGTCAGAGGGCAAACGTGAGTGTCGTGTGTCCTAGCCATGTAAGTGTCAGGATCCTGGCTGTGATACTCTGCTGTACTTTTGCAAGTTGTTACCTTTGGGGGAAACTAGGTAAAAGGCACATGGAGTCTCTCTAATATTTCTTGTAATGGAGTATGGATTTATAATTTCTGAAGATAAAAAGTTCAGTTTTGTTAAAGGGATAAAAATGGATTTCTCGGTTAAAACATAGTGTGAGAGGGGCGCCTGGGTGGCTCAGTCAGTGAAGCGTCTGACTTCGGCTCAGGTCATGATCTCACGGTTCGTGGGTTCGAGCCCCACGTCGGGCTCTGGGCTGACAGCTCGGAGCCTGGAGCCTGTTTCAGATTCTGTGTCTCCCTCTCTCTCTCTCTCTGACCCTCCCCCGTTCGTGCTCTGTCTCTCTCTCTGTCTCAAAAATAAATAAACGTTAAAAAAAAAGATTAAAAAAAAAACCATAATGTGAGAGAAAAGCATCCTTCAATCCCTCGTCTGCCCCTCGAAGGCCGTCAGAACCAGCTGGGCCTGGTTTCTGTTGGTCGCCTCATTCTGGTTTTCTATTTTCATAGCCAAGGCTCTGGCAACATTGAACTCCAGAAGTAATTCCATTATTCCTTTCACTCAACTTATTAAAACTTGTAGGTGTGGCTGGATTTGGTTTTCTACAGCGGAATTTTTACTGTAGTATCTTTCGGAAAAGGTTCAAATAATGTCAGTGTTTTCCAAATCTTCCTATTCTTCTTCCCCATAACGAAGTTAGGGTCTCAATTGATAAATACCCGTAGCTGTTTCTTACCGTCAGTTGCCTGGTAACAGCTGGCTTCCTTCTGATTCCCCCACAGAGCATCGAGATGAGACTCAAGGTCAGCCTGCATGAAGACCTGGGGGCCGCACTCATGGATGGCGTGGTCCTCTGTCACCTGGTCAATCACATCCGCCCGCGCTCCGTCGCAAGCATCCATGTCCCGTCACCAGCAGTTGTAAGTAACACCAGATAAAGGGAGACTAACTTTTACATAAGACACACACTTTGGGGGGACGGTGTTGCTCGTTAAAGATGAGTTGTGATTTAAACAGTGAGAAGTCTTTCCAGAAAGCTCTTCCGGTAGGTAGCTTCTCTTCTTTTTTTTTTATTTTTTTAATTTTTTTTAATGTTTGTTTATTTTTGAGGCAGAGGGAGACAGAGCGCGAGTGGGGGAGGGGCAGAGAGAGAGGGAGATGCAGAATCTGAAGCAGGTTCCGGGCTCTGAGCTGTCAGCGCAGGGGTCGATCCCCCAAACCGTGAGCTCATGACCTGAGCCGAAGTCGGACGCTCAACTGACTGAGCCACCCAGGCGCCCCGGTAGCTTCTCATCTAAATGGGATCTCTTTCTCAATCACTGAGGCTTTTAGGATGACTCTGAAAAGACATGGATTCTGTGTATAATGACATCAGTAACCTCTCCAGCCAGAGTTTGGTCAGCCGGGCATTAATTCAGCAATTCCTTGGTGCCTCACTTTGCTCAGGTGGGGTACACTGGAGGTCCTGGGGCAATAATGAGAAAAGACTGACTGAGTGAAACTCCACCAACACCCTCAAAATGCACTGCTCCACTGCAGGGAGGTAAAGCTGCATACAGAAACCTCTTCCTGTAGATCACAGAGCACGTTTCCATCCAGAAGAGGGTTACAGAGTCCCTTCTTTGGTCATTCAGATGAGGGTGGGGGAACCAGAGATAAGCTTGTCTTTGGAGTCCTATATCAGGTTCAGGCAAGTAGGAAAAAAAGAAAAATGTCTATCCACACTCTCCACTGTTCATTAGGAGAGGTGGGGAGAGTTTTGGGGCTCTGCAGGCAGCGTTTAGGCTCAAACTCTAGCTCTGCCTATAAGCCGTGTGACGTTGCGCAGGTATCTGACCTCTCTTTAACTTGATTTGTTCTTGGACATGTTCTTCTGAGGATAAAATAAGGCTCCCGCATGTGATACATGCACGAATGTAAGCCATTGATGTCATTAGTGTTTATAGAACAGGTTTCAACATTCAGAACCCCTAATTGCAAGGCACAGTGCTCATAAAATATCACATAATGAGTGTTTTTCTCCCTCCCCCCCCAAAGGTTAAAATGACATTATTGATGCTTTTCTTTCGGCAGCAGGAGAGATTAGCTAATGAATCTACTCCAACTGTCAGCTTCCTTTCTATACTATTGAACATATTTTTCATGGAAAAGTTTTACCCCTTTTTTTTTGCCTCAGAAATTAGAGGAAAATGATCAATTTGTCTCTTCAAATCTGTGCCTAGCTTGCCTTAGTTTGGGGAGCAAATTCTGTCCTATAATCTGCTATGAAACTTTCCAGTATTTTCTACAAGTGAGGCCCAAATGGCTATAAAGTTGTGTGAGCCATGTGCGAAATTCACATTTAACAGTTTTTCCCAATTTTTAAAAAAAATTTTTTTTTAACGTTTATTTATTTTGAGACAGAGAGAGACAGAGCATGAACAGGGGAGGGGCAGAGAGAGAGGGAGACACAGAATCGGAAACAGGCTCCAGGCTCTGAGCTGTCAGCCAGAGCCCGACGCGGGGCTCGATCTCACAGATCGTGAGATCATGACCTGAGCTGAAGTCGGACGCTTAACCGACCAAGCCACCCAGGTGCCCCCCCCCCCCAATTTTTTTATAAGAGAGAAACTGTGACTCCTCATAGCCTCCAGTTTGAATGTACAATTAGTTATATTATTCACAGTGAATATGAGTCATGTGTCTAAGCATTGTTATATTTTGTTAATCCTTCAGGAAAAATGATGCGCTCCTTTAAAAATCTTTTGGTTGTCAACCTGTTTTCTTTTTTAAATATTTTTTTAATTGAAGAAATAATGGGAAATAATGCCCAACTAGAGAAAATAGAGAAATGCAGAGGAAAAAATAATATCAACCTTTTTTCCATGAGCCAAAGACAACCACTGCTAGCATTTTGGCCTCTCTACTAACTGCTGGCATCCTTTCTGCGTTTAAGGTCTTTTATTGAATGATGAGCTACTTATGTATACTATTTAGTAGTGTTTAAAATGTATCAAAACCTAGATTTTCCTCATGTCACAAAAATTCTTCATAAATATCCACTTTAATAACTGTAATGTATTTTAGCTTGCATTATCATAGTGTAGTTTTCCTTTTTAGAAATATGGGCTGTTTCCAAATGTCCACTTACCTAAAATTCTTTGGGGAGGTTCTCGGAGCCCCCTTTGATCAGACCACCAGCTGTGCTGCAGCTGTGGAACCTGCTTTTGGTCCTAGTGTGGGCTATCATTGTCTACTCCAGTGTTTACGCGGGCTCTTCCCTCTAAACTAGAAGGCTCCCCCCACCCTCTCTCCAAATGCCCTCATCTTGCAGCCTCACTGGCTCCCATTGCTCCTGTCCCTCAGCGTCTACAGGAGGCAAGCCATTCTTGAGCCCTTAAAACTGAGTTTAGGGTCCGTTCCTTATGTTTTTTTTTCTCCTAATAGTCTCACAACTCAGACCTCTACCATACTAAACTATAATTTCCTGCAACTTACTAATATTTCCAACTAGACTAGAGGTAAGTGACCCTGAGAATTGTGGGTTTCGCTTCCACGGGTGCATACTTCACAGCCGGTGGAGTATCTGACACATGGGAAACACACAGTATGTGCCATCATATCTGCACCAACAGAATGGATGCCTTTTCTGCCCACGTTATTGTCAATATCAAGCATTCTAACTTTTCATTCACAAAACTAATAGTGTCCATTTTTTTTATGCCAAGCAGGTGTAATTTTGATTCTTTGACCATTGACGGGGTCGAACCTCTGACTATTTTATTTGTAGTAAGTGCTTTTCTAACTAAACCCAGACGACAATAGTAGAATGGGCCCTCCTTCAATTCCAAAGATGGGAAATATTCTTGCGTTGACTTTACTGGGCTGACCTAAATATTTTGAATGGTGTTGGGCGTCTTTGGAGTTTCAGAAAAGAGCCCCACAAAATCCTAAGTACACAGAGGACGATGAGGGCCTGGAGGGTTGGAGAGACAAATACTCAGGTCTCAAATGGTGAAATGCCTCTTGGTGCCCTGTCAGCTGGGCCAGCTCCTATTCTTCTGGTAACCTCATGTCACATTACCTAAGTCTGTTCCTTCCCTTTGCATAAGGGTTAACGTGGTGGCCTTGTCCTAAGATATGCCTGGGAGTGAGCAAAACCACCGAAGCAGCTTCCTGCCCCATCTTTGCAAGTCTCACGTTAAGGGGTACCATTTCCTCTCTAGCCAAGGTGAAGAATGCTTGTTTAGCCTCCAAATTAAATGGTTCCATGCCAGCAGGTTTTCTTTTTCCCTTTTTCCGGGGGCGGGAGTGGGGGGAGGATAAGGAGTCCCTTTTTAAAAAGTAAATAATGTGCAAACAGATTTTTGTGCTGAGTAGCGTGGACCCTCTAAGATGGGCTAAGAGTCACCTCACTCTCGCTTACTTTTCACAGGGCAAAATCAGTCCTTATAAAATATTACTTCCACACCCAGACTGTTGGATTCAGTCATTCTTCTTGCTCCCTTTTTAAGGGAACTAAGAGTAGAATATTAAAATTTAATAGTAAAGCTTTTAAACTTACCATGTAAAAATCAAACTGTGTGAATCAGATGTACCTGTTTTCCATCCCACACCTTAGAGGCCATCTGTAACCACAGTCAACTCAACTGTGAGAGACCATTGCTTAAATCCTAAACAGGCCACCATTTTTATGCTGTTTACTTCTGTTGCCTCTTTCTCATCAAACCCATTGCTTTGGCAGGAAGGAGATTAATTGGCCTGCTGAATTTAACCCTTCTTTTAGAAATATATTGCTGTTGGGAATAGGTGATGCTTATGGTATATTAATAGATGAATGAAAGCAGATTATGCAAGAGTATGATCCCATAAAAATTATAAGTATGCATGTATATGTATATACATATACACATATATATAAATACTGTTTATGAGTATACATATGTATATACACATACATGCATATGCAGAAATTTGCATTTATACACATATATATACACATGTATATACACATGTAGAAATCCTGCTTATATAAACATCTATGTGTATACGTGTGTTTCTGTGTATCTTTTCACACATGCATATACACATACACAATGTCTGGAAGACTATAATCCAAAATATTAATAGTTCTCATCTCTAGGTGGATGTTTCTGGATGATTTTTATTGTCTTCTATTTGCTTAGGTATTTTTTCCCTTCAATGAACATGTGTTACTTGTGCCATTTAGAAAGGTTAAAATTTAACCTGTTATTAAAAATCATTTCTCTTTTAATAATTAATTATTTCTCCATATTTGCATTTATAGCCCAAACTTAGCATGGCCAAATGCAGAAGAAATGTGGAAAACTTTTTGGAAGCCTGTCGAAAATTAGGAGTACCAGAGGTAACATCAAACTTAGTCCCAATAACCATGTTTTGGTACCGATTTCATTTAATGCATGTGTTTGAGACCACTGAATGAATGTACAGATTTACACATCCTTTGAAGTCTCAGTCTTTTTTGAGGAATAATGTTGAATAAGTTACATAAAATTTTGGCTGAATTCCTCTATTACAGTGAAATTAAAATGGCTTAAAGCGGTATTGGTCAATACTGAGGGAAAAGAGAGTAGAATTTCTTTAAGGTTTTGAAATAAATGCAAAATTCCAGACTTGAGAAAAACATGTAGTCAGCTTGATTCTCTACTCCAAGAACAAAAATTGCTGAGGCTCCATTGAGCAATTTGGCACGTTCCATAGGGTAGCATTTTGGAGGTGATGGTTTTCCTTAGCCAAAGCTGTTATGCAAAGCACACCTGTAGTGAACTCCTAATTTGTTGATTTCCATTCTGTGTAGTTGCATTTTGGGTATGTGGATCAACATAATATTGAAAATATTGTAATCATTGTTATTATTATCATTAATCATTACCACTAATAATAACAATGTTTGTATGTTGCTTTGTAATTTGTTAACTGTTCCCAGTTCCATTCCCCCCGTTAACCCACGGTAGATCCAATTGGCATTCCTTATAGCCAGCCCAACTATAGTTGGCTACTTTGTCTTTCTCCCAAGCTAAGCCCCACCCTCAGCCTCAGCCTGATGGCTAATTTGGGGCTTTTAAAGGCTTTGCTATTAGTAACAAAATCCACTCAATCTGGGGATAAGTTGAGAAGTTGATAATCATTGTGATAAACAGATACGGACAGTAATTACATTTTGAAAAATTTTCTTCTGTGTTTTCTAACATGCCAGGGATAAAGTAACTACAAACTCTGCTGTGAAATACTGTTTATGAGTATGTGAAGGAATTGCGTTGCAACGTAATTCTACTCAGTGGTAGGAGTTAGTTATTGGAGTTGAGAAAGACTTATTCTCCCTCCCACCATCCCTCCCATCTTCCTCTTTTTCCCTCCATCTTTCCTTCCTTCCTGCTTTCCTTCCTTTCTTCCCTCCCTATCTTTTAGCTTGTTAAGGTTCAAAGGTAAGGGGTTATTAGTGGTGCATTTTTTATCTTATTTGAGGGCAAGGAGAGAATTATTAAAGCACCATTAAGTCAGAACTGTATCCATAAAGAAAATCTTATAAATTCACGTTTAAAAAGAGCGTAATCTTTATATAATGGATGAAATGTCTTTGTGATCAATCCAAATGTCTTTCAGTAATGTTAATGTTAATCTCTGTCTCTATATTGCATGTGTATGTTTTAATATTGCATATACATTCTTTGCTTCAAATATTTGTGAAAATTCTTATACACACACTATTTTTAATAATTGGACCATCATGGGCTAATAGGATTTCCATGTGTGAATCAAAACTATCCTACTAGGTTTCAGACGATAAATTATTTGTGTCTGTGCCAGAAAGCACTGATGACTTACAGCCTAATCCCCTGTGATATTTTTAAACTCATCAAAAAAATTTTTTTTGGCTTATGGTGATACAAAATGAAATGGAAATGCCCTTAACCAAGTGTTGTGAATAAAGGTTGGTAATTATAATTTTCTTTCAAAGTAGGGAAAAGGAAATTAAATTACCATAATATGCAGAGAAAATTTTATCATAATTTCTGAATCATGCCCCTAGCAAAGTGTCCCTTGCACTAATCAGTAGCTCATAATTTCCAGGAAGATTGAATTACAGGGAATAAATAACCTTTTTTGCCAGTGTCCCATTTAACTATGCTTAGTAAGAAATATATTACTTAGGCCAGTTTTGAAATTTTTTTTGAAGATTTGAGGTGACTTTCAAGTTTGCACCGTGTGTGATGTGCATGTATGCTTGTGTGCATGCTTGTGTGTGTGTGTGTGTGTGTGTGTGTGTGTGTGTGTGTGTGTTATCCATCCTAATGGATAATCCAGTAGCATTTCACCGGTGACTAGAGTTACATGAAGCTTTTTGCTACTAGAGAAAGTCTGTTGGTTAATTAGCAATTGAACTTCTTTAATCAGATGTGTTAAAGTAAGGAAAGAATATTCTAGTGGAAAACTAGAAATTGCCATTGGAAGGCAGTTGGCAAATCTCCCTGTATGCTCAAAGGAGCATACTTTCATCTCACGGAGTGAATTAGAAATACATGATTGGAAACGAAATCTTTCCTCTGGGTGTATGATAGTTGGGGGAGGGGTGAAATGACTCCCTTCCCCTTAGGTATGCTTCTTTCACTAGCGGGGGTGAAGTTTTAATGTACGTGTTTTAATGTAGTATAAACAATTGCTTATTTACACTAAAAAATAATATATCACAAGCCTAATTGCAGAAATTCTCCATTTACAGTCAGATATTTGAAAAGGCTGGTACCTGAAAACACAGAGAACCTGTGCCATTACTTTCTTAATTGCATCACATTTAATATTTGGGTACAAAACAGTCATTGATTTCTCAGTCAAAAACATAGTTATTTCCTCAATTTGCAAGCTTTTCCTGCTTCTCCACCCATTACTTATCTACTCACTTACACTCACAAGTCACAGAGATCTTGAATTCTGTATTTGATAAGCTAAATACTAATTGACAGTGATGAATCACCCTGTAGAGCCTGAGAAGTCACAGCTGTGCTCTAAGCTTTGCATTTGTTGTCTTTTGTAATAGAATCACCGTTTGAAACTAGAAGGCAAAGTCAGCATTGGCAGCTTCTATAATTTGTCAGGTTCCTGTGGATGGAATGCGGTTGCTGAGCAGATTTAGTTAAATTTTTACAAATAAAGTAATATGAAGGGATGGAAGTAATTTTAAAATTGTTCCAGTTGTTCTAGTGCCTTATATTTTCTTTAGAAGTCCCCATGGACACAATCCCAGCTCTATACCTCGGGGTCGGTCAAGGTTCATGAAGCATTTTACTCTGCACTTGGGTAGCGAGGTTCTGGTGTGGCTTACTGTACATGTGGCTTCTTCAAACTGGCTGCATTTGGACTTGCAGGCAGGGAAAGCAGCCCAGTTGGTGTATTTGCAGGAGGTTAGCACATGTAGACGGGTAAGGCACCTCCAGAGCTCTGGTGTGTGCTTTGTGACGTGTGGGTAAGGCTGGATCCTTGGCTCCTTAGTCGGTGGGGACAGACAGGATTTGGAACAGCAGCTGCCACTGATGGAAAGAAGATGACATCACAGAAAGAAGTTCCCGATGGGGACCTGGAGAAATTCTGTTAGGGTAACAGGAGAATTGCTTGCCACCAACTGAGAGGGATTTGGCATGAGGTGGAGGTTTGCTGATGAGAATACCAAGGAAAGGTCCTTACAAATGAAGTAGATGGAGCGTTTGTGGACAACTTCCTTTCTCCATGTTGGGATGACATTCTTTCCAATAGTTCTTTTTAAAAAAAAAATTTTTTTTAATGTTTATTTTTGAGAGAGAGAGAGACAGAACGTTGAGTGGGGGAGAAGGAGAGAGAGAGAGAGAGAGAGAGACAGAATCCCAAGCAGTCTCCAGACTCTGAGCTATCACCACAGAGCCTGACACGGGGCTCAAACTCACAAACAGATCGCGACCTGAAGGGAAGTCAGACACACCGACTGAGCCACCCAGGTGCCCCTCCTTCCGGTAGTTACTTCAATGTATGTTATTCTTCCTTCCTGCTGTCCATTTTAAGTGCCTTGGGTTTTTGGTTTTGGTTTTAGGACCAGTTCCCCAACTAAAGGGACACAAACTGAGTGAACACAATGTGGAAGGAGAAGAGTGAGTGGGTGAAAGGGATCTGTGAGCCTGAGGAGGGAATGCATAAGGTCTGGGGTCAATGATCCCCCACTTAAGCTGGTAACTAGTTATGTGCCCTGAGGCAAACTCTTTAAAATTAGCAGCAGTTAACCATTCGTTGAGGACTTGTTATACATGCATCATCTTAAAAACTTCTTATACATGCATCATCTTAAATGCTCACTGTTGAGGGTCGGAGGTAAATATTTTCTCGCCGTACCCTGAGGAAACAGAGTCCAGAGAGCTTATAATTCCCTAAACTCACTCTCACAGCTGGTAGCCATAGACATGGCGGTTTGAACCGGTTGAGTCTCCCCCCCACCCTGCTCTGCAAACTGCAGGTGTTGGGACTTGAGGAGTAAATATAAGCCCATTCTTCAGAGCCCTCGAGTCTTTTCAAATGGCCAGCTCAGGAGGGGAGGGAGAGCCAAGTGGGAAGACTACAGATCGTTCTCACCTCCTGCATCAGCCAGAGCAGTTTCTGTTTTATCAATAGCATATATTAGATTTCTAGCTAAGATTTTCTTTGGGGGGGGGGTGGGGGCGGTTAGGAAGCATCCTGTTGCTAAGCTTAGCTTGAAAATCACAGACCTCTCCGCTTTCTCTGAGCTGTAATACTCCGTGAAAGTCCAGCTCCGTAATTACCTCTTTCTCATCCACTGCTTGGCGGTGGGCGAATTCACCGCGGGTGCATCAGGGTGCCCTGGAAAATCTGGGGATTGGGTGGTGGTGCCGGCATCAACTTGATCTTGAAGACCGACCTCCCCTTGGTGGGCTTCCAGCTTCTTGAGGATATGTTCTTTATATCCCCCCAAAATCTGACCTGAAGTCATGAGGCTATGAATGGACAGACTGAGGCTTCTTTTCTGAGTCACCTGGGCCACGCTTGGCCTCTATGCTTGATGTAGAAGATTCACCGTTGATTATTGGGGATTTCCAATTGGATCCAAATTTAGGGCTGTTTGGGGCTCTTTTTAGTATTGTCTCCGCTCAAAAGAAATCTCTGACTTACAAAGCATTAAAGTTATTAGAAAATAGAGAATTATATTTTGGTTCACAAGGGAAATTTTCCTACTCGGTTTTAAATAAGGAGCCTTGGCCTCAGACCTCTGTAAGGAGCTTAATTTAAGACTTGTTTTCTTTAGAGGAGAAGGGAACTTAGATGAAACGCGCTTTGATTTTGAGCCGCCCAGCCCTTGGTAGCCACTGTTGTCTGCAGAGGGAAAACAGAGGAGGATTAATAAGGGCAGCAGCTCTACCTCGGTAGACACCTTGGCCGCACAGGGCCCCCACCTGCCTGCCTGAGCAGCACAGACGCCAGGGGCTTGCGGGACCGTAGGATGTCCCTTAGCTTCTACATGGGCCAAAAGGAGTTACAAATAAAATCCTCGAGGGGCACCTGGGTGGCTCAGTCAGTTAAGGGGCCGACTTGGGCTCAGGTCATGATCTCGTGGTTTGTGAGTTCAAGCCCCGTGTCGCGCTCTGTGCTGACAGCTCGGAGCCTGGTGCCTGCTTCAGATTCTGTCTCTCTCTCTCTCTCTCTCTCTCTCTCAAAAATAAACATTAAAAAAAATTTTTTTAAATCTAGTGCATTTTGGATTCTAACCATGATCCTGTTGCTATAAGAGGATTGTGTTGATATTATGGCCGAGTCTTCAGTGCCTTTCATATTTGCCTTTCGATGTTTTCTAAAATGGGATACGGTAATTGAAAGTGTCAGTAGTAACTTTCCTACTGTCTGTGAGGGTTTAGAAAATTTGTAACTAATCTGAATTATTTTTTTTATTGGCAGGCATTCTATAAATTGAAAACACGTTGTTGTAATCTTGAGGAGAAATGAGTTCTTTCTCTTTGATCTTTATGCCTCTTTTTTCCCCTTCAGCATCAATTCAAATCATAATAAGTACTTTACTGGGATAGGCTGAGATTCTTTTCTTTTTAATGTTTGTTTGTTTAGAGAGAGAGTATGCCCTTGTGAGCAGGGGACAGGCAGAGAGAGCGGGAGAGAGAGAATCCCAAGCAGGCTCCATGTTGTCAGCACAGAGATCATGACCTGAGCTGAATTCAACAGTCAGACACTTGACCGACTGAGCCTCCCCACTGCCCTTGGAATGAGATTCTTACTACAAAATTCATTTGGCTTTTACATTTATATTGGTTAATTCTGAGTCTGAATAACCAGAGGTGAAGACCGACACATTAATTATTTTTGTTAACAGCAATTTAAAAATTTGTAATAGATTTAAAAGGACCAGTCTCTAGCTTGTAAAATCAGGCCCAATTTCTTACAGGTGGTGTGTGTTTGCCATTGAGAATGTAAGAATTCTTTCCCACTGTGTGTCTCTCTGGGCAGCGGTCTAACAGCCTTTCATGAATGCACGGTTGAGAAGAACCATTTTAAAAGCGGCATCTTCAAAAGGTTTTAAACTGCAATTCTAGATAAAGTAGTTTCCTGATACAACAGTTACCCTCCACGTTCATAAAATTGATGATTAGTTCTGTGTATTTGGAGAAAACTGTGAAAACCCTTCACTACCTCACTCAACTCCCCACCAGATTCTACCTTGTCAGTCAGAGCTTTACGTGTTCAGAGTGGCCGTCAACGTTCCTGAGCTATGTTACCTTAGGTTTAAAGAAAAAATACTTTGTAATCGTGTTGACTTAAAAGTTACAATTATATTTATTTAAAAAAAAAACGTTTTTTTTTTAAATGTTTATTTTTGAGAGCGAGACACAGCACAAGTGGGGGAGGGGCAGAGAGAGAGGGAAACACAAAATCCGAAGCAGCTCCAGGCTCTGGGCTGTCCACACAGAGCCCAACACAGGGCTCGAACTCACAAGCTGTGAGATCGTGACCTGAGCCAATGTTGGAAGCTTAACCAACATTGAGCCACCCAGGCGTCCCTAAAATTAATAAAATGAATATATTGTAAAATTGCTAGAATTTAGACTGCAGAACACTCACAACATTTATAATCTAGACCTTTTTCCAGATCTGTCTACATTTCTGTTTGCATCCCTAGTATTGGGGGAGGCTCGGCAAGCCTTAGTCACACTTTCTTGAATTAACCTTGGCAGTTGTGATTTCTGTTCTTTGTAGTGGGAATTAGCATCCACACTTGCCTCTGAGGACTCTGAGTGTATTCACTGTGCCTTTCAAATGCCTTGCAGTAATTACTAATGCTCTGTCCTACAGGGTGAAATTTTGCCTCTTTCCATTTTCATCCTTTTTACTATTTTCCTGTTTTAATTCTAAGAGAAAAAAAATGCACCGTCTCTAAGTGCCGCTCATTAAGACTGTAATTTGGTAGGCACAGGATCAGAACGTTCATTTCCCCCAGCGGTTTCAGCCCTGTTTCCTAGCACAGCGTCCTTGAGGAGGTTGCTGTGGCAGTTTGGGCTGTGGGACGTGGGACGGAATCAGAGCGCGGGTCTCAGAGGACCCCAGCAGCCCACACTCCACATGTTACGGTGATTCCAGTTTTTGCCTACCAGACAATCTTAGACCCATGCCTTTTCCTTTAGAGATCACAAGTTAGTTTAAACCAAACACCATGGACTGTGAGTCTAGGCCCTGCCCACTTTAATCTGAAATCTGAATTAAGCCCCGAATCTGTGGCATCACAAAATTGATTCCAGGACAAGAAGAATGGTCTGTGTAGGCTCCCCATGTGAGAAGTGTGCTACTCAAGAACACTGTAAGGACTATCCGATTCAAGTTCTTGGAGGGCATTGCTGGGGAGCAGAGCAGACATTTTCCCTAGGGTTCTGGGAAGTGTTTTAAAGCATAGAGTGGAGGTAGAATGATTTGCTTTTGCTGTGGAAATACCCACTTTTGTGAAAATTCACATTTCAGTTTGTGGACGCCTTATGTCTTACGTCTGCTTTGCTCAGATTTCACTGGTTCAGCACAACATTGCAATAGAGAATTCTTATTGCAATAACACGTCTTTCCTTAGATGTTTCCCCATCTGCTAATCCTTGACCAGTGTCTCTCTCCCAGTGAAATCAAATCTATGTGTAGATGTTTTAATTCTTGGGAAAGTAACAGCAGTAGCTTGATTCCTCCGAATCCACTGAGAAAAGCTGCATGATCTGAATAGATGTAACGTGGCTTACTGTCTTTAAAAAGTCTTAAGAACAGCACCTTTACCTTCATAAATTAAAATTAGAATGTTTTTAGTCTTATCCATCCTGCTTGATATTATAGCATTACTTTTCATCTGAGGGCATCAAGCTGACTTCAGAGGATATAAGACAGCATCTTTATCTTAGAAGCTTTCAGTTGCTCTGTGATTTGCATCTGCTTAGCAATGAGGCTAAATTAAAGGGGAAAACTGTAGCAAAGTATGATATAAAATATATATCGTATAGATGTTTTTAAATGCTTTGCCAGACTTGAAATAAAGCTGCATGTATGGACTATATCTTAAATAGTTTCAATTCTTGTTTCATTTGGACACAAAACTGCTTTCATGTTGACATATCAGTCATAATCAGTTATAATCACTGTTAATGTTAATCTATAGTCCTTTCCAGTTCGGGAAGTCATTGTATCAGGAAACTGCTTCCTGACAAGAGCAGATATTTGGAGGCCAACTCAGAGGACCCGTGCCTTACCATACGTGTTTAGTGATGAATAAATTTACATGATTATCCCATGTTGGGGGGTGTACTTTTATTCTAACCGCACATCTAAGAAGCCTCCTTTAGACTTTTGGTTTATGTGTGACTGCAAAAACATGAAATTTAACGTGCTTTCTGACACATGTAGGAACACAAGTAAAACCAGAATTCTCCGGAGTCTATCAGTAACCCTAGAACAAAAAAGAATTAGGTGTGTGTGTTACCTTTCAGAGAGGAGTACTTTGTATTCATTGAGTCTTCATAAACCAGGGTGAAAAAAAAATACATTGAGAATGGTGAGGACAGGTGGGGATTCAACTTGGAAGCTTATGTTTTGCCCTTAGGTGAGGTTATGTCCTAAATGTCCCTAGTGAAAAGCTCTTATTTCTTTGCCATTGGTGAGCACATGATACCACCTGGATATTAAAACTGTTTGGATGCCAGTAACATCCAATTGAAGAGCGTGCTTTTCCTTAGTAGTGGCTTTGTGGGTGAAGGATTTCCTTGTGCTACTTGCATAAAACACTTTGGGTATGCTACTTTGTTTTGTAACCGGTTAAAAAATCTTTGGTGGAATGGGTTTTACCTGCTTGAAATAAGGGGTTAGTCTTGCCATTTGCTAGTAACCAAAAATGTGTGCTTCTTTCCAGCTGTTCTTCCGTGTAGTTTTAATTGTACGCACTGTCTCTTTCTGTTCTAATGGCTGCCCACGGAATAGGCCGACCTCTGCTCTCCGTATGACATCCTGCACTTGGACTTCCGTCACATTCGAAAGACTGTTGACACTCTGCTGGCCCTTGGGGAGAAACCCCCACAACCAACTTCTGCCCTCCGCTCCAGGGACCTTATAAGCTTCTGTCTTGTCCATATTCTCTTTATAGTGCTGATCTATATCACTTACCGCTGGAATGCTCTGTCCGCATAACGTGTGCATGTGCATCCGAACAAACACTCTGCTGTGTCACCCTGAGCCATCACAGGGCCCTTCCTCCCTCTGAGCCTCTGCCTTGCCAGCTTCCATCCCTGTCATCTCTTCAGTAGTCTCTCGAGTTTTGAAGGGAACGCTACAAGTCAGGTTTTCCCAAGGCACAGACTTTATAGAGTGCAGTTCCCATTAAATAATCTCTCTCGCTTCCTAAAAACCACTGACAGCAGAGTGTATCGAGACCTCATGCTTTCTCACTCACATAGCTGCCCTGGATAGAGTGGAAGAAGATGCCAGAACAGGAGCAGAGGGGATTTAGGATATGGAAGTCTTTCCTTTGGGTCAGTGTCAGATCCTAATTCAGGAACGGGCAATTGAGGTGTAGTGGAGCCACCTTGCAGAGAAGACAGGAAATCAGCATTTTGGGCCCAATTCAGTCTAGAAAAGTCTTTAATAATACCGTTATTGACCAAGTTGAAAAATACCGTCAGTGAGTGACTGCTTTGTCGGCCATTCAGTTGGTTTCTTCCCTATTTCCCTCAATGGGAGGGTTGCTGCCCACTGCTACCCTGAGCAAGCCCCTCTGCCCTGCTGCAGGGGAAGGAGCTGTGCAGCGCGGGGCTGGGGAAGGAGGGGCCATTGCTGTTAAAGCGCCACCTGGAGGCTTCACTTGCACATCACTTCCCGCATAGTTTTACCTTTTACTCCTTGCTAGGTCTACCCTGAGGCTCTTAGAAAAGCATTTTCCAGAAGGGATTTCTATTTTTAAATAATGTAATGGGTCGTTTTGCTTTTTTGCTGCATCACATGATAGCTTCAGGTCAAGAACGTGATGGATTTGACTGTATTTGTTTTCAAATAAAGCCATGAGTCATGGAACATTCTTGGTCTGAGGACGTGGGTTACTATGGCAGAAGCCAACAATAAGATTGCTCTCATTTTAGCAGAATGTAGTTTCCCTAATGACTTGACATTTCCATTTAACCTTCGGTTTCCAGTGACATGAGCAAGCTGCTTCTATTCCTAAGTAAGCTTACAGGATTATATATTAACTAAATCTGCTTTTGGAGCAATGTGATTGATCAGTTTGTAACTAAGAGAAAAAAAAAAACAACAACACACATTAGAATCTTGTCTCGGCCAAGATATTCCTGGTTCTGGGATTTCTGTTTCTAATATGAGAACGCCCTGCTTGAGGTTTGGACAGTTTCTCCTCTGCTTCATTATACATCTGGGTGCCACGTACTATTTCTTAAATTTGGGGGATGATGACATTAACTTCCTCAAGATAAATTTCTAGTTCACTGAGATGCGAAGAGTCTCCATCCATGGCTACTAAGAAGATAATTTTAGTTTTCTGAACGTGTCCATGAATCCAGGGGACTTGAGAATATGGAAAACCCACATAGTGAGAAGAGTATATTTATAAATCTTTTTTGTTGCTAAATCAAGTCAGATTTTCTAACCGGAAACACTCTTCCCTCAAAGATAGCTCTTCCCTCCTGATTTTGTGTGGACTGGTGAAGTACAGGGTATGCGGAAGTTGTCTAATTAAGCTCGGTTATGTATAAACAACCCACAGATGTACTGAATTGCTTCTGGTACCCTTCAGTCTGTAACACAATGAAACCCCTTTGTGCAATGTCTCATGAGCACCCTAAACCCTAAGTTGCTTAATAAACACATTTCAAGTGATTCTTCCAGGTTTTTATCGGCCCATCGATACACTGATTTGCCCACCTAGAACAGCCTTTGCTTTTCCATCTGGCTCTACCTTGCACTGACGCTGCCCTGTAATGATCACTGTTGTTTGGTTTGTTTCTTCTTTGGGAGGGGTGGGGGGCAAGAGGGAAGTAGGGAGATGACTTACAGGGGGGCACTTGGAAGAAAATCCTATCAATCAAAACAGAGTAGAACAATCATGTGAGATCAGATTTAATTTTTGGTGCTGAGCTGACATCATTCTCTGGCTCTGTCCATATTTCAGTTCTGGCCTCAAAGGTTCTTTGGATGTGCTTTCATTTCTCCTGTCATTAATGTATCTGTCCCCTGATGTGCTGCTCCTCTTGGGATCTGTTGAATGGCATTTTTTTTTTTTTTTTAATCAGGAGGCATAGTAACTAGCAGAACACAATTAATTTAGCCCTTTAGGCAAAACTTTGAATGAACTGTCTTGCCCATTGTCAAGCTGTTCATTTCTATACAGAATATTAAGCACCCCCGTGGTTCTTCCCCAGAGTACCCGCACACCAACTCATATGCTCTCGTGATGCCTGCCGTTACGTGTGACTGGGGATGCAAACTGATGTGCTTGTCGTCTGAGAGCTGGTCGGGGATTTAGTTGTGTGATTTGTACGTGCAATCCTAAATTTCCTTCCTCACACAAGAAGGACCATTTTCCTAGTACTTCCTTCCAATGCCTGCTAAAAAGAACCAATTATTTATGTTCTGTCTTTGAAATAGAAAGATCTATTTGAAATAGAAGGTTCTCTTTCTCCAGCTTCCCCAATTGATGGCAGCTCGCCACTCAGCGTTAGGATTTCCACAGTGTGTCCCAGCTAATGTGACTCTTCATTCCTTCTATTTATGGATTCAAATCTGTAAGTGGCTCACAGTTCTGGGGAGAGACACCTATGAAATGGGGCTGGGGGAGAGGCACTGCAGAACGCCAAAGTTAGACAACTAAGTAGGAGTTTCATCAATGAGAACAGGTAAAAAAGGCACGTGATATCCTGATACCATTTATTTGTAAGAAATTAAATTTAGTGCGAGGGTCGTCTAAAATCCACACTAGTCCCTGTCATAAGATCAAAGGATTTTTACCTTACAGGGTAAAAGGAATGGACAGTGGATTAAAATTTCAATCCAATGGCTTTGGATTGAGTGGAAAAATATTTTAATCCCATTTTAAGAGATTCTGCGTTTTTTTAAAAAATTGTTTTAATGTTTATTTATTTTTAAGACAGAGTGTAAGCAGGGAAGGGGCAGAGAGAGAGGGGGATACAGAATTCGAAGCAGGCTCCAGGCCCTGACCTGTCAGCACAGAGCCCAGCGCAGGGCTCGAATGCCCATTGAGGTCATGACCTGAGCCTAAGTCAGACGCTTAACCAACTGAGCCTCCCAGGTGCCCTGGAGATTTTAGTTTTTAAGATTAGGCTTCAGGTTTTGAAATTAGTTCTCAATAAAAAATCAGATACATAGAATGTGTGCTTTTTTCTTTGAGACTATCAGGGTCCAGTTCCTTGGCTTTTCACTGCGATTTTATTTGTTCCTGTGTTCATTCATTCATTCCTCAATATTGAATGAGCACTCTTTGAGTAAGGCTGTGTGGTAGACCTGGGGGATAAAAAGGTGACCATGATACGTGACCCCATCTTCGAAAATCTTGCAGTCGAGACCAGGAGCCAGCAAAATTTTTCTGTAAAGTGCCAGATTGTAAATATTTTATGCTTTGTGGGCTCTACAATCTGTTACACAAACTACCCCGTCCTGTTGTGGTCTGGAAGCAGCCATGGATGGCTCATACATGAAGGGGCGTGGCTGTGTCCCCATAAAACTTTGTTCACAATAACAGGCTATGGACTGAATTGGCCTGCAGGCACTGGTTTTTGGAGTCCTGATCTAGTGGACAAATAAAATGGAATTCAGTGTGATACGAGATTCTGCAAAGCACAAGGCAGGGGATCGGACCCTGATGGGTAACGGTCTGTGAAGCCTTCTTGCCCTTGTGCCATGTACCCTGCGACCTGGAAGAGGAATAGCCAGATGGGGGGGGGGCGGTATGTGTTCTGCGGAGGTGAGAAAAGGGGCGGATGTGTGTGGAGAAAGAGGCGTTCTGGAGGGAGGAAGCACTGGAAGATGGCCTGGCTGGAAAGCAGAGAATCAAATGAGGAGTGACGAGACGCCCTCTCAGTCTGTAAGGGTTTAACGTGGTCTCCCTCTTAGTTGGACGACACTGACCCTCCTGAGCAGGAACTGGAAACTCTCTCAGTGTGAAAATAATGCAGACAGTCTTGTTGTAGGTTCACTCACTTCAGTGCCAGGAACCTGCATGTGAGCAACAGACTGAACGATATGGAATCTACTGATGTAAATGACTTTGGTTTAGTCAAGTGGCTGGCCTGGAAGGAGGCATGCGGCCGTTTGGGAGCACGAGGAGCTAGAGAAAGAGGACAGCCAGGCAGGGCTGCTCCTATGAGGCGTTTTCGGCCAGGGCACGATCGATGTCTGTTTCTGTCTTTGAAGAGAAGCCGAACGAGGATCCCCACGTGATGTTGAATTTGTTGGGGGTTACCGGGATAGGACTCCGAGGGTCTAGAGGCCTCTTCTCCCAGGGGCCGCAGATGCAACATACTCCCCCATTGAAGGAATTTCTGGGAAGGAGCTTGGTGTTGTAGAAGGAGCCCCAGCTTTGAGATGAGACTCATCTTCAGATCCTGGTTCTGGTACTTAAGAGTTGTATGACTTTACCAGAGTTACTTAAACTCTACGTCCCCATTTTCCCATCTGTAAAGTAGAGGGATTATACCCACCTTGCACAGTTGTCATAAAGAATTAAGCGATGTAAATCTGTAGCATTGGCACCAAGCCTGTAGGAAGGGGGCCCGGGAAGCCTTCCTAAGGTAACATTTAGTCTTTCTGGCTTGCCTGCCTTTTCTAGCCCTATTTGCTGTGGCTCCAAAAAGAGCTGGATGAGGGGATGTGAGGGAAACTTACCGATTCCACCATGGGAGAAGCAGCAGCAAGCACGCGTTCTTTGGAGGGGATCAGAAGCATTATATTTCTGTAAGATACTACTTCATGACTCTGCCCTGTGCTTTGAAAGGAAACACAGCAATGGTGCCACATTCTCAAGAAGAGCCACTAGGCTTCTCTAACAGTGAAATTGAAATGCACTTAAAGTTCGTGTAAATGTACAGTGATCCCCACTTTAAATCCATTTTAGACCGGTTTCGGTGGCCCTTCTCTGTCCCTTCTGACCCAGCCATAACTCTATGGCAGTTCCTTCCCCATCTCAACTTCTAGGTCACTTCAGGGACCCTCTCCCCATGCCCCCATGGACATGCAGTGGCAGGTCCAGTGTGGGGAAGATGGCCTTCTGGCCTTCCTTACTGTCCTTGCTCAGCCTGTCAAGCAGTGCCTCAGCTCATAATTCCATCAGTCTTCACCCCAGTCCTGTGATGATACAGCCTGAACTGCCATGTTTTTGTTTCTACTAGCTCATGCCAGTCTTCCTAGGTTACCACCAACTCCATCCAAGTAATCTGAGGGCACTTCCGGGTTTCTTCAGGGCATGTGAATGAAAGGAGAAGAGGCAGGAAGGATGTGAAAAAGTACCTTTTTCTGTCTCCTGTTTACTTCTCATTGCCAACTGTAAGGGTGGAAGGGAGAGCCTTGGACTCTGCACCAGGTTTAGGAGTGAGGAGACCAGGAAGTGAGAAAAGACCAGGGAGAGAAAAGACCAGGAAGTGAGACCAGGAAGTGAAAAAAAGACCTGGGAGAGAGGGTGAAGCGAACTCAGCCTGTGATGTCTGCAGAAGTCCTGTCAGCAGGAGGCTGAGACCTCCATACTTTCCCATCCCTGTGTCTCCCATCCCAACCATGACCTCTAGCTTGGAACCACTCTTTAATGGGACCAGGGCAGTCATGAATGGAGACATGTTGAATCTTAAGCAGGACTTAGGATAAGGCACGTAGCCCCAGAAAAGCCATGTTGTACACAGTTTAGACCCTGTGGAAATATTAGTACTTAAATTCAGGAACATTTAGGACTAAATGTAAATAAACACTGTGGTCAAGAAACAAAGTGTCTTTCAAGATGGCCTCAGTCATATGCTTCCTTCTAAGATTTCTATTTGTGTTCCTCACCTAGTGTTCAGTTGATCTCTTACTGTTTTTCTCAGTGATTTATTGAGCTTATGTGTCATATAAAACTCTTTGTGATTTGATGCAAATACTTTTTTTAGAGTTGTTTATCTCTTAATTAGCTTGTTTTTTTTTTTTTGACACATAGAGGCTTTAAACTTTAAGGCATAATCAGTTGTTTCTATCTTTTGTGATTTTTATACCATTTTTTAGCTTAGATAATTTTCCATTTATTTACAAGAGAAAATGCTAAATATTCATGTCTGTTTTATTAGGAGAGGTGTTTGATTTAAAAAAAAAAAAGTTAACACTTTAGGGGCACCTGGGTGGCTCAGTCGGTTAAGCATCCAACTTCAACTTAGGTCATGATCTCATGGTTGGTGAGTTCAAGCCCCGCATTGGGCTCTGTGCTGACAGCTCAGAGCCTGGAGCCTGCTTCGGATTCTGTGTCTCCCTCTCTCTCTGCTCCTCCTCCATTCATGCTCTGTCTCTCTCTCTCTCAAAAATAAACATTAAAAAAAATTTAATGATTTAAAAAAAACAGTTCTTTAATTCATTTCAAATTGATTTTAGCATATGGTGTAAATAGAAGACTTTATTTTTTCCCCAAGTAATACCTTGTATCAGGTGCTTAACCATAATAGTGGCCATTTGTGATTTCCTACAAAGGCAGATGTCAACTTATGTGCTGTGGGGATCATAAGAATGAAGGAAATACACCCCTGCCCTTGTGGAACCAATCTTAGCAATGAAATGCCAGATTGGGGTGATTTCACAAGCCATGGCAAATGGTGTCAGGGAAGGATATACACTGATGTCCGGCTGTGGCATGCCCATCCTGTCCTAGTGACCGCTCCTGACTCCCAGACAGAACCTCCCATCCTTTCTCAGATTGGCATGTGGCTACTAAGTTGGCCAGCAGCATAAACCTGCACACCCACCTAATATGCCATTGACAAGATAATCCTATTATGATACAGATCAGACACATGAAATAATGGTTGAAATTGTGCTTTAAAGAATCAGTTGTCCTGTGTTGACATGTAGTCATTTCTTAAGACCTGGTGCCAGAGAGAGTCGGAGATACTCTTAATTTACCACAAGTTAGGGAAGGAGATGGGGATAGGGGCAAAAGGGTGGTTGAGAGAGTGTAGGAAGATGACATTTGCAGACAGTGGAACAAATTACTTGAGATGTCATGACATGTCCTTTAAAGACCTTTCTGAGGACAGAATGTCTGTATCTGTGGTAATTTATGGGGAGTCCTGCACCGAGGAATTAGGAGGATCTGGTTCCTCAAGCACAAATCTCATGAGACGCAGCAGAATTGTCCAAGATCCTGATTGGCTTCATGTTAAACACTGTGTCCATTGCCTGGGGTGTGACGCACGTGCCATTTAAACTGCCCTTAAAAACAGTGGCCATTGGGCTGTGGAGAACATACCATGATCTGGTAGACAAGAGGGAGTGTTTGCTGTGGATTCTTTTCCTAGCCAAGGAGACATACTCAGCAAGGAGATTCCCCTCATTCCCCGAGCCAAATGACAAAGGTTTGAAATTATCTTGTGTTCTTTTGTAAACTGTTTGGTTGAGCATGCAAGGTTCTCCCCATAAGGAGTGATTTGTGTCGATTATTTTCCTTGACTCACACGTACTGGCCATTTCCCAAGAGCAAAAATACAACATGAGGAAGTAACAGGACATTTGTGTCTTTGACAGTTTTACGAAAGAGTCTTAAAAGAGACACTAATGAAGGCTGTGGTTAAAATTACTTATTTACAAGGCTCTTGATAAACCATGAAGAAAGGATACCAGTCCACCAGCATGCCTCCATTTCAGAGATCACAGCAAATAAAATCAAGGTTTATGGTCATTATAACGGTGCATGGTCAGTGTATAAATGAGTATATTAGTTCCCTTAAAATGTGTGAGAAGCTACTGGCAATTTGGCTTTATAAGAATGTAAGCTAATATATTCTCGGTGTTTGGTTTCCCCCTGACTCTATGTAGCTCAGTTATTTAGCATAACGTTTTTTAAAATGTTTGGATCTATTGCATATTTCAGGATGATTGGGAGACTTTCTGGAACGACCGCCACTTGTGAAAAATCAGTATTTTCTCTGCAAATACAGAAAAGATCTTTGCCAGTGGGTTGAAAGCAAGGGAGAGAGCACAGTCTGAGACGATCAGACAGGCATATGTCAGAGCTCAACTCAGCTCCTGTCAGTGGTGTCCTAAGATTTTATGATTATGTTGCGGTCATCTAAAAATTGATGTTTTGTTTTTCTCCCTTTTAGGAAAAACTGTGTCTACCCCATCACATCCTTGAAGAGAAAGGCCTGGTCAAAGTGGGCATTACTGTTCAAGCATTACTAGATGTAACGGTAACGAAGTCTCTGTTCACATGAAACCAGCTCCTCTCCTTTGGGTCGGTTCAGACTCGTCTCTCGTCAGAGATCCTGAACTCTGCTCTCAGCACCTGTTCCTCCTACCCTCCCGCTCACTACCTGTCAGTTCCCTGGCTCTAGTTGCATTGAAGGGAGGACATAAGGGAAGATGTTTCTGCCTTTCAGAACTGACCTCCACTGTTAAGACATGAGAGAGATTTACCTTAAAGCCAGTGAGGGAGCTGTCTGTGAAGAACTGAGCAGCACATCGATGCCTTTTACAACCTCCTTCCATCCCTACGCTCACCTACTGCCATTACCGAAACACCAAGCACAACCGTTTTTGCAACAAGACGCATTTGTTTTATTCAAACCAAACTTCTTGTGTATTTGGTGGGGGGAGGGGGGGGAACTCAATCAGGTTTTTCACCACCAAATTTTTCAAGACGTTTCTTGAGACCATTGCCTTTTAAAAAACTATTTTCGACATACAAAATATTTATATAAATATTATTTATTAGTGAGTTGTTATTTCATCCTTTGGATGCAAATTGTAAATTAGGAAACTATTTTATTACTGCTTTTTTGTGGTTAAACACTTTATTTTAATATTATAAATATTGAATTATTTTCTATGCTCTTTGGTGTGCAGTAGTTGTAGGTCTCAGTAATCACGTTTTCTGGTGTTTGTGACTCAGAAACAAACAAACAAAAAAATGAAGCCAAAAAACAGGTGCTTCTGTGACAAGAACTGTTTTCTGGGGAGGCATTATTTCCACTTCGGTTCATCGAACATTGGTTTTATTTATATTTCTGCATTCCATCCAGTTTCCTACATTCCAGCAGCCCTGTTGTCCTCTCATGTAATGAACTGACTGAAATCGAGAGAGCACCCCAAAGTTATCTGTAAATAGCTGTGATGGAAAAAAAAAGGCACATTAAACTTGAAGATGAAATGTGAACAGCTATTTTTTTGGATTCAGACTTATTTTGCTATGCACAAAACATTCACGTTTTTAACACAGAGAAGTAGTAAGTGTTAGCATCGTGCGTCTTGAAGTATAATTTTGCACTGTAACTTGGGTAATGAAAGAAAGTCTAACGCCAAAGGTAAATAATCAGGAAATGGCATCGGAAAGTGGAGGTAATAAAAAGATGTATTGTTTAACCAAAAAGCTTCTTGAAGGACGGCTCTGACCGAGTGTGCCAGAATTACGCACGGCACGTAGGGCCCGGATCAGGAAACCAGCACTTGTTACCACTGCCAGTCTTAAGGGAGGAAACAATTGTGAGAAAAGCAGACGTGCTCATTTTATTGCAATTTAGTTGGTGGCTTCCAGAAAACGCTGCAGGATTCACGGTCTCTGGTGTGAAACCGCGGAAGTGAGTTAGCGAGTTGGTGTGGCAGCCGCATGAACACCCAGGCAGGCTCCGGAGAAAGTTAGGTAAGTGGCGTTTGGAGACGGAGTGGCTTAGGAAGGAGTGAAAAGTAAGTTCGATCAAAGCACGACTAGAGAAGAGCCAGCAAAGGCAAGGGAGCTGTGTTGGTTGGAGAGATTCACATAAGGCTTAACAGACACAACCACCTATTTGAGGCCGTTACGTGCACGTGCACTCACCCATCCCAGCCCTTCATCTTCCGAAGTCTCCTGGAGGCTGACTGCAGCTTCGCCTCTGTGAAAAGCCATTGTAAGTTTTTAGAGTGGCGGCAGCCACAATTCACAAGACAAATACGAGGGTGAACACAGAGCAGAGGATACCGGGACGATGGTGTGCATTGAACCGCGGACTGACTGCCCTCGGTCAATGCCAGCATCTGCCGTGGGCAGGATGGAGGGGTTCCTGAAAATGGTCGTTTGCATTGGCAGCTAGCGGTTATTTCCTGTCAAATAAATGTACTGTGCACTTTAAGCTAACTTAAAAGATGTTTTAATATTTTCCTGTACTGCACAAATACCTGTTTTATCGAATAGCATAATGATGTAAAAGAGACGTTTTGGACAAAGAGCGTATTCAATGTAAACAACAGGCCAAGGTTGATACAGAAATAGGAACTTAGTTTGCTGCACCTTGACGGGCATTCAGAATGCAGGGTCCTGAGATATTTTTTTACATGTATATATTGGCAACATGAAGCTCTGTAATCCTTGTTCTGAGAGGGTTTTTTTTTCCCCCAAAATTAAAATATTTCTTTGGATATTCATCTTCAGTATTTTTCTTAAAGTTGGCTGTATAATATAAATGGCTTCAATACTTTGTGCAATGGCTTTTTTTCTTTTACGTGCAGTCCTTGTATGGCTAAGACGTCTTCAAGATCCTTGTACACTGTTTATATGTGCAATAAAATGTGCGTGGCCAGCTGAGAGTCCCTAAGTGGACAGAATGTACATAGTGCGAATATCCTCTCTTTTATTATTTAACAGTCATTAAAACTTTGAATTTGTACAAACCATCTTCTGACTGACTGACCCATCTGATGCAAAGGTTGATTGTAGTCACCAAAGAAATCCTAGCGTGTCATTGCTGAAATAGATTGTAGCAATTATGTAGTGTATATGTATGAGTGTGTGGATGTAATATATATATTTTGTTTTTGACAAGTTTTTTCTAAAAAAAATTTTTTTTTTTTTAATGTTTAGTTTTGAGAGACAGAGAAACAGCATGGGCAGGGGAGGGGCAGAGAGGGAGGAAGACACAGAATCCGAAGCAGGCTCCAGGCTCTGAGCTGTCAGCACAGAGACCGATGCGGGGCTCGAACTCAAGAACCGTGAGATCGTGACCTGAGCCGACGTCGGCCACTTAACCGGCTAAGCCACCCAGGCGCCCCTGACAAATTTTCTTTCAAACTAAAATCTTCCCTGGAAGCACAGAGCACTTAAAGCAGAGTTGCTATGAATGAGTGGGAGTGGGAGTGTAGACTCCGGACTCTCCATCTGTCTCTTGGGTGGCAGCTCCAGAAGGTGTCGCTGAGGAAGCCTGAGGGTTCTGGTGGGTGTTGTTGAACCACAGCCTCCAGTCCTTTCTCCTCAACTGCCCCCTGTGGAATGTGACCCACGGAGAGCTAAGTGGCTGCCGTGAGAACACCTCCCACAAATCCAGGCCAGGGTTTTCCCACGCGAGCAGCCTATCTCTGGTAGACGTGCAGCTGCCTTGAGCAATTCCGGTGAGAACAGTGGCTGGTCGTGTCCGTCCACTCGTCCCAACCACACACAACATGCGAGAGCGACAGCCTAAGCAGGGACCGGTGTCAGGGTCTCCACGTTTAAGATCTGTTTCTGCCGAGTTGAGAAAACCGACGCATGGCCCCCCGCGTGCCGATTGGGGATGTGGCTCCTGTGCCGGACCTCGAAATCGTAGCTCTCTTAGGCTTCTGCACGTGATGCAGGACCAGCACTCACGGACTCTGTGCATTGTAAGTCGGCTGGAACAACCGGAGAATGTGTGAGGGGCAAACGAAGGCGAGGCCACGGGAGCGGAGCACCGGGGGGCCTGGCAGGGGCATCCGTGCCGTGCAGCCATGTGGCGTTGGCCACAACTGGGGACGGTCCCAGAGACCGAGTCCTGGCCAATGGCCACCTCAGGGGCGTCCCAGTGCTTCCTGGGTGCATCTGAGAGATCCAGGCAGCAATGACCCCGGTGGGGCTGGTTAACTAACCTCCCAGCTTTCCCAGGAGGGCAGCTAGCAGAGCCCAGATCCAGGTGAGTCTGGTCTCTGGGGAGGTATGATCCGGGGGGGGGGGGGGGGGGGGGGGGGGCGTTCTCTTAGGACCTGGTAGTCCTTGAGTGTGGGGCGTGTGTGGGAAGCAAGGCCCACTCTCAGCCGCTACCTTTACTCCTCACGCTCACACGCTTGTGGGCCACCTTAATGGTTACTATTTATTGAGTGGCTACTGTTTGGGGCGAGCGTTTTTTCCTGAACTGTAAGCTCCCTTAAAACAAGGCCGCTTGTTGTCTGTTTTGTTCTCTGCTGATCCCCCCATTGCCTGGAACAGTGCTTGTCCTGTAGGAGGCCCAAAAAGATGCCAGTGAGGAGAATTAATGAACCCTGCATACATTATTTCAAAAACTCTTGCC